>NC_092336.1:122400000-123000000 GCF_046630445.1 Rutidosis leptorrhynchoides
TTTGTAATTCCTTCATTTCGCTGGGTGCGAGTCTGTAAGGAGCACGAGCTATTGGTGCAGCTCTCGGTACAAGTGATAATGCTAAAAACGAACATTTATTTCATAGCATTATCCCTCAAGAAAGACAAGCTTTTAGTTGCAATTGTTCTATTTACAAGTAATATTCGTTTAAATAATAAAAAGGTGAAGGCAAAAGCTAGATTCGACGAATTGAAGACGCAAACGACCAAAAAGCTAAAAAGTACAAAGTACAATCAAAGTGGTTCAAATTATTGGTGAGAAACGTCTCAAAATTACAAGAGTACAAGATGCAAAACGCAAAATACAAGATATTAAATAATACGCAAGGACGTTCGAAAATCCAGAACCGGGACCAGAGTCAACTCTCAACGCTCGACGCAACGAACTAAAAATTACGAGTCAACTATGCACATAAATATAATATAATATTTAAATAATTCTTAAAATTATTTATATATTATATATATTTATATAAACCGTCGGCAGAATGCAAACAAACTCTTGTGAGCTGGAAAAAGGGGCCATGCGATTGCATAGCCTGGAGGCTATAACTCCATGTGATCGCATGGTGAACAGTGACAGGTCAGGTCCTATAAAGTTCGCGAGTTTTGGACGAATTTTTACACCATCTTCTTCTTTCCTTTCTCTCATACGTAAATATATATATATATATATATATATATATATATATATATATATATATATATATATATATATATATATATATATATATATATTATAATTTTAATTTTAATTTTAAATTCTAATAATAAGGGTAGGTTAGCAAATGTTGTAAGGGTGTAAGTCGAAATTCGGTCCGTGTAACGCTACGCTATTTTTAATCATTGTAAGTTATGTTCAACCTTTTTAAATTAATGTCTCGTAGCTAAGTTATTATTATGCTTATTTAATGCCGAAGTAATCGTGATGTTGGGCTAAATACTAAAATTGGGTAATTGGGTTTTGGACCATAATTTGGGTTTGGATAAAAGAACGACACTTGTGGAAATTAGACTATGGGCTATTAATGGGCTTTATATTAACTAAATGATACCTCGTTAATTTAATATATAGACTTATAATTTGACGTATTTATATATAACCACATACGCTTGACTGGGCACGGTGGGCGGGATATCTATAAATACCAATAATTGTTCATTTGACCGGACACGGAACTGGATTAATAGTTAATAGACTTGTTGAAACAGGGGTGGATTACATTCAAGGGTAATTGGTGTAATTATTAACAAAGTATTAAAACCTTGGTTTACACACAGTCGATAACCTGGTGTATTCATTAAACAAAGTATTAAGACCTTGTTATAATTCGAATCCCCAATTAGTTGGAATATTTGACTTCGGGAATAAGAATAATTTGATGAAGACTTTCGCACTTTATGATTATGACTGATGGACTATTATGGACAAATCCGTATGGACATATCAAATAATCCAGGACAAAGGACAATTAACCCATGGGAATAAACTAAAAACAACACGTCGAACATCATGATTACAGAAGTTTAAATAAGCATAATTTCTTTATTTCATATTTAATTGCACTTTTAATTATCGCACTTTTATTTACTGTCATTGTATTTAATTGCACTTTTAATTATCGTACTCTTTAATTATCGCAATTTTATTTTATCGCACTTTTATTTATCGCAATTTCATTATCTTTATTTAATTTACGCTTTAAATTAAGTTGTATTTATTTTTAATATTTTACATTAGGTTTTAACTGCGACTAAAGTTTTAAAATCGACAAACCGGTCATTAAACGGTAAAAATCCCCTTTTATAATAATAATACTACTTATATATATATTTGTATTTTTACAATTATAAGTTAAAACTAATATAGCGTTAAGCTTGGCTAAGATCCCTGTGGAATGAACCGGACTTACTAAAAACTACACTACTGTACGATTAGGTACACTGCCTATAAGTGTTGTAGCAAGGTTTAGGTATATCCATTCTATAAATAAATAAATAACTTGTTTAAAATTGTATCGTATTTAATAGTTTTTCGTAGTAAAAATATAACTATTTTATACACCACCTCGCACATATCAAGTATTTTTGGCGCCGCTGCCGGAGAAGACATAAACGCCAAAAACGCAACGCTATATAAAAAAATTTTAGTTTACTTTTGTAAAAATACGCTTTTGTAAAAATACGTTTTAAATATTGAAAATATAAAAATATAAAAAGAAAAGAAAAACAAAAAAATTATACATTTTTAATAGTTTGTTAAATATATATAAAATTATAAAGTTTTTATTTTTATTTAAAAATTAAGTTTTTATTTAATTTTTACATATATTTTATATATATTAAAACAGAAAATTAAAACAGAAAAAAATAATAATAAAAGTAATCGGTCCGGTACTGTAGCAGCCCAGGTTCTGGCCCGAATTCGCAGACCATGCGACCGCATGGTATTACAACGGTCAGGCCATGCGATCGCATGACCTGATTTGACAAGTCTGAAACCTCAGCCGACCAGTTTAGGGTTTAAATTATTAATAATTATTATTATTAAACCCTAATTAGGGTTATATTTAATAATAATTTGTTTTAGTTTTTATTTAATTTGTATTTTTAGTTTAATTAGTTTCATAAATATATAAAATTAATAGTTTTATAAAATAAATAATATAAAATAATATCTTTATAAAAATTGTACTTTTTACAACTTTAAGTTTATTTTTATATTTTGTATCTTTTTATTTGTTTTTGCGTAATATTTGTATTTTTCGTTCGTATTTAGTTTTAAGTCATAGTTTTTGCCATAGTTATTTTTATTTATAGATTTTTAGGCTTTGCCGTAAAATCCCTTAAGTGCTTTTTCTTTAGAATAAGATTTAGGTGCTTTAGATTTTTGCGACGCCGTTTTTATATTTTAGTACCTTTTTAAGTAATTGCCGTTTTGGATATAGAATTTCTTTTAAGATTTAATACCTTTAGACGTAATTTTTAATTTTTAGTTTTTAGACTTTTAAGTTTCGACGCGCTACGTTCTTTTTATTATTTTTTGATCTTTTATTTTTTTCGACGTTTTTCGACGCGCTCTTTTTCTTTCTTATTTCTTACCGCTCTAGTTTTTAGGACATAGAATTTTCTATTTCTTCTCTAAAATTTCTCTAAAATTTCAACGAAGAATTATTTTAAGCGGTTAAATTGAGAGACATCCAAAATTTTCTGGTTCGTAGTAATAGTTGGATTTGTTAGTGGCGAGTTGTACGCTTCCAATTTAAAGGGTCCTGGCTACCTGCTGCATCTATTGGCTATTCGAAACGTGGGCAAAAGCAGAAAAGTCTATTAATTTGATAACTTATATAATTTTTTATCTTTTATAACTAATAGGATATTCAGTGAATGCACCGAACAAAACGTTCCCCACCTTTTGTACGTTCACCACCTGTAACTCGATCAAGACATCTAGCAAATATTGTCGCCGTTGATTTTTCTTTAGAATCGTCATCCAGTCGACCAAGTACTCCAATTCAAATTTCCGATAATCCATTTTTTGAACCCGACCTCACAATTGAGAATCTGGAAGATATTCAGGGACAATTCAGAGATCCTGAACCATTAATCTTTCCTCCGGAACCACCAATCATTCAAACGGAGATTGTCGAAGAACAACCCATTAAATCAGAATCCTATAGTGATTCAGATTCAACAAATTCAATCATGGAGAATCTGGAACCTCTAAGTATGGAAGACAGAATGAGAGCTAAACGCACTGGCCAAGGTCACAAAATTACTCAACCAGACATTAATGCGCCAGATTATGAAATCAAAGGACAAATCCTACACATGGTAACTAATCAATGCCAATTTAGTGGTGCGCTGAAGGAAGATCCAAACAAACATCTTCGTACCTTTAATAGGATCTGTACTCTATTCAAAATTCGAGAAGTGGAGGATGAACAGATATATCTCATGTTATTTCCCTGAACTTTAAAGGGAGAAGCCAAAGATTGGTTGGAATCGTTACCTGAAGGGGCGATTGATACATGGGACGTTTTAGTTGAAAAATTTCTTAAACAATTCTTTCCGGCATCTAAAGCCGTAAGACTTCAAGGAGAAATTGTTACGTTCACACAAAAGCCAAATGAAACTCTATATGAAGTGTGGACAAGATTTGGAAAGTTATTAAGAGGATGTCCGCAACATGGTTTAGACATTTGTCAAATAGTACAAATATTCTACCAAGGATGCGACATCACTACACAAAAAGACATCGATATAGCAGCTGGTGGTTCCATTATGAAGAAAACAGCAACTGATGCTTACAAAATTATTGATAACACTGCTTCCCACTCACATGAGTGGCACCAAGAAAAAGATATCATTTGATCATCTAAATCAGCTAGAGCCGATTCTAGCCATGACTTTGATTCCATTTCCGCAAAGATAGATGCCGTCGAGAGACGAATGGAAAAGATGACTAAGGGTATTCAATCAATACGAATTAGTTGTGAGCAGTGTGGAGGACCACATTTAACAAAAGATTGTCTCAGTATTGAACTAACAATGGAACAAAGAGAGAATGTTTCATACATAAACCAAAGGCATGGAAATAATTATCAGAATAATTATCAACCGCCAAGACCAATCTACAATCAAAACCAGAATTATAACCGAAATGTTCCATACAACAACCAACAAGGTCCAAGCAATCAACAAGTATCCAACAATACTTACAATCAGCAAAGACCTATTTTTCAAAACAAACCACCATAAACCGATGATAAAAAGCCAAATTTAGAAGATATGATGTCGAAGCTAGTTGAATCTCAAACTCAGTTTTTCACATCTCAGAAACAAACCAATGAACAAAATGCTCAAGCATTTAGAAATCAACAAGCTTCTATTCAAAATCTGGAACAAGAAGTAAGCAACCTAGCAAGGTTAATAGGTGAAAGAAAACCAGGAAGTCTACCTAGTGATACAAATGCTAACCCCCGAAATGAAACAGCTAAATCCATTACCACAAGAAGTGGTATTACACTTAAACCACCTGAAATACCTGTAATTTCTGATGAAGCTATTCCTACTCCACAAGAACCACAGTCTGAGCAAGATAAGGAAACAGAACCGGTAGTTAAAAAGGTTAATAAAGATAACACAGTTAAGGCTAAACCTTATGTTAAACCATACCAACCACCACTTCCTTACCCGAGTAAAATGAGAAAAGAAAGACTTGAAGCCGAGCAATCCAAATTCTTGGATATGTTTAAACAAATAAATGTAAATCTTCCTTTCATTGATGTGATTTCAGGAATGCCTAGATATGCTAAATTTCTGAAAGATCTAATCACGAATAGAAAGAAAATGGAAGAACTCTTGGCTGTTACTATGAATGCTAATTGTTCTGCAGTGCTGTTGAATAAGATACCAGAAAAACTTTCAGATCCAGGAAGTTTCACAATTTCATGTTTTCTGGGTAGTCTTAGTTCAATAGAAGCATTGGCAGATTTAGGTGCTAGTATAAATTTAATGCCGTATTCACTATAGGCTAAACTAGACCTTGGAGAATTGAAACCAACACGAATAAGCATACAACTAGCCGATCGATCAGTAAAATATCCTAGAGGGATAATGGAGAACATGCTAGTTAAAGTTGGTACTTTAGTATTTCCAGTAGATTTTGTTATTCTGGATATGAAAGAAGATTCTCGAGTTCCTCTCATATTAGGAAGACCATTCTTAAACACGGCCAAAGCAATAATAGACGTGTTCGGTAAGAAGCTGACCCTAAGTATAGAGGACGAGAGTGTTACCTTTTCAGTTGATAGAGCAATGCAACAACCGCAATCTGCAGATGATACATGTTATTATATTCAAACTATAGATTCACATGCAGAATTGTTAAAAGAATTTCCAGAATTACAAGGAACAGGAGAATGTTCTTTAGGAGAAGGAACTGATCCAATTGATGAAACTGAAATGTTAGCTACACTTATGGCTAATGGATATGAACCAACAACAGAAGAAATTCAAATGCTAAAAGAAGAAGACAGATATTGATATAAATCATTGATAGAAGAACCACCAACATTAGAATTAAAGCCACTTCCAAACCATTTACAATATGCTTATTTACATGGTGAATCTGAATTACCTGTAATAATATTGTCGTCTCTTACTGAAAATGAAAAATCTCAACTTATTTATGTGCTAAAAGCTCATAAACCAGCTATTGCATGGAAGATTCATGATATTAAAGGAATAAGTCCTTCGTATTGCACACATAAAATCCTTATGGAAGAAGGTCATAAAACGTATGTGCAACGTCAACGAAGACTAAATCCTAATATGCAAGATGTTGTTAAGAAAGAAATTATTAAACTGCTAGATGCAGGTTTAATTTATCCAATCTCTGATAGTCCATGGGTAAGCTCAGTTCAATGCGTGCCTAAGAAGGGTGGCATGACTGTCATCACAAATGAAAAAAATGAACTTATTCCTACTAGGACTGTAACAGGATGGCGTGTTTGTATTGATTATAGAAAATTAAATGACGTCACCAGAAAAGATCACTTTCCCTTACCTTTCACTGACCAAATGTTGGAAAGATTAGCCGGAAACAGTTACTATTGTTTTCTTGATGGTTTTTCCGGATATTTTCAAATTCCAATAGCACCCGAGGACCAAGAAAAAACCACATTCACGTGCCCTTATGGTACTTTTGCATACAAACGCATGCCATTTGGACTTTGCAACGCCCCTGCAACCTTTCAAAGGCGCATGATGGCGATTTTTCATGACATGATAGAAGAATGCATGGAAGTTTTCATGGATGACTTTTCAGTCTTCGGTGATATATTTGAATCATGCTTAGTTAATCTTGAACGAATGCTTATTAGATGCGAACAATCAAATCTAGTTCTTAATTGGGAGAAATGCCATTTCATGGTTAAAGAAGGCATCGTTCTTGGTCATAAAATTTCAAAGGAAGGAATTGAAGTGGATAGAGCTAAAGTAGATGTAATTGCTAAACTTCCACATCCCACCAATATTAGAGGAGTTAGGAGTTTTCTAGGGCATGCCGGTTTTTACCGACGTTTCATAAAAGATTTTTCTAAAATTGCTACTACTATGAATAAACTCCTAGAAAAGGATGCTCCATTCATCTTTTCGGATGAATGCATCAAATATTTTAATATTCTTAAAGAAAAACTCACTAATACGCCGATTATGATAACTCCAAATTGGAATCTACCGTTTGAACTCAAGTGCGATGCGAGTGATTTTGCAATGGGAGCCGTTTTAGGACAAAGGATTGAAAAACGATTTCAACCTATATATTATGCTAGTAAGACGTTACAAGGAGCACAAACGAATTACACAACTACTGAAAAAGAACTCCTTAATATTTTCTTTGCTTTTGACAAATTTCGTTCATATCTCGTTCTAGCTAAAACGGTGGTCTATACTGTAGTGACCCGAACTTTTCCATGTTTATATATATATATATTAAATGAAATTGTTATTTACATGATTAAGTGTTTCCAACATATTAAGCAATCAAACTTGTTAAGACTTGATTAATTGAAATAGGTTTCATATAGACAATTGACCACCCAAGTTGACCGGTGATTCACGAACGTTAAAACTTGTAAAAACTATATGATGACATATATATGGTTATATATATAGTTAACATGATATTATGATAAGTAAACATATCATTAAGTATATTAATAATGAACTACATATGTAAAAACAAGACTACTAACTTAATGATTTTGAAACGAGACATATATGTAACGATTATCGTTGTAACGACATTTAATGTATATATATCATATTAAGAGATATTCGTACATCATAATATCATGATAATATAATAATTTAAAATCTCATTTGATATTATAAACATTGGGTTAACAACATTTAACAAGATCGTTAACCTAAAGGTTTCAAAACAACACTTACATGTAACGACTAACGATGACTTAACGACTCAGTTAAAATGTATATACATGTAGTGTTTTAATATGTATTCATAAACTTTTGAAAGACTTCAAGACACTTATCAAAATACTTCTACTTAACAAAAATGCTTACAATTACATCCTCGTTCAGTTTCATCAACAATTTTACTCGTATGCACCCGTATTCGTACTCGTACAATACACAGCTTTTAGATGTATGTACTATTGGTATATACACTCCAATGATAAGCTCTTAGCAGCCCATGTGAGTCACCTAACACATGTGGGAACCATCATTTGGTAACTAGCATAAAATATCTCATAAAATTACAAAAATATGAGTAATCATTCATGACTTATTTACATGAAAACAAAATTACATATCCTTTATATCTAATCCATACACCAACGACCAAAAACACCTACAAACACTTTCATTCTTCAATTTTCTTCATCTAATTGATCTCTATCAAGTTCTATCTTCAAGTTCTAAGTGTTCTTCATAAATTCTACAAGTTCTAGTTTCATAAAATCAAGAATACTTCCAAGTTTGCTAGCTTACTTCCAATCTTGTAGAGTGATCATCCAACCTCATGAAATCTTTATTATTTACAGTAAGATATATTTCTAATACAAGGTAATACTCATATTCAAACTTTGATTCAATTTCTATAACTATAACAATCTTATTTCGAGTGAAAATCTTACTTGAACTGTTTTCGTGTCATGATTCTGCTTCAAGAACTTTCAAGCCATCCAAGGATCCTTTGAAGCTAGATCCATTTTTCTCATTTCCAGTAGCTTTATCCAGAAAACTTGAGGTAGTAATGATGTTCATAACATCATTTGATTCATACATATAAAGCTATCTTATTCGAAGGTTTAAACTTGTAATCACTAGAACATAGTTTAGTTAATTCTAAACCTGTTCGCAAACAAAAGTTAATCCTTCTAACTTGACTTTTAAAATCAACTAAACACATGTTCTATATCTATATGATATGCTAACTTAATGATTTAAAATCTGGAAACACGAAAAACACCGTAAAACCGGATTTACGCCGTCGTAGTAACACCGCGGGCTGTTTTGGGTTAGTTAATTAAAAACTATGATAAACTTTGATTTAAAAGTTGTTCTTCTGGGAAAATGATTTTTCTTATGAACATGAAACTATATCCAAAAATCATGGTTAAACTCAAAGTGAAAGTATGTTTTCTAAAATGGTCATCTAGACGTCGTTCTTTCGACTGAAATGACTACCTTTACAAAAACGACTTGTAACTTATATTTCCGACTATAAACCTATACATTTTCTGTTTAGATTCATAAAATAGAGTTCAATATGAAATCATAGCAATTTGATTCACTCAAAACGGATTTAAAATGAAGAAGTTATGGGTAAAACAAGATTGGATAATTTTTCTTGTTGTAGCAACGTGAAAATTGGTAACAAATCTATATTAATCATATCCTAGCTAACTTATATTATATTATACATATATTCTAATATATTATGTAATCTTGGGATACCATAGACACGTATGTAAATGTTTTGACATATCATATCGACCCATGTGTATATATTATTTGGAACAACCATAGACACTCTATATGCAGTAATGTGGGAGTTAGCTATACAGGGTTAAGGTTGATTCCAAAAATATATATACTTTGAGTTGTGATCTAGCCTGAGACGTGTATACACTGGGTCGTGGATTGATTCAAAATAATATATATCAATTTTTTTCTGTACATCTAACGTTGGACAACTAGTTGTAGGTTACTAACGAGGACAGCTGACTTAATAAACTTAAAACATCAAAATGTATTAAAAGTGTTGTAAATATATTTTGAATATACTTTGATATATATGTACATATTTGTTATAGGTTCGTGAATCGACCAGTGGCCAAGTCTTACTTCCCGACGAAGTAAAAATATGTGAAAGTGAGTTTTAGTCCCACTTTTAAAATCTAATATTTTTGGGATGAGAATACATTCAGGTTTTATAAATGATTTACAAAATAGACACAAGTACGTGAAACTACATTCTATGGTTGAATTATCGAAATCGAATATGCCCCTTTTTATTAAGTCTGGTAATCTAAGAATTAGGGAACAGACACCCTAATTGACGCGAATCCTAAAGATAGATCTATTGGGCCTAACAAACCCCATCCAAAGTACCGGATGCTTTAGTACTTCGAAATTTATATCATATCCGAAGGTTGTCCCGGAATGATGGGGATATTCTTATATATGCATCTTGTTAATGTCGGTTACCAGGTGTTCACCATATGAATGATTTTTATCTCTATGTATGGGATGTATATTGAAATATGAAATCTTTTGGTCTATTGTTACGATTTGATATATATAGGTTAAACCTATAACTCACCAACATTTTTGTTGACGTTTAAAGCATGTTTATTCTCAGGTGAATATTAAGAGCTTCCGCTGTTGCATACTAAAATAAGGACAAGATTTGGAGTCCATGTTTGTATGATATTATGTAAAAACTGCATTCAAGAAACATATGTCGATGTAATATATTTCTATTGTAAACCATTATGTAATGGTCGTGTGTAAACAGTATATTTTAGATTATCATTATTTGATAATCTAAGTAATGCTTTTGAAACCTTTATTGATAAAATAAAGGTTATGGTTGTTTTAAAAATGAATGCAGTCTTTGAAAAACGTCTCATATAGAGGTCAAAACCTCGCAACGAAATCAATTAATATGGAACGTTTATAATCAATATGAACGGGACATTTCAGTTGGTATCCGAGTGTTGGTCTTAGAGAACCAGAAAATTGTATTAGTGTGTCTTACCGAGTTTGTTAGGATGCATTAGTGAGTCTGGACTTCGACCGTGTTTTTCTTCAAAAAAAAAAAAAAACGATTGCTTAACATTTTTTTGTTGGAAACTATATATTTTTAACATGTGAATATTATGTGATATATTAATCTCGTAACACGTTTGATATTATGTGATAGATGTCTACCTCTAGAACAAGTCCCATTGACTCACCTAATAATAATGAAGAGTCAAATGTAAATTGGAATGATTCGTGGACTGATTCACAAGTTCCCGAAGAGGAACCGTAAGAAGAGTCGGAACCGGAAGAAGAATCGGAACCGGAAGAAGAAATAGAACCAGTGGGGGAAATAATAAAACGGTTAAGTAGAATAAAATCCTCAACCAACCGACCAAAGTTAAATATGGTCAATGGTGTTTCCGCCAAGGAAGCAAAGTATTAGGAGGATTACCAATTCTCCGATGAATCGGATCCCGACAAGGATTCCGATGATGTTATAGAAATTACCCCAACACAATTTAATAAGGCAAAAGAGAATAATAAGGGAAAGGGCATAAAAATAGAGAAATTTGATTCCAAACCCGATGAACTTTATATGTATCGTCAACACCCGTATTTTTTAAGTTGTGACAATAACCCGGGAACCTCTAAAACACCAGGTTTTTCTAAACCAATGTGGAAAACGACGGTTCGTATTAGGGGAACATCATATATCCCTAGAAACTTGGCAAAACGAACCAAAACTGAAGAAGAAGAAACGAGCGAGTCGGAATAAGATAGTTGTATTCGTGTGGTGTAATATATGTAATATAGTGTGCTTATGCTTTATGATATATGTAAAAATTGCTTGTATTAATAAGTATTTTTTTTTATGAATCTAACTCTTGTCTATTTTACAGTATAAAAACACAAAATGGATAGACAACCCAATATTTTAAGAGACCTACCCGGAGACATGATTGATGAAATCTTGTCTAGAGTCGGTCAGAATTCCTCGGCACAACTATTTAAGGCGAGATCAGTTTGTAAGACATTCGAAGAACGTTCCAAGAATGCCTTGATTTATAAAAGGCTTTCGTTCGAAAGATGGGGGATATCACATTGGGAAATCCATAAGTTACGATGTGTTTACTTTGACGCATATATTGCGGGGAACCCAAATGCTATTTTACGCAACGGGTTAAGAAATTATTTTGACTCAATATATCCGAATATAGGACTTCGTGATTTAGAAAAAGCAGCTAACATGCAATATAAAGAAGCATGTTATGCTTACGGGTTAGTAATGTTCGCTTCTCACCAAAGTGAGAACAAGAACATCGGGCTACAACTATTAAACAAAACGTTCCCACAAGTGACGGAGTCGGTAATTGGGGTAAGAAATGAGGTTTTTAGGTTATTACGAGACTGTTGGTCATTATGTAACCTTCATCCTTTTGACGATGTTAAAACACATTGTCTTACTATCGGTCACAATGGTTATGTTCCACAAAACCAAGGATGGGAAGTGGTATTAGTAAAACCAGAATGCATGACTTGTTTCTGGACGTATGAATTACGTGTCTTTATTGCCTTTGCTGAACGCCTTATTTATTAACTAGAATTATCTTCGCAACTATTTTGTATCAAAGTTTTATGTGCTATATTTCATACTATATGTATAAAAAAAAAGCGGTATTGTAAGTTTGGAAGTTATTGTATAAAGGTTTGAATATGATATATATAATTTTTTTTTGTGATTAGTTTTTCATATAGAATTGTAGTAGTTGAAATGGTATGTTAGCTACTAAGTATGAACTTAACGGGTAGGTACTACCCGAATTAAAGAGTATAAAACGCTAATATGAAGAAAGAGCTTTTATAAATAAGTTCATATTACGCTACGAAATACTATTGACTACTCTTGATATTCTATATAATTAACTCGTTTCATTTGACTATTTTGAAGGAAATGGCACCGACTACTCGACACACCTTGAATATGAGCGAAGAGGAATTTCGTGCCTTTCTTGTTTCAAACATAGCCGCAGTACAGGCTGCGCTACATACCAACAATAACCTTGGATCTAGCAGTACAGGAAATCGTGTAGGATGCACCTACAAAGAATTCACTGCCTGCAAACCTTTGGAATTTGATGGAACCGAAGGACCGATCGGATTGAAACGGTGGTCCGAGAAGGTCGAATCGGTGTTTGCCATAAGTAAGTGTACTGAAGAGGACAAAGTGAAGTACACTACGCATACCTTCACAGGTTCTACGTTAATATGGTGGAATGCCTATCTAGAGCAAGTAGGACAAGATGATGCTTACGCACTACCGTGGTCAGCATTCAAGCACTTGATGAACGAGAAGTACCGTCCTAGAACCGAGGTCAATAAGCTCAAGACAGAACTTAGAGGGTTACGAACCCAAGGATTTGATATTACCACGTATGAAAGACGATTCACAGAATTATGCCTATTGTGTCCGGAGCGTTCGAAGATGAGAAAGAAAAGATCGACGCGTTTGTGAAAGGATTACCGGAAAGAATCCAAGAAGATATAAGTTCACACGAGCCCGCCTCCATACAACAGGCATGTAGAATGGCTCACAAACTAGTGAACCAGATTGAAGAAAGAATTAAAGAACAGACTGCTGAAGAGGCCAATGTGAAGCAAGTCAGAGGAAAATGGTGATAAGAATCACCAATACAACAACAGCAGCAATTACAACAATAATCGCAACAACTATCCCAACAATCGCAACATCAATCGCAACTACAACAAACGGCCCAACAACAACAACAACAACAACAGCAACTACAACAATCATCCCAACAACAATAATAACCGCAACAACAACAATAATCAGAAGCAGCTATGCCAAAGGTGTGAAAAGTATCACTCGGGGTTCTGCACCAAATTTTGCAACAAGTGTAAAAGAAATGGTCATAGCGCGGCGAACTGTGAGGTCTACGGACCAGGGGTTAACAAAACGAAAGGAACAAATAGTGTCGGAATGAGTAATGGCAGAGCAAGTTGTGTCGGAGCAAGTTATGCCAATGTAGTTTGTTATAAATGTGGAAAACTGGGCCACATTATTAGAAATTGCCCGAACCAGGAGAACACGAATGGACAAGGCCACGGAAGAGTTTTCAATATTAATGCGGTAGAGGCACAGGAAGACCCGGAGCTTGTTACGGGTACGTTTCTTATTGACAATAAATCTGCTTACGTTTTATTTGATTCGGGTGCGGATAAAAGCTATATGAGTAGAGATTTTTGTGCTAAATTAAGTTGTCCATTGACGCCTTTAGATAGTAAATTTTTACTCGAATTAGCAAATGGTAAATTAATTTCAGCAGATAATATATGTCGGAATCGAGAAATTAAACTGGTTAGCGAAACATTTAAGATTGACTTGATACCAGTAGATTTAGGGAGTATTGATGTGATAATCGGTATGGACTGGTTGAAAGAAGTGAAAGCAGAGATCGTTTGTTACAAAAATGCAATTCGCATTATACTAGAAAAAGGAAAACCCTTAATGGTGTACGGAGAAAAGGGCAACACGAAGCTACATCTTATTAGTAATTTGAAGGCACAAAAACTAATAAGAAAAGGTTGCTATGCTGTTCTAGCACACGTCGAGAAAGTATAAACTGAAGAAAAGAGCATCAATGATGTTCCCATCGTAAAAGAATTTCCCGATGTATTTCCGAAAGAATTACCGGGATTACCCCCACATCGATCCGTTGAATTTCAAATAGATCTTGTACCAGGAGCTGCACCAATAGCTCGTGCTCCTTACAGACTCGCACCCAGCGAGTTGAAAGAATTGCAAAGCCAAATACAAGAACTTTTAGAGCGTGGTTTTATTCGACCAAGCACATCACCGTGGGGAGCTCCTGTTTTGTTTGTCAAGAAGAAAGATGGTACATTCAGGTTGTGTATCGACTACCGAGAGTTGAACAAACTTACCATCAAGAACCGCTACCCACTATCGAGAATCGATGACTTATTTGATCAACTATAAGGCTCATCTGTTTATTCAAAGATTGACTTACGTTCCGGGTATCATCAAATGCGGGTGAAAGAAGATGATATTCCATAGACTGCTTTCAGAACATGTTACGGTCATTACGAGTTTATGGTCATGCCGTTTGGTTTAACTAATGCACCAGCTGTGTTCATGGACCTTATGAACCGAGTGTGTGGACCATACCTTGACAAGTTTGTCATTGTTTTCATTGATGACATACTTATTTACTCAAAGAATGACCAAGAACACGGTGAACATTTGAGAAAGGTGTTAGAAGTATTGAGGAAGGAAGAATTGTACGCTAAGTTTTCAAAGTGTGCATTTTGGTTGGAAGAAGTTCAATTCCTCGATCACATAGTGAACAAAGAAGGTACTAAGGTGGATCCGGCAAAGATAGAAACTGTTGAAAAGTGGGAAACCCCAAAAACTCCGAAACATATACGCCAGTTTTTAGGACTAGCTGGTTACTACAGAAGGTTCATCCAAGACTTTTCCCGAATAGCAAAACCCTTGACTGCATTAACGCATAAAGGGAAGAAATTTGAATGGAAGGATGAACAAGAGAAAGCGTTTCAGTTATTGAAGAAAAAGCTAACTACGGCACCTATATTGTCATTTCCTGAAGGGAATGATGATTTTGTGATTTATTGTGACGCATCAAAGCAAGGTCTCGGTTGTGTATTAATGCAACGAACGAAGGTGATTGCTTATGCGTCTAGACAATTGAAGATTCATGAACAAAATTATACGACGCATGATTTGGAATTAGGCGCGGTTGTTTTTGCATTAAAGACTTGGAGGCACTACTTATATGGGGTCAAAAGTATTATATATACCGACCACAAAAGTCTTCAACACATATTTAATCAGAAACAACTGAATATGAGGCAGCGTAGGTGGATTGAATTGTTGAATGATTATGACTTTGAGATTCGTTACCACCCAGGGAAGGCAAATGTGGTAGCCGACGCCTTGAGCAGGAAGGACAGAGAAACCATTCGAGTAAAATCTATGAATATAATGATTCACAATAACCTTACTACTCAAATAAAGGAGGCGCAACAAGGAGTTTTAAAAGAGGGAAATTTAAAGGATGAAATACCCAAAGGATCGGATAAGCATCTTAATATTCGGGAAGAAGGAACCCGGTATAGGGCTGAAAGGATTTGGGTACCAAAATTTAGAGATATGAGAGAAATGGTACTTAGAGAAGCTCATAAAACCCGATACTCAATACATCCTGGAACGGGGAAGATGTACAAGGATCTCAAGAAACATTTTTGGTGGCCGGGTATGAAAGCCGATGTTGCTAAATACGTAGGAGAATGTTTGACGTATTCTAAGGTCAAAGCTGAGCATCAGAAACCATCAGGTCTACTTCAACAACCCGAAATCCCGGAATGGAAATGGGAAAACATTACCATGGATTTCATCACTAAATTACCAAGGACTGCAAGTGGTTTTGATACTATTTGGGTAATAGTTGATCGTCTCACCAAATCAGCACACTTCCTGCCAACAAGAGAAGATGACAAGATGGAGAAGTTAGCACGACTGTATTTGAAGGAAGTCGTCTCCGGACATGGAATACCAATCTCTATTATCTCTGATAGGGATGGCAGATTTATTTCAAGATTCTGGCAGACATTACAGCAAGCATTAGGAACTCGTCTAGACATTTGTACTGCCTATCATTCACAAACTGATGGGCAGAGCGAAAGGACGATACAAACGCTTGAAGACATGCTACGAGCATGTGTTATTGATTTCGGAAACAGTTGGGATCGACATCTACCGTTAGCAGAATTTTTCTACAACAACAGCTACCATTCAAGCATTGAGATGGCGCCGTTTGAAGCACTTTATGGTAGAAAGTGCAGGTCTCCGATTTGTTGGAGTGAAGTGGGGGATAGACAGATTACGGGTCCGGAGATAATACAAGAAACTACCGAGAAGATCATCCAAATTCAACAACGGTTGAAAACCGCCCAAAGTCGACAAAAGAGCTACGCTGACATTAAAAGAAAAGATATAGAATTTGAAATTGGAGAGATGGTCATGCTTAAAGTTGCACCTTGGAAAGGTGTTGTATGATTTGGTAAATGAGGGAAATTAAATCCAAGGTATATCGGACCATTCAAGATTATTGATCGTGTCGGACCAGTAGCTTACCGACTTGAGTTACCTCAACAACTCGCAGCTGTACATAACACTTTCCACGTCTTGAATTTGAAGAAATGTTTTGCTAAAGAAGATCTCACTATTCCATTAGATGAAATCCAAATCAACGAAAAACATCAATTCATTGAAGAACCCGTCGAAATAATGGATCGTGAGGTTAAAAGACTTAAGCAAAACAAGATACCAATTGTTAAGGTTCGATGGAATGCTCATAGAGGACCTGAGTTCACCTGGGAATGAGAAGATCAGATGAAGAAGAAATACCCGCATTTATTTCCAGAAGATACGTCAACACCTCCAACTGCTTAAAATTTCGGGACGAAATTTATTTAACTGGTAGGTACTGTAGTGACCCGAACTTTTCCATGTTTATATATATATTAAATGAAATTGTTATTTACATGATTAAGTGTTTCCAACATATTAAGCAATCAAACTTGTTAAGACTTGATTAATTGAAATAGGTTTCATATAGACAATTGACCACCCAAGTTGACCGGTGATTCACAAACGTTAAAACTTGTAAAAACTATATGATGACATATATATGGTTATATATATAGTTAAAATGATATTATGATAAGTAAACATATCATTAAGTATATTAATAATGAACTACATATGTAAAAACAAGACTACTAACTTAATGATTTTGAAACGAGACATATATGTAACGATTATCGTTGTAACGACATTTAATGTATATATATCATATTAAGAGATATTCGTACATCATAATATCATGATAATATAATAATTTAAAATCTCATTTGATATTATAAACATTGGGTTAACAACATTTTGCAAGATCGTTAACCTAAAGGTTTCAAAACAACACTTACATGTAATGACTAACGATGACTTAACGACTCGGTTAAAATGTATATACATGTAGTGTTTTAATATGTATTCATACACTTTTGAAAGACTTCAAGACACTTATCAAAATACTTCTACTTAACAAAAATGCTTACAATTACATCCTCGTTCAGTTTTATCAACAATTCTACTCGTATGCACCCGTATTCGTACTCGTACAATACACAGCTTTTAGATGTATGTACTATTGGTATATACACTCCAATGATCAGCTCTTATCAGCCCATGTGAGTCACCTAACACATGTGGGAACCATCATTTGGCAACTAGCATGAAATATCTCATAAAATTACAAAAATATGAGTAATCATTCATGACTTATTTACATGAAAACAAAATTACATATCCTTTATATCTAATCCATACACCAAAGACCAAAAACACCTACAAACACTTTCATTCTTCAATGTTCTTCATCTAGTTGATCTCTCTCAAGTTCTATCTTCAAGTTCTAAGTGTTCTTCATAAATTCTACAAGTTCTAGTTTCATAAAATCAAGAATACTTCCAAGTTTGCTAGCTTACTTCCAATCTTGTAGAGTGATCATCCAACCTCAAGAAATCTTTCTTATTTACAGTAAGATATCTTTCTAATACAAGGTAATACTCATATTCAAACTTTGATTCAATTTCTATAACTATAACAATCTTATTTCGAGTGAAAATCTTACTTGAACTGTTTTCGTGTCATGATTCTGCTTCAAGAACTTTCAAGCCAACCAAGGATCCTTTGAAGCTAGATCCATTTTTCTCATTTCCAGTAGCTTTATCCAGAAAACTTAAGGTAGTAATGATGTTCATAACATCATTTGATTCATACATATAAAGCTATCTTATTCGAAGGTTTAAACTTGTAATCACTATAACATAGTTTAGTTAATTCTAAACCTGTTAGCAAACAAAAGTTAATCCTTCTAACTTGACTTTTAAAATCAACTAAACACATGTTCTATATCTATATGATATGCTAACTTAATGATTTAAAACCTGGAAACACGAAAAACACCGTAAAACCGGATTTACGCCGTCGTAGTAACACCGCGGGCTGTTTTGGGTTAGTTAATTAAAAACTACGATAAACTTTGATTTAAAAGTTGTTCTTCTGGGAAAATGATTTTTCTTATGAACATGAAACTATATCCAAAAATCATGGTTAAACTCAAAGTGGAAGTATGTTTTCTAAAATGGTCATCTAGACGTCGTTCTTTCGACTGAAATGACTACCTTTACAAAAATGACTTGTAACCTATATTTCCGACTATAAACCTATACATTTTCTGTTTAGATTCATAAAATAGAGTTCAATATGAAACCATAGCAATTTGATTCACTCAAAACGGATTTAAAATGAAGAAGTTATGGGTAAAACAAGATTGGATAATTTTTCTTGTTGTAGCAACGTGAAAATTGGTAACAAATCTATATTAATCATATCCTAGCTAACTTATATTGTATTATACATATATTCTAATATATTATGTAATCTTGGGATACCATAGACACGTATGCAAATGTTTTGACATATCATATCGACCCATGTGTATATATTATTTGGAACAACCATAGACACTCTATATGCAGTAATGTGGGAGTTAGCTATACAGGGTTGAGGTTGATTCCAAAAATATATATACTTTGAGTTGTGATCTAGCCTGAGACGTGTATACACTGGGTCGTGGATTGATTCAAGATAATATATATCAATTTTTTTCTGTACATCTAACGTTGGACAACTAGTTGTAGGTTACTAACGAGGACATCTGACTTAATAAACTTAAAACATCAAAATGTATTAAAAGTGTTGTAAATATATTTTGAATATACTTTGATATATATGTACATATTTGTTATAGGTTCGTGAATCGACCAGTGGCCAAGTCTTACTTCCAGACGAAGTAAAAATCTGTGAAAGTGAGTTATAGTCCCACTTTTAAAATCTAATATTTTTGGGATGAGAATACATGCAGGTTTTATAAATGATTTACAAAATAGACACAAGTACGTGAAACTACATTCTATGGTTGAATTATCGAAATCGAATATGCCCCTTTTTATTAAGTCTGGTAATCTAAGAATTAGGGAACAGACACCCTAATTGACGCGAATCCTAAAGATAGATCTATTGGGCCTAACAAACCTCATTCAAAGTACCGGATGCTTTAGTACTTCAAAATTTATATCATATCCGAAGGGTGTCTCGGAATGATGGGGATATTCTTATATATGCATCTTGTTAATGTCGGTTACCAGGTGTTCACCATATGAATGATTTTTATCTCTATGTATGGGATGTATATTGAAATATGAAATCTTGTGGTCTATTATTACGATTTGATATATATAGGTAAAACCTATAACTCACCAACATTTTTGTTGACGTTTAAAGCATGTTTATTCTCAGGTGAATATTAAGAGCTTCCGCTGTTGCATACTAAAATAAGGACAAGATTTGGAGTCCATGTTTGTATGATATTATGTAAAAACTGCATTCAAGAAACATATGTCGATGTAATATATTTCTATTGTAAACCATTATGTAATGGTCGTGTGTAAACAGTATATTTTAGATTATCATTATTTGATAATCTACGTAATGCTTTTGAAACCTTTATTGATAAAATAAAGGTTATGGTTGTTTTAAAAATGAATGCAGTCTTTGAAAAACGTCTCATATAGAGGTCAAAACCTCGCAACGAAATCAATTAATATGGAACGTTTATAATCAATATGAACGGGACATTTCATATACCGACCATTCTGCTCTTAGATACCTATTTTCGAAACAAGATGCTAAACCAAGATTAATCCGTTGGATCTTACTCTTACAAGAGTTCGATATTGAAATCCGAGATAAAAAGGGAGCAGAAAATCTCGTCGCCGATCATCTTTCTCGTCTTGAAAATCCTGAATTAGAAGTTCTAAATGAATCGGCCATACAAGACAACTTTCCTGATGAATATCTATTGAAGTTAGATTATAATGAAATTCCATGGTTTGCAGGTTATGCAAACTGCTTAGTATGTGGATTCCTTGAAAAAGGGTTGTCGTACCAAAAACGAAAGAAATTCTTTAGTGATATAAAACACTATTTCTGGGAAGATCCACATTTGTTTAAAAGTTGTCCCGATAGAATAATATGCCGATGTGTATTCGGAGATAAAGCCAGTCAAATCTTAAACCATTATCACACAGGACCAACAGGAGGGCATTATGGGCCTCAACTCACAGCAAGAAAAGTTTACGATGCTGGATTCTATTGGCCTACAATTTTTAAAGACGCACACCTTCTTTGCAAATCCTATGATGCTTATCAAAGGGCCGGAAAAATAAGTCAACGTGATGAAATGCCACAAAATGTCATTCAAGTATGTGAAGTATTTGACATTTGGGGTATTGACTTTATTGGTCCATTTCCAAAATCTCATAATAATCTCTACATTCTCGTTGCCATTGATTATGTATCTAAATGGGCGGAAGCACAAGCTCTCCCAACTAACGATGCACGAGTTGTAGTCAACTTTTTAAAACGTGTTTTTGCTAGGTTTGGAACACCGAAAGCTTTAATAAGTGATCGGGGTACTCATTTTTGTAATAATCAACTTGAGAAAGTTCTCAAAAGATATGGAGTAACTCATAAAATCTCCACTGCTTATCATCCACAGACAAGTAGACAAGTTGAAAATACCAACCGAGCTTTAAAACGTATTCTAGAGAAAACCGTAGGATCAAATCCGAAGGAATGGTCCATTAAATTGGAGGATGCACTCTGGGCTTTTAGAACAGCCTATAAAACTCCAATTGGAACCACACCTTTCAAACTCGTTTACGAAAAAACATGTCATCTTCCAGTAGAAATTGAACACAAAGCATTTTGGGCTTTGAAGACATGTAATCTTGATTTACATGAAGCCGGACGTCTACGATTAAGTCAACTAAACGAATTAGAAGAATTGAGACATGAAGCATACAAAAATTCGTTAATCTATAAAGAAAGAACGAAGAAATGGCATGATAAAAGAATCAGAAGTTCAAAAGAATTTAAAGAAGGAGACAGAGTTCTTCTTTTCAATTCACGATTCATGCTATTTCCTGGAAAATTGAAATCAAGATGGTCTGGACCATTTATAGTCAAAAGAGTTTTCCCATACGGAACAATAGAGTTAATAAATTCAAATGGGATTGAATTTAAAGTTAATGGTCACAGAGTTAAACATTACATACATGGTCCGATGGAAGTTGACAATGAAGTTAATCACAATTTCAACACCACATCTAACTAAGTGTGGGGAGGTTCGAATCTTTTTAGGGTAATATATATTTCTGTTAGAGTTAGATATTCTGTTTTTGTGTAGTTCTCGAGAATGGAATCCGAATGGTCTTTCCCTAGCAGACCCTAAAGAACTAGTCTTCTCCCCCCATTTTGAATTTTTATTTTTTTTAGGTTTTACGAGATGAAGAATTCCTTTGATCTGAACCGTGGTCTAATGCTACACACTTTGATCACTAAACGTAATAATGACACACTCCCGAGTGAACTGGTATCAGTAATAAGAGTCAAATTGGACGGAGTAAGAAAAGAACTCAGAAACGATCATAATAAGTTACATTTTGGTAAAGGAAAATCAAAATCCGCAGGGAAAAGAAGAGCACGACACCTTGAAAGATGTCACAAATGCGGAAAATGGTCACACGAAGGAAAATGCTCGACGAATCAGACATATTCCAATACCGAGTTCGTTACTTTATGCAGAGAAGGACCGTTCATATGTTTCGAAGAAAAATCGTTGAATGCTCGAGGTTATGCCTATGTAGCTATGGAAAACCAATTAGTCCGACTATCTTATGAGTGGGCTAAAGCAGGTCACTGAGAATTCTATCTCGCAGGTAAGTATGTACAGTTTTTATTTTTATTTTATTGCTTTTAACCTTTTGATAATGAACGCTAAATTGTTCGCTATAAAGTATTAAATTGATACTCAATAAAATTAGGTTTTGCGACCGAAATTATTGATATCATACAAAAATTTATTATATCACTGCGAAATTTATCGTTTATTCTTAAGGTATAAATATCTTTAATCAATCAACCCAAAATATTTCAGAAATTCGTCAGGAGTAAAACTAGGTAATATAGCCGAAATTACTTTACCAAAAAAGAGGGGCGTATATTTTTGATAATATTTGATTGATTAAAGTGGGATAAAACACAAAAAAAGATTTTTAATTTTATTTTTACTTGTTTTTAAAATTAATATTAAATTATCATTGTAAACTTTTTAAAATCAATATATTTAAGTTTGTAAATATTTAAAAAATTAATATTTTTAATTTAAGTTTGTATGTATAAAATCAAAAATATAATATTAGTTTGGTGTGAATTTTTAAAATTTTAATAATATGAATTTTTAATTTTATGCATTTTAAATTAAAGTTTGATGTGAATTTAAAAACAAAAATTTACTTTATTTCGCTAAGTTAAAAATTTGATTTTTAAAATTCGTCGTGAGTTGAGAACTAGGTCGTTGAACCGAAATTGCTCTACCCAAGGGAGGGACGAGAATTTTTATTATCATTATTTTTAATCTTATTGAATTAAAGTAAGCCAAAAACATTAAAAAAAAAAACTCAAAAATCTTTACTTTTTTAAACAACGCTTAAAAATGACAAATTTTAAAATTTTGTCGAGAGACGGACTAGGACAACAATCCGAAACGCCCTCATCCTAAAAAGAAACAAAATTTTAAATAAAATTTTATTAATTTATGTTTTAAAAGTTATAAGGTTTTTATATTAAAAAAAAGCAAAAAAGCAAAAAAGCAAAAAGCACTGTACCCGGACCCCATGCGATCGCATGGGATTTGGCCTTCAGATCCATTCGATCGCATGGAACTGGAAAACTGGCCAGAAACATAAAGCTCAGCGAGCTGTGTTCTGTCTCCACTCCACACATACACAAACACACGAACACATACACACATATCACCCTAAAATCACCAGTTTTTCACCAAAATCAACCAAATTTCTCGCTATAATCCGCTCTAAACATGAATTTGATAAGAAGTTTATCAAGAAGGGTAACAATTTAAACCTTAAACCTCTTTAAATTTGATTTTTAGTGTTCTTGAGCTATATTTTACCTAATTTGATTTTGTTAATTTCAAGTGTAATTAGAGTTAAATTGTTAGTATTTTATGCATGTATAACCTAGATTGATGCTATTTAACATGATTTGAAGCCAAAAACTTCAAAATTTTTAGGAATCTAGGGTTTGTGTTCTTGAGCAATTTGGGACTTTTTGATATAAACAGGTTATGGCCTATTTTTGTCATGAATTATTGCTAAATTAAGTAATGTAACATGTTTAGGTAGCTAAATGATCCAAACTTTGATCCTAAACATGATTTTTGAGAATTAAAGTGGACTTTTTAGGTATAAAATTCATGAACTTGATTAAATTGATGTAAATGCCATTTGAAACTTATTTAATTGCTAGTAATGACTATTTTGACATGTTATTTGAGTTAAATACTTATGAACTTTGTATGCATTTTCATATATGCTTATTTGAAAAAGTGTAGAATTGATAAAATTGTGAAAATGAGCATAAGTTTAATTTTGATTAAACATATCATTATGATTGTTTTAAGTTGTTATTTTGCTAACACTAATGCATATTTGGATGCACAAATTTTGTGTTTAATGTGTTTTGCAGAGATTTACTAATACTGAAACTGGAGGTGCATCATCATCATCAAGACAACCACAACCGGAACCTGAACCAGAAATGCAATATGAACCTGAACCGGAACAACAACAGGAACCACAACAACAACCTGATCAACACGTACCTTATTATGATCCGCTACAATTTGTTGATGCCTTTATAGTATTTCCGATGCATCCGCCTGTAGAATACCCAACGATTCCTGAACACACGTTGCATCCTAATCTAAGATTTGATAGAAGCTAGAGAGATTACCCAACATATCAAAGTAACAAATTCAAACTGATACCGAAAAATGTAGAAGTGCCAAGGGTAATCGATTGGGAGCCTTTGGAAAGGGTCCAACTTGCTAACTCAGTTAGACAGCATTTGATCCAAAGGTATGGCAGCTCTTCTTTTCACGATTGGGAACATCTATTCACCATTCGTAGACCTGTATATAAGGAGTGGTGTATTGAGCTTATGAGTACTATAGCGTTAAATGCAGATGTAGATAGATTAGATGATAGAAGTTTTCTTAGATTTATACTTAGCCGTAGGATGTACAGGATGTCCATGCTGGACATGGCCAGGGCTTTGCAGATATATACTCCTGGTGAATTACTACTACCTGATTGTATAAATTTGATTTATCGTGGTGAAAGGGTAGATAGGAATTTTGACGGGAACGCCGTCTGGAGGCGTATGTCAGATTATAATGTTTTTACACTGGGAGGAAAACACTCCTACTTACATATTAACAAAGCCGAGCTTCGTATAATTCATAGATTTTTGGCTAACTCGATTACACAGAGAGGTCACAATAAGGAGAAAATGACCTTACATGATTTATTTTACCTAAAGTGTATTCGAGACCCAAGAGGCTTTGTTAATATCCCTTACTGTGTTGGTTTTTATTTGTCTAAGATGGTAGAAGGAATACAGGAAGGGGGAATAATAGGAGGAGGTATTTTTGTTACTCTCATTGGAGAGTATTTGGGTGTAGATAGGGACCAAGGGGGTCCACTTTTGGAATGTAGGGAACAGGTTGAACCTTTAGGATTGAAGGTCTATCAGGGTGCTAAGGTATTAAAGAGCAGACAAAACCATGCAGTACCCTATGAAGGTCGTCATCCACAGGTAGAGAGAGGATCAGATGAGGAAATGGAGGAAGCGGATGACATTAGGGATGTCATTAGGGAGGCTATGACTGACGTCTACCAGCGTGTAGATGAGGTAGATATGACAAACGGGGAGAGATTTAGTCGGATGGAGCAGTGGCAAGCCTGGAATGATTACGAGCATTCCAGGCAACGACAGCATGATAGATGGGACTATCATCAGCGTCAGATTATGAGCCGGCTGTCACCTCAGGATTACTACGTCCCGACCCGACCCGCTTACTCTCCTC
Source organism: Rutidosis leptorrhynchoides (assembly GCF_046630445.1). Lineage (NCBI taxonomy): Eukaryota > Viridiplantae > Streptophyta > Magnoliopsida > Asterales > Asteraceae > Rutidosis > Rutidosis leptorrhynchoides. The sequence goes on from NC_092336.1 coordinate 122,425,997, forward strand.
CACATCAGCCCGAGATGAGACCACCATATACTCTTTACGACCCTAACCAGGCCTACCAGTATACCTATCACCAACCATGGAACCCGGACGACAACATGAACTGGAACCCCTATCCAGATTGATATAGTTCCAGTTGGTGATTTCTATAATTTTTATTATTTATTATTTTTATTTATTTATGTTTAAACATATGATATTGTGATACATTAATGTATTGTTTAATATTTTTATTATTTGGTACTAATATTTCATATTTGATTTGAAAGTGGGATTTTAAGTCCCATTTCAAATTACCATGCATGTTTATATTTGTATTGTATATATTTTATTTCATATATACAACAGGGTAAAACAGCGAATTTTCAAAGACTGGCATTAAGTTCAGCAAAAGCTACTGATTTTGACGACAAAACGAAAAATAAAAGTGATGTAACAACAAGACGGAATGAACAAATGATGTGCACCATTTATCATTCAACAAACAAACGCCAATATGTTTGAAAACTTTGGTAAAATTTAATCATTTTTCTACGCTAATCACCCTCAATAATTTAAATTGTTACTGATTTCTTGCAAATGAGGGCATTGCAAGATCTTAAGTGTGGGAAGGGATTAAATTCTCTCGGATTTTTAAAATTTTAACTTATACAAGTGGTTACCATTAAAAATACTAGTAATGCGGTAGTTGTATTAGAATCTAGTGCTCTCTGATAATAAAGAACAGCCCTAATCTTATATACTGACTACCCAATTCTAGTAAAATATTCAAAATTTTCAATTAAATGAATTCAAAATCATGTTTATACATATTTATGAGCGATAAAACTAGGTATTAACACCGAAATTATTGTTACCTCGAAAAGGACATAAATTGAGAAACAACCCAAAATGTTAGAATTCATTTAAAATGGAATAGAAGACAATAAAAAGGCAAAGAAAGGAAAATAAAAGCCAAGTGTGGAAAAAATTTACCAAGTTATTTAAAACATATATCACATATTTTTGTAACAAATAATTGAAGATACTTTTGCTTTGGACTAAACTAATCTATTTTACCCGGAAAACTGTAATATATTTGAAAGAAAGATGGATCTACACGATGAATCAATTCCATCATTAAAAGGAAGTAAAGTCTTCCGAAAAAGAAACGCGCTTCTTGATTTAGGTCAGGAAGTTGTCGTCCAGACCAGTTGTAGAGTCTACGAAAAACCTTGAAAAGTTTTCTCGAAAATCAGCTGGAAATCCACGGACCTCAGCATCAAACAAGGTCGCCAAGTGGTCAGACTTATCCTAACTATGAGAGGATCTGTATCGTAAAATGGGAAGGACGCCGTGCAAATTAGCTTGATAAGACTAATGAATCAGACCCCTAGAAAGGATAATCTCCTTAAAGATTAAAAATCAGCATTTAAGCCTGATATTACTCAATCCTAGAGATTGACCTTAAAGATTGAGAATTACAAACTCATGGAATTCGATGATATCTAAACTCGAGCTTGAATGAGAAAATATTTTGATCAAATTACAAACCGATTTGTTTTCTGAAAACCTATTTTCAATGCGTTCATTACCATTGAACGTAAAATCCTAGGAATTCACCTGGAATTCATTAGGTCACCTGAACTAAATCGGGTGTCAACCGTAAGAACGGTGGTTGCATAGCATGGTCAAAGACAGGACCTTGTGCCAGACCGAAAAACTATAGGGTGAGCTTTACTATTGCTCCTACAAAGGATAGTAATTGCATCCGACACGTTATAGACCATAATTAAAAGCATGTCAGGGGACATTGCCTTAACAGTTGCTTGTTCAACACTTTCCTTTACAACCGGACGGTAGTTTACCGAAAGGTAATATACGGATCAAGTATACTGGACGTGTTGCTTTCCCAATACAAGGTTAGCAAGTGGGTGACACAAAGCCGCAAGTTTTGAGCTAAAATTTTCAAATATGAACCCACCAAACCCACAAAAACAATTTGCAAAACACCGGTGAAGGGTTATTCCGGAAAACTTATCTAGGGTAAAAACTAGATCGTATTTTCAAAAGATCAAATATTTTCATAAAGATCCAATTTCCTTAAGGATCTAAATTTTTATAGTCATGTGGGACTGTAAACCACATCGTTACTATCATTGTTCATACCGCCGTATAGAAATCACTGATGTACAAAGTGTGAAGAATAAAGAAGTGATTCTAGTATTTTTATTTCAAGACTATATTGCTTGAGGACAAGCAATGCTCAAGTGTGGGAATATTTGATAATGCTAAAAACGAACATATATTTCATAGCATTATCCCTCAAGAAAGACAAGCTTTTAGTTGCAATTGTTCTATTTACAAGTAATATTCGTTTAAATAATAAAAGGTGAAGACAAAAGACAGATTCGACGAATTGAAGACGCAAATGACTAAAAAGCTAAAAAGTACAAAGTACAATCAAAGTGGTTCAAATTATTGGTGAGAAACGTCTCAAAATTACAAGAGTACAAGACGCAAAACGCAAAATACAAGATATTAAATTGTACGCAAAGACGTTCGAAAATCCGGAACCGGGACCAGAGTCAACTCTCAACGCTCGACGCAACGGACTAAAAATTACGAGTCAACTATGCACATAAATATAATATAATATTTAAATAATTCTTAAAATTATTTATATATTATATATATTTATATAAACCGTCGGCAGAATGCAAACAAACTCTTGTGAGCTGGAAAAAGGGGTCATGCGATCGCATGGCCTAGAGGCTATAACTCAATGCGATCGCATGGTGAACAGTGATAGGTTAGGTCCTATAAAGTTCGCGAGTTTTGGACGAATTTTTACACCATCTTCTTCTTTCCTTTCTCTCATACGTATATATATATATATATATATATATATATATATATATATATATATATATATATTATAATTTTAATTTTAATTTTAAATTCTGATAATAAGGGTATGTTAGCAAATGTTGTAAGGGTGTAAGTCGAAATTCTGTCCGTATAACGCTACGCTATTTTTAATCATTGTAAGTTACGTTCAACCTTTTTAAATTAATGTCTCTTAGCTAAGTTATTATTATGCTTATTTAATGCCGAAGTAATCGTGATGTTGGGCTAAATACTAAAATTGGGTAATTAGGCTTTGGACCATAATTTGGGTTTGGATAAAAGAACGACACTTGTGGAAATTAGACTATGGGCTATTAATGGGCTTTATATTAACTAAATGATACCTCATTAATTTAATATATAGACTTATAATTTGACGTATTTATATATATAACCACATACGCTTGACTGGGCACGGTGGGCGGGATATCTATAAATACTAATAATTGTTCATTTGACCGGACACGGAACTGGATTAATAGTTAATAGACTTGTTGAAACAGGGGAGGAGTACATTCAAGGGTAATTAGTGTAATTGTTAACAAAGTATTAAAACCTTGGTTTACACGCAGTCGATAACCTGGTGTATTCATTAAACAAAGTATTAAGACCTTGTTACAATTCGAATCCCCAATTAGTTGGAATATTTGACTTCGGGAATAAGAATAATTTGACGAAGACTTTCGCACTTTATGATTATGACTGATGGACTATTATGGACAAATCCGTATGGACATATCAAATAATCCAAGACAAAGGACAATTAACCCATGGGAATAAACTAAAAACAACACGTCGAACATCATGATTACGAAAGTTTAAATAAGCATAATTTCTTTATTTCATATTTAATTGCACTTTTAATTATCGCACTTTTATTTACTGTCATTGTATTTAATTGCACTTTTAATTTAATTATCACAATTTTATTTTATCGCACTTTTATTTATCGCAATTTCATTATCGTTATTTAATTTACGCTTTAAATTAAGTTGTATTTATTTTTAATATTTTACATTAGGTTTTAACTGTGACTAAAGTTTTAAAATCGACAAACCGGTCATTAAATGGTAAAAACCCCCTTTTATAATAATAATACTACTTATATATATATTTGTATTTTTACAATTATAAGTTAAAACTAATATAGCGTTAAGCTTGGCTAAGATCCCTGTGGAACGAACCGGACTTACTAAAAACTACACTACTGTACGATTAGGTACACTGCCTATAAGTGTTGTAGCAAGGTTTAGGTATATCCATTCTATAAATAAATAAATAACTTGTGTAAAATTGTATCGTATTTAATAGTTTTTCGTAGTAAAAATATAACTATTTTATACACCACCTCGCACACATCAACAAGATCTATTTGAAATTCAACGGATCGATGTGGGGGTAGTCCCGGTAATTCTTTCGAAAATACTTCGGGAAATTCTTTTGCGACGGAAACATCACTGATGTTCTTTTCTTCAGATTTGACTTCTTCGATGTGTGCTAGAATGACATAGAAACCTTTTCTTATTAGTTTTTGTGCCTTCAAACTACTAATAAGATTTAACTTCGCGTTGTTCTTTTCTCCATACACCATTAAAGGTTTTCCTTTTTCGCGCATAATGCGAATCGCATTTTTGTAACAAACGACCTTTGCTCTCACCTTTTTCAACCAGTCCATGCTAATTATTATGTCAAAACTCCCTAATTCGACTGGTATTAAGTCAATCTTAAACGTTTCGTCAACCAGTTTAATTTCTCTATCCCAACATACTTTATCTGCTGTAATTAGTTTACCGTTTGCTAATTCGAGTAAAAATTTATTATCCAAAGGCATTAATGGACAATTTAAATTGGCACAAAAATCTCTACTCATATAGCTTCTATCCACACCCGAATCAAATAAAACATAAGCAGATTTATCATCAATAAGAAACGTACCCATAACAAGCTCCGGGTCTTCCTGCGCTTCTGCCGAATTAATGTTGAAGACTCGTCCACGGCCTTGCCCATTATTATTCCCTTGATTAGGGCATGCTTTGCTGAAATGGCCCGGCTTTTTGCATCCGTAACAAATAATGGAATTATTTGTTCTGTTATTTTTATATGCCTTTGGTCCATAGACATCACACTTCGTTAGACTATGTACGGTTCTGTTACACTTGGTACACACTACTACACAGAACTTATCTGGATGATACCCTCCACACCTTAGACATTTATTGTTCTGATTGTTGTTGCCATTGTTGTTATTGATTTAGTTGTTGTTGCGATTGTTATTGTTGTTAGGACGGTTATTGTGGTTGTTGTTGTTGTTGGGATAGTTGTTGTTGCGTTTGTTTTTGTGAAAAATGGGGCGATTGTAGTTGTGATTACTGTGTTGGTTGTTGAAGCGATAGTTACTGTGGTTTTGTTGGTGACTCTTGTCACTGTTTTCTTCCCACTTCCTCTTGACTTATTTCGTGTTGGCTTCTTCAGCCGCCTGCTCTTTAATTCTTCCCTCAATCTGATTTATGAGTTTATGAGCCATTCGACTTGCCTTTTGTATGGAGGCGGGCTCGTGTCAACTCACATCTTCTTGAATCCTTTCTGGTAACCCTTTTACAAACGCGTCGATCTTCTCTTCTTCATCTTCGAACTCTCCCGGACACAATAGGCACAACTCTGTGAATCGTCGTTCGCACGTGGTAATATCAAATCCTTGTGTTTGTAACCCTCTAAGCTCTACCTTGAGCTTATTGACCTCGTTTCTGGGACAGTACTGCTCATTCATCAAGTGCTTGAATACTGACCACGATAATGCGTAAGCAGCATCTTGTCCCACTTGCTCGAGATAGGTGTTCCACCATGTTAACGCAGTACCTGTGAAGGTATGCGTAGCGTACTTTACTTTATCTTCTTCAGTACATTTACTTATGGCAAACACCGATTCAACCTTTTCAGTCCACCGTTTTAATCCGATTGGACCCTCGGTTCCATCGAATTCCAAAGGTTTGCAGGCAGTGAATTCTTTGTAGGAGCATTATACACGATTTCTTGTGAAATTAGTTCCACTGCTAGAACCAGAGTTATTGTTGTTATTTTGCATTGCGGCCTGCACTGCGGCTATGTTCGCAGCAAGGAAAACACGGAAGTCTTCCTCGCTCATGGTCAAGTTCTGACGAGTAGTCGGTGCCATTTCCTTCAAAAATAGCCAAAAGAATTAAGTTAATCATATAGAATATTAAGAGTAGTCAATAGTATTTCGTAGCATAATATGAACTTATTTATAAAAGCTTTTTCTTCATATTAGCGTTTTATAATTTTCCATTCGGGTAGTACCTACCCGTTAAGTTCATACTTAGTAGCTAATATACAATTCAACTACTACAATTCTATATGAAAAACTGATTACAATAATATTTCGCATTCAAACTTATATACTATTTTACAAACTTACAATACCGCTACTTTACATATACCATAAAATATAGCACACAATATCTTTGATACAAGGTAATTGTGAAGACAATTCTAGTTAATACGCAAGTCGTTCAGCAAAAGCAATAAAGAGACGTAATTCATAAGTCCAGAAACAAGTCATGCATTCGGGTTTTACTAGTATTATTTCTCATCCTTGGTCTTGTAGAAAATAACCGTTGTGGTTGTTGGCAAGACAGCATGTTGTAACGTCGTCAAAAGGACGAGGGTTACGTAATGCCCAACAGCCCCGTAACAATCTAAAAAACCTTATTTCTCACCCCAACTACAGAATCCGTCACTTGTGGGAATGTTTTATTTAACAGTTGCAATTCGATGTTCTTTTTCTCAATTTTGTGAGAAGCGAACATCACTAACCCGTAAACATAACATGCTTCTTTATGTTGCATGTTAGAAGCTCTTTCTAAAGAACGAAGTCCTATGTTGGGATATGTGGAGTCAAAATATGTTCTCATCCCGTAGCGTAAAATTGCATCTGGGTTTCCCGCATTTAATGCCTTAAAGAAAACACGGCGTAACTTAAAGTCTCCCCAATGTGATATACCCCATCTTTTAAAAGAAAGCCGTTTATAAACTAAGGAATGCTTGGAACGTCTTTCAAATGTTCGACAAACTAATTTTGCCGTAAATAATTGTTCTGATGAATTCTAACTGACTCTAGATAAGATTTCATCAATCATTTCCCCAGGTAGGTCTTCTAAAATATTCGGTTGTCTATCCTTAACATCCATTGTGTGTTTTATACTGTAAAATAGACAAGGATTAGATTTGTAAAAGATAGTTAACAAACAATACAAGCAATTTTTACATATATCATCAAAGTACAAGCACACTAAAATACATAAATTACACAACATGATTAATCCTCTTCATTCCGACTCACTTGTTTCTTCCTCTTCAGACTTGGTTCGTTTCGCTAATTTCCTAGGGATATATGATGTTTCTCTAATACGAGCCATTGTTTTCACAAATGGTTTAGAAAAACCTGGTGGCTTAGATGTCCCCGGGTTATAGTTAAAACTTAAGAAATACGGGTGTTGACGGTATTTTCCATCGGGATATTTCATGCTAACATAAAGTTCATCGGGGTTGGAATTAGATTTCTCTATTTTGATACCTTTTCCCTTATTGTTTTCTTTTGCTTTTTCAAATTGGGTCGGGGTAATTTCTATAACATCATCGGAATCCTCATCGGGATCCGATTCATCAGAAAATTGATAATTTTCCCAATATTTTTCCTCCTCCGCGGAGACACCACAAACCATTTTTAACTTTGGACCATTTGTTGATGATTTTCTTTTATTTAATCATTTTTCTGTAGTTATTATTATTTCTTCCTCTGGAACCTCTTCTTCTTCCGGTTCCTCTTCTTCCGGTTCTTCTTCAGGAATTTGTGAATCTTCCCAAAGTATATTCGACTCTTCATTGTTATTAGGTGAGTCAATGGGATTGGTACTGGAGGTAGACATCTATTACACATTAACTAACACATTAGTAATATACCACATAATATTTACATGTAAAAATATATAGTTTCCAACAAAAATATTAAGCAATCATTTTTAAAGTAAACACAGTCGAAATCCAGACTCACTAATGCATCCTAACAAACTCGGTTAGACACACTAATGCAAATTTCTGGTTTTCTAAGACCAATGCTCGGATACCACCTGAAATGTCCCGTTCATATCGATTATAAACGTTCCATATTAATTGATTTAGTTACGAGGTTTTGACATCTATATGAGATGTTTTTCAAAGACTGCATTCGATTTTTAAAACAAACCATAACCTTTATTTTTATCAATAAAGTTTTAAACATATTACGACGATTATCAAATAATAATAATCAAAAATATAGCATTTTCACACGACCAATACATAATGGTTTACAATAATAATACACAACAATATATGTCTTTGAATGCAGTTTTTAAACAATATTATACAAGCATGGACTCCAAATCTTGTCCTTAATTTAGTATGCAACAGGGGAAGCTCTTAACAATCACCTGAGAATAAACATGCTTTAAATGTCAACAAAAATGTTGGTGAGTTATAGGTTTAACCTATATATTTATCAATCGTAATAATAGACCACAAGATTTCATCTTTCAATAACATGCAATCTGCATAAAAATCATTCATATGATTGAACACCTGGTAACCGACATTAACAAAATGCATCTAGAATATCCCCATATATAAACATCGAAGTACTAAAGCAGTTCAAATTCTATGGCTGGGGCGTGTCAAAGCCCATAGATCTATCTTTTAGATTCGCGTCAATTGGTGGCAATTATAATAAACACCAATTCTTAGGTTACCAAGTTCAACAAGGGAGATATCCGGTATAACGATTCAACATAGATTGTAGTTTCAATTACTTGTGTCTATTTTGTAAATCATTTTCAAAACTGCATGTATTCTCATCCCAAAAATATTAGATAGTAAAAATGGGACTATAACTCACTTTTACAGATTTTTACTTCGTCGAAAAATAAGACTTGGCCACGGGTCGATTCACGAACCTATAACAAATATGTACATATATATCAAAGTATGATCGAAATATATTCACAATATATTTTATTTACGTTTTTAATGATTTAAGTTGTTAAGTCAGCAGTCCACGTTAGTAGTTCACAATTATTTGTCCACAGTTAGTAGTACAGAAATAAATTAATATAATTTCTCGAATCAATCCACGACCCAGTGCATACAAGTCTCAGACTCGATCACAACTCAAAGTATATATATTATTTTGGAATCAACCTCAACCCTGTATAGCTAACTCGATCATTACCGCATATAGAGTGTCTATGGTTGTTCCAAATAATATATATAGATGACGTCGATATGATATGTCAAAACATTGTATACGTGTCTATGGTCTATCAAGACATGTATAGTACAATATAAGTTAGTTAAGTTATGGTTAGTATGGATTTGTTACAAAATTCACGTAGCTACAACAAGTAAAATTTTCCAATTTTGTTTTAGCCATAACTTCTTCGTTTTAAATCCGTTTTGAGTGAATCAACTTGCTATGGTTTCATATTGAACTGTACTTTATGAAACTAAATAGAAAAAGTATAAGTTTATAGTTGGAATTATAAGTTACAAGTCATTTTTGTAAGAGGTAGTCATTTCAGTCGAAAGAACGACGTCTTGATGACCATTTTGAAAAACATACTTTCACTTTGAGTTTAACCATGATTTTTGGATATAGTTTCATGTTCATAATAAAAATCATTTTCCCAGAAGAACAACTTTTAAATCAAAGTTTATCATAGTTTTTAATTAACTAACCCAAAACAGCCCGCGGTTTTACTACGACGTCGTATGTCCGGTTTTACGGTGTTCTTCGTGTTTCCAGGTTTTAAATAATTAAGTTAGCATATCATATAGATATAGAACATGTGTTTAGTTGATTTTAAAAGTTAAGTTAGAGGAATTAACTTTGTTTGCGAACAAGTTTAGAATTAACTAAACTATGTTCTAGTGATTACAAGTTATAATCTTTGAATAAGAGTTTTATATATATGAATCGAATGATGTTATGAACATCATTACTACCTCAAGTTTAGTAGGTAAACCTACTGGAAGTGATAATAAATGATCTAGATTCAAAGGATCTTGGATGGCTTGAAAGTTCTTGAAGTAGAATCATGACACGAAAACAAGTTCAAGTAAGATTATCACTCGAATTAAGATAGTTTATAGTTATAGAAATCAAATCAAAGTTTGGATATGAATATTACCTTGAATAAGAAAGATAACCTACTATAAATAACAAAGGTTTCTTGATCTTAGATGATTACTTGGAATGGATTTGCAAGATTGAAAGTAAACTAGCAAATTTGAAAGGATTTTCGAAGTGTTCTTGAAGTGTTCTTCCTATGATGATTATAGCTTGAATCTTAAAGTAATTTTTGATGCATATGATGATTAGTTTACTGGAAATTTCGTTCCTAAGAGTGTGTGTGTGTGTGTGTGTGTGTGTTTAGAGAGAATTAGAAAGAGAATTGGAAGTGAAATGGATTGAGTGGTGAGTGGTGAATGGTGAGTGGTGAGTGGGGTTAAAAGGAGTTCTAGTTAGTTGACTAGTTCATGATAGAAGTTAAATTTGATTAGTCATGCAAGACATAATTAAGAGTGGAATCTCATGCTAGTTCCTATTGGTATATACCCATAGTAAGTACGTCTAAAAGCTGTGTATAATACGGGTACGAATACTGAATGACTACGAGTAGAATTGTTGACGAAAATGAATGAGGATGTAATTGTAAGCACTTTTGTTAAGTAGAAGTACTTTGATATGTGTCTTGAAGTCTTTCAAAAGTGTATGAATACATCTTAAAACACTACATGTATATGCATTTTAACTGAGTCGTTAAGTCATCGTTATTCGTTACATGTAGGTGTTGTTTTGAAACTTTTAAGTTAACGATCATGCTAAATGTAATTAATCCATTGTTATTATACTTAAATGAGATGTTCAATTGTTATGTTAACATGATAATGTATATATATATATATGTGTGTATATATATATATATATATATATATGTATATATATATATATATATATATATATATATATATATATATATATATATATATATATATATATATATATATATGTGTGTGTGTGTGTGTGTGTGTGTGTGTGTGTGTGTGTGTGTTAAAATACAATTACAACGATAATCATTTCATATATTTATTGTTTCGAATTCCTTAAGTTTGTAGCCTCATCTTACTTGTGTAGTGCATTATTAATACACTTAATGATATAATTAATTATCATTTTATCATGTTAAATATAGTGTAACAATGTCTTAATATGATACATATGTATTTAGTAAGACGTTGTTATAACGATAATCGTTATATATATCGTTTCGAGTTTCTTAACTTAGTAGTCTCATTTTTATGTATATAACTCATTGTTAATATATCTAGTGAGATACTTACTTATCATGATATCATGTTACTATATATATATATATATATATATATATATATATATATATATATATATATATATATATATATATATATATATATATATATATATCATATAGTTTTTACAAGTTTTAACATTCGTGAATCGCCGATCAACTTGGGTGGTCAATTGTCTACATGAAACCTATTTCAATTAATCAAGTCTTAACAAGTTTGATTGCTTAACATGTTGGAAACATTTAATCATGTAAATATCAACTTCATTTAATATATATAAACATGGAAAAGTTCGGGTCACTACATAATTAGCCCATGTAATTAATAATTAGCCCATGAAATAATGAGACAAGTAGCATGCATGCTTATGTACTAATACTTATCCTTTGTTGCATGCCACCCAACATTCCAACATAACTTTGTACCACCACCATGGACCACACCATGCCACCACCACATGAGGCCAAAATGGTCCCCCCTGCTCCCTTTGGCTGTCGGCCTTATACCACCACCACCACCATTCCATTTTTTCAAATTTAATTTCATTTTCTCAAACACACACACTTTTCTCTCTAGTTGCTTCTCACTCTAACTTCTCTCTAAAACTTAAAGAACTTGTAAGTGTTCTTGATTTTCTTTCCTTCTTTTTCTTCTTTATTTTCGTGATTCATCATCATTATCATCAAAGATTCATGTTTTGTAACTTGAATCTTCATAACTCTTGTAGATTCAAACTTTGTTTTAAAAAGTGCAAGAACATGGAGGATTAAAGCTTTTTAGATTTAAATCTTCTTTACTTATGTTAGATCTAAGTTCCATAACTTAAGATCTCTTTAATTATGTTAAAAGATCAAAACTCATGTTTATGATCTTCATGAAACTTGTAGATCCAACTATTTACTTTATGGATCTTCAAGAAAGTTTGAAATGCAAGCTTACTAGCTTGAGGTTTCTATAAAAAATTGTTAAGATCAAAGTTGTAGCTTATGATCTTCTTTAGTTTGTTGTAGCTTAAAATGTGACTTGTGTTTTCATGAAACAAAAGATACAAGCTTACTAGCTTGAGATCTCATAAGTGTTGTTAGGAATCCAAGCTCTCTAGCTTAGGGTTTCATTTTTGTGTTTGATCTAAGTTGTGTAACTTATGATCTTCTACTTTGTTTAAAAAAAAGTTCATTTGATTATGTTCATCTTACTTTACAAGATCTAAGTTTCATAACTTATGGTTGTGTAAAAGTTGAAAGTCTAAGTGTTATGACTTAGGGTTTCACCAAGAACATGAGATCTAGACTTTGTAGTCTAAGGTCTTTAATATTTAGCTAAGATCTAAGTTCTATAGCTTAAGGTCTTGCTTATTTAGTTTGACTCAAAGTTTATAGCTTAATAGAACTTGTGATTGTGTTGAAACTAGGAAATTGATGTAACTTTGGTTCATCATCTTGCTCAAACTCTTAAATGAGTTGTATTTTGTTTCCTAGTCTTAACTTTGTGTGTTGATGGTTAAACCTTGGTTAAAGTGATGCTAAAACATCAAGAGTTGTAAACTTGGGGCTTATACGCATCAAGGATGAGAACCGTGATGAGCATCAAGCACCAATAAACCCACCAGAGCACTTTCTTTCTGTTTTCAGGGTCAGATCAGGATCCTGGGCTTCTAGAAAAGTTAATTTCCAGATATTTCGGTTCGGTTAGATGACTTTTCATTTAAGACTCATCTTAATCCGATTTACGGTTTAGGATTTATAGCCTTCCGAAAGTCACTACGCCCTTGTAACGTTGTGCTGAAAATTATGACCTACTCGCACTTAAACCGTCGCCACGGTCAAACGAAGATGATTTAGGTTCTGAAAATTGGTCAGCGGTTAGATGACTCAAATACGGAGCCTTGGACACTGGTCTCACGTCATTTTAGTTTGTATAGTGGTCGTAGCAGCTGAACAAAATCAGCCATTGTTTCGATCTCTATTCTTGATTGAAAACTTACTTTACTCCTTACGTATGATGTTGATGATGATGACACTTAAGACTTAAATTACATACCTTTAAACCCTTTTGAAATGATTTACTGACTTAGTAACTTTTAACTTAGGTTGAGGACCTTTCGGACCGACTTACTTGCTTACTTATCTCGTATCGACTTTTACCTCACTTTCACTGTGACTAATAGCTCCCTTTTTACTTCAACTATTTTTGGGACTGAGAATACATGCGCTTTTTACGTTTTACTTACTAGGCACGAGTACTTAAACTTTATATATGTGTGGGTGATATAACGGCATAAAATTTCCCCTTAGCTCGGTAACGTTTAGTCATTGGTTTTTGAACCGGTGAACGCGAATCTTAGATATGGATCCATAGGGTTTGACATCCCCACTCGGGCTAGTCGCGCTAGCATTTAACGGATGTTTAATACTTCATAAACTTACGCACTCGCCAAGTGTAATTTTAGTGGGTGATATATTGATAATGCTAAAAAGGAACATATATTTCATAGCATTATTCCTCAAGAAAGACAAGCTTTTAGTTGCAATTGTTCTATTTACAAGTGATATTCGTTTAAATAATAAAAGGTGAAGACAAAAGACAGGTTCGACGAATTGAAGACGCAAACGACCAAAAAGCTCAAAAGTACAAAAGACAATCAAAGAGGTTCCAATTATTGATAAGAAACGTCTCGAAATTACAAGAATACAAGATTCAAAACGCAAAGTACAAGATATTAAATTGTACGCAAGGACGTTCGAAAATCCGGAACCGGGACCAGAGTCAACTCTCAACGCTCGACGCAACGGACTAAAAATTACAAGTCAACTATGCACATAAATATAATATAATATTTAAATAATTCTTATAATTATTTAATATATTATATTTATATTTAAAACCGTCGGCAAGAAAGAATCCAAACTGGACTGAGCTGTAATTTCAATCTCCGCGACTCGCGGAGTTTGAAGGCCAAAAATGCCGCGAGTCGCGGAGCCCCAAGTTTTGAAAGTCCCTATAAAAGCAACCAAATTCTGAGTATTTTTCATCATCTTTTTCTTCTTCTCTCATAATACTACGTAAATATTTATATTTATATTTTAATTTTAATTTTAATTTTAATTATAATTCTAATAATAAGGGTATGTTAGCGAATGTTGTAAGGGTGTAAGTCGAAATTCTGTCCGTGTAACGCTACCCTATTTTTAATCATTGTAAGTTATGTTCAACCTTTTTATATTAATGTCTCGTAGCTAAGTTATTATTATGCTTATTTAAAACGAAGTAATCATGATGTTGGGCTAATTACTAAAATTGGGTAATTGGGCTTTGTACCATAATTGGGGTTTGGATAAAAGAACGACACGTGTGGAAATTAGACTATGCGCTATTAATGGGCTTTATATTTGTTTAACTAAATGATAGTTTGTTAATGTTCATATAAAGATTTACAATTGGGCGTCCCTATAAATTACCATATACACTCGATCGGACACGATGGGCGGGGTATTTATATGTACGAATAATCGTTCATTTAACCGGACACGGGAATGGATTAATAGCCACTAGAATAATTAAAACAGGGGTGAAATTATGTACAAGGACACTTGGTATAATTGATAACAAAATATTAAAACCTTGGGTTACACTCAGTCGACATCCTGGTGTAATTATTAAACAAAGTATTAAAATCTTGTTACAATTCGAATCCCCAATTAGTTGGAATATTTAACTTCGGGTATAAGGATAATTTGACGAGGACACTCGCACTTTATATTTATGACTGATGGACTGTTATGGACAAAAACCAGACGGACATATTAAATAATCCAGGACAAAGGACAATTAACCCATGGGCATAAAACTAAAATCAACACGTCAAACATCATGATTACGGAAGTTTAAATAAGCATAATTCTTTTATTTCATATTTAATTTCCTTTATTTTATATTTAATTGCACTTCTAATTATAGCACTTTTATTTATTGTTATTATTTTGCACTTTTAATTATCGTACTTTTTAATTATCGCAAGTTTATTTTATCGCACTTTTATTATTCGCAATTTCATTATTGTTATTTACTTTACGCTTTAATTTAAGTATTGTATTTATTTTTATTATTTTACATTTGGTTTTAACTGCGACTAAAGTTTTAAAATCGACAAACCGGTCATTAAACGGTAAAAACCCCCCTTTATAAGAATAATATTACTTATATATATATTTGTATTTTTATAAAAGTAAACTAATATAGCGTTAAGCTTTGTTTAAAGATTTCCCTGTGGAACGAACCGGACTTACTAAAAACTACACTACTTTACGATTAGGTACACTGCCTATAAGTGTTGTAGCAAGGTTTAAGTATATCCATTCTATAAATAAATAAATATCTTGTGTAAAATTGTATCGTATTTAATAGTATTTCCTGCTAAAATTAATAACTATTTTATACCACTCTGCTCAACCATCAAGTATTTTTGGCGCCGCTGCCGGGAAACTCTTAAACGCCGGAAGCGCAACGCTAATATAATAAAAAAAAGATTTTTAGTTTACTTTTATTAAAATTCGTTTTTATAAAAATACGTTTTAAATATTCGAAAATATAAAAAAGAAAAACAAAAATATAAATATAAATATTTTTAAGATTTTGATAAATATTTAAGTTTTATAAAGTATCTTTAGTTTGTAAAAATATAAGTTTTATTTAATTTATTTTATAAATATATTTTATAAATATAAAAAACCGAAAAAAAATAATATAAATCTATATAAATCTATTTTTTTAGATTGTTATAAAATATTTTATTTTTATCTTAGTTATTAAAGATAAGTTTTATCTAAATTATATAAAAAAAAAATTTAGATTATATAAACAGAAAATATAAAAACAGAAAAATAAAAAAATAAAAAAATAAAAAGAAAAACGCGTCGAATTTTAAACCTGTCAGTTGAATTTTGGAACCCCGCGAGTCGCGGGGTTTGATGCTTTGAATACCGCAAGTCGCGGAGATAACCTGACACGCCGACAGAACCCTAATCAGGCATTAATTACGAATAATTATTATAATTATTAATATAAAACCCTAATTAGGTTTTAATTAAATAATTATTTTAGTTTTTATTAATATTTTGTTTAATTAGTTTAATTAATTTGTAAAATTAGTAGTTTTAATAAATAAATAATATAAAAATAATATTTTTATAAAAATTGTACTTTTTACAACTTTTTGTATATTTTTATATTTTGTCCCTTTTTAATCGTTTTAGCGTAATATTTGTATTTTTTTGCTCATATTTAGTTTTAAACTTAGTTTTTGCCATAGTTATTTTTACTTCTAAATTTTTAGACTTTGCCGTAAAATCACTTAAGTGCTTTTTCTTTAGACTAAGATTTAGGTGCTTTAGAATTTTGCGACGCCTTTTTAAGTTTTAGTTTCTTTTTAAGTTATTTCCATTTGGGATTTAGTTTTTCCTGTAAGCTTTAATATTTTTAGACGACTTTTACCTATGTATCAATTATCATTCCAATTAGTAATCTCAATTTGCGATTATAATTTTAAATTAGTAGTAGTAATAAGGTTAGGTTAGTCAAAGTATTTTTAAGTTTTATAAGTTTCTTTTATTTTTCCGTCACCTTTTATTTTTCAACCATTTTTCTTTTTCGACCTTTTTCGATGAACTCTTTTTCTTTCTTATTTCTCGCTATTCTAGTTTTAGGACATAGATTTTTATTCTACTTCTTATCTAAATTTCTTAAAATTACGAAAATTTATTTTAAGTGGTTAAATTGATAGACATCAAAATTTTCTGGTTCGTAGTAATAGTTGGATTTGTACGTGGACCGGGTTATTGGAGCCAAACAGTCCTCAATTATATTGAGACCAAACGAATCCTGCCCCTCTGCTGCATCTTTTGGCTATTCGAAACGTGGGCAAAATCAGAAAAGTCTATTGATTGGATAACTTATTATAATTTTTCTTTCCTTTTAAAAACTAATAGGATATTCAGTGAATGCACCGAGCAAGACGTTCACCACCTTTTGTACGTTCACCACCTGTAACTAGATCAAGACATTTAGCAAATATTACTGCCGTTGATTTTTCTTTAGAATCATCATCCAGTCGACCAAGTACTCCAGTTCAAATTTCCAATAATCCATTTTTTGAACCCGACCTCACAATTGAGAATCCGGAGAATATTCAGGAACGGTTCGTAGATCCTGAACCACTAAACTTTCCTCCGGAACCACCAATCATTCAAACAGAGATTGTTGAGGAACGAACCATTAAATCAGAATCATCTAGTGATACCGATTCAACAAATTCAATTATGGAGAATCTGGAACCTTTAAGTATGGAAGACCGAATGAGAGCTAAACGCACTGGCCAAGGTCACGCAATTACTCATCCAGACATTAATGCGCCAGATTATGAAATCAAAGGACAAATTCTACACATGGTGACTAATCAATGCCAATTTAGTGGTGCGCCGAAGGAAGATCCAAATGAACATCTACGTACCTTTAATAGGATCTGTACACTATTTAAAATAAGAGAAGTGGAGGATGAACAGATATATCTCATGTTATTTCCCTAGACTTTAAAGGGAGAAGCCAAAGATTGGTTGGAATCGTTACCTGAAGGGGCGATTGATACATGGGATGTTTTAGTTGACAAATTTCTTAAACAATTCTTTCCGGCATCTAAAGCCGTAAGACTTCAAGCAGAAATTGTTACGTTTACACAGAAACTAAATGAAACTCTATATGAGGCGTGGACTAGATATGGAAAGTTATTAAGAGGATGTCCTCAACATGGTTTAGACACCTGTCAAATAGTACAAATATTCTACCAAGGATGCGACATCACTACAAGGAAAGACATAGATATAGCAGCTGGTGGTTCTATTATGAAGAAAACCGAAACTGATGCTTACAAAATCATTGATAACACTGCTTCCCACTCACATGAGTGGCACCAAGAAAAAGATATCGTTAGATCATCTAAAGCAGTTAGAGCCGATTCTAGCCATGACTTAGATTCCATTTCTGCAAAGATAGATGCTGTGGAGAGACGAATGGAAAAGATGACTAAAGATATTCACTCAATACGAATTAGTTGTGAGCAGTGTGGAGGACCACATTTGACAAAAGATTGTCTCAGTATTGAATTAACAATGGAACAAAGAGAGAATATTTCATACATAAACCAAAGGCCTGGAAATAATTATCAGAATAATTATCAACCGCCAAGACCAATTTACAATCAAAACCAGAATTATAACAGAAATATTCCATACAACAACCAACAAGGTCCTAGCAATCAACAAGTATCCAATAATACTTATAATCAGTAAAGACCTAATTTTCAAAACAAACCACCACAATAAACCGATGATAAAAAACCGAATTTAGAAGATATGATGACGAAGCTAGTTGAAACTCAAACGCAGTTTTTCACATCTCAGAAACAAACTAATGAACAAAATGCTCAAGCATTTAGAAATCAACAAGCTTCTATTCAAAATCTGGAACAAGAAGTAAGTAACCTAGCAAGGTTAATAGGTGAAAGAAAACCGGGAAGTCTACCTAGTGATACAAATGCTAACCCCCGAAATGAAACAGCTAAAGCCATTACCACAAGAAGTGGTACAACACTTAAACCACCGGAAATACCTGTAAATTCTGATGAAACTATTCCTACTCCACAAGTACCACAACCTGATCAAGATAAGGAAAAAGAACCAGTGGTTGAAAAGGTTAATGAAGATAACACAGCTAAGGATAAACCTTATGTTAAACCATACTAACCACCACTTCTTTACCCGAGTAAAATAAAGAAAGAGAAACTTGAAGCCGAGCAATCCAAATTCTTGGATATGTTTAAACAGATAAATGTAAATCTTCCTTTCATTGATGTGATTTCAGGAATGCCTAGATATGCTAAATTCTTGAAAGATCTAATCTCAAATAGAAAGAAAATGGAAGAACTCTCGGCTGTTACTATGAATGCTAATTGTTCAGCAGTGCTGTTGAATAAGATACCAGAAAAACTATCTGATCCAGGAAGTTTCACAATTCCATGTTTTCTGGGTAGTCTTAGTTCAATAGAAGCATTAGCAGATTTAGGTGCTAGTATAAATCTAATGCCGTATTCACTATACGCTAAACTAGACCTTGGAGAATTGAAACCAACAAGAATAAGCATACAACTAGCCGATAGATCAATAAAATATCCTAGAGGGATAATGGAGAACATGCTAGTTAAAGTTGGTACTTTAGTATTTCCAGTAGATTTTGTTGTTTTGGACATGGAAGAAGATTCTCAAGTTCCTCTCATATTAGGAAGACCATTTTTAAACACGGCTAAAGCAATGATAGACGTGTTCGGTAAGAAATTGACCCTAAGTATAGAGGATGAGAGTGTTACCTTTTCAGTTGATAGAGCAATGCAACAACCGCAATCTGCAGATGATACATGTTATTATATTCAAACTATAGATGCACATGCAGAATTATTAGAAGAATTTCCAGAATTACAAGGAACAGGAGAATGTTCTTTAGGAGAAGGTAATGAACCAATTGATGAAGCTGAAATGTTAGCTACACTTATAGCTAATGGATATGAACCAACAACAGAAGAAATTCAAATGCTAAAAGAAGAAGACAGATATCGATACAAATCATCGATAGAAGAACCTCCGAAATTAGAGTTAAAGCCACTTCCAAACCATTTGGAATACGCTTATTTACATGGTGAATCTGAATTACCTGTAATAATATCGTCTTCTCTTACTGAAAATGAGAAATCACAATCATTTCTGTGTTGAAAGCTCATAAACCAGCCATTGCATGGAAGATTCATGATATTAAAGGAATAAGTCCTTCGTATTGCACACATAAAATTCTTATGGAAGAAGGTCAT
The DNA here is from genome assembly GCF_046630445.1 of Rutidosis leptorrhynchoides. NCBI lineage: Eukaryota > Viridiplantae > Streptophyta > Magnoliopsida > Asterales > Asteraceae > Rutidosis > Rutidosis leptorrhynchoides. Next base: position 122,446,230 of record NC_092336.1, read on the forward strand.
AAAACGTATGTGCAACGCCAACGAAGAATAAATCCTAATATGAAAGATGTAGTTAAGAAAGAGATTATTAAACTGCTAGACGCAGGTTTAATTTATCCAATTTCTGATAGTCCATGGGTAAGCCCAGTTCAATGCGTGCCTAAGAAGGGTGGCATGACTGTCATTACAAATGAGAAAAATGAGCTTATTCCTACTAGGACTGTAATAGGATGGCGTGTGTGTATTGATTATAGAAAATTAAATGACGCCACCAGAAAAGATCACTTTCCCTTACCTTTCATAGATCAAATGTTGGAAAGATTAGCCGGAAATAGTTACTATTGTTTTCTAGATGGATTTTCCGGATATTTTCAAATTCCAATAGCACCCGAAGATCAAGAGAAAACCACATTCACGTGCCCTTATGGTACTTTTGCTTACAAACGCATGCCATTTGGACTTTGCAACGCCCCTGCAACCTTTTAAAGGTGTATGATGGCGATTTTTCACGACATGATAGAAGAATGCATGGAAGTTTTCATGGATGACTTTTCAGTCTTCGGTGATACATTTGAATCATGTCTAGTTAATCTAGAACGAATGCTTATTAGATGCGAACAATCAAATCTAGTACTTAATTGGGAGAAATGCCATTTCATGGTTAAAGAAGGCATCGTTCTTGGACATAAAATTTCAAAAGAAGGAATTGAAGTGGATAGAGCTAAAGTAGATGTAATTGCTAAAATTCCACATCCCACCAATGTTAAAGGAGTTAGGAGTTTTCTAGGGCATGCCGGTTTTTACCGACGTTTCATAAAAGATTTTTCTAAAATTGCCTCTCCTATGAATAAACTCCTAGAAAAGGATGCTCCATTCATCTTTTCCGATGAGTGTATCAAATCTTTTAATATTCTTAAAGAGAAACTCACTAATGCGCCGATCATGATAACACCAAATTGGAATCTACCATTTGAACTAATGTGCGATGCAAGTGATTTTGCAATGGGAGCCGTTTTAGGACAAAGGATTGAAAAACGATTTCAACCTATATATTATGCTAGTAAGACATTACAAGGAGCACAAACGAACTATACAACTACTGAAAAAGAACTCCTTGCTATTGTCTTTGCTTTTGACAAATTTCGATCATATCTCGTTCTAGCAAAAACGGTGGTCTATACCGACCATTCTGCTCTTAGATACCTATTTTCGAAACAAGATGCTAAACCAAGATTAATCCGTTGGATCTTACTCTTACAAGAGTTTGATATTGAAATCCGAGATAAAAGAGGAGCAGAAAATCTCGCCGCTGATCATCTTTCTCGTCTTGAAAATCCCGAATTAAAAGTTCTGAATGAATCGGCCATACAAGACAACTTTCCTGATGAATATCTATTGAAGATAGATTATAAAGAAATTCCATGGTTTACAGACTATGCAAACTACTTAGTTTGTGGATTTCTTGAAAAAAGATTATCGTACCAAAAACGAAAGAAATTCTTCAGTGATATAAAACACTATTTCTGGGAAGATCCACATTTGTTTAAAAGTTGTCCAGATGGAATAATACGCCGATGTGTATTTTGAGATGAAGCTAGTAAAATATTAAACCATTGTCACACAGGACCAACAGGAGGGCATTATGGGCCTCAACTAACAGCAAGAAAAGTTTATGAAGCTGGATTCTATTGGCCTACAATTTACAAAGACGCACACCTTCTTTGCAAATCATGTGATGCATGTCAAAGGGCCGGAAAAATAAGTCAACGTGATGAAATGCCACAAAATGTCATCCAAGTATGTGAAGTATTTGACATTTGGGGTATTGACTTTATGGGTCCATTTCCAAAATCTCATTATAATCTATATATACTCGTAGCCATTGATTATGTATCTAAATGGGCGGAAGCACAAGCTCTCCCAACTAACGATACACGAGTTGTAGTCAACTTTTTAAAACGTCTTTTTGCAAGGTTTGGAACACCGAAAGCTTTAATAAGTGATCGGGGTACTCATTTCTGTAATAATCAACTTGAGAAAGTTCTTAAAAGATATGGAGTAACTCATAAAATCTCCACCGCATATCATCCACAAACAAGTGGACAAGTTGAAAATACCAACCGAGCTTTAAAACGTATTCTAGAGAAAACCGTAGGATCAAATCCAAAGGAATGGTCCATTAAATTGGAGGATGCACTCTGGGCTTTTAGAACAGCCTACAAAACTCCAATTGGAACCACACCTTTTAGACTTGTTTATGGAAAAGCATGTCATCTTCCAGTAGAAATTGAACACAAAGCATTTTGGGCTTTGAAGACATGTAATCTTGATTTACATGAAGCTGGACGTCTACGATTAAGTCAACTAAACGAATTAGAAGAATTAAGACATGAAGCATACGAGAATTCGTTAATCTATAAAGAAAGAACGAAGAAATGGCATGATAAAAGAATCAGAAGTTCAAAAGAATTTAAAGAAGGAGACAGAGTTCTTCTTTTCAATTCACGATTCAAGCTATTTCCTGGAAAATTGAAATCAAGATGGTCTGGACCATTCATAGTCAAAAGAGTTTTTCCATACGGAACGATAGAATTAATAAATTCAAATGGGATTGAATTTAAAGTTAATGGTCACAGAGTTAAACACTACATAGATAGTCCGATGGAAGTCGACAACGAAGTTAATCACAATTTCGACACCACAGCTAACTAAGTGTGGGGAGAATCAAGTCTTTAAAGGATAATATGTATTTTTGTTAGAGTTAGATTGTCTGTTTTCGTGTAGTTCTCGAAAATGGAACCTGAATGGTCTTTCTCTAGCAGACCCTAAAGAACTAGTCTTCTCCCCTCATTCTGAATTTTTATTTTTTTTTGGTTTTTACAAAATGAAGACTGCCTGTGAACTAAACCATGGTCTAATGCTACACGCTTTGATCACTAAACGTAATAATGACATACTTTCGAGTGAATTAGTATCAGTAATCAGAGAAAGAATGGACGGAGTTAGAAAAGAATCCAGATGCGAAGATAATAAGTTACAATTTGGTAAAGGAAAATCAAAATCCGCAGCGAAAAGAAGAGCACGACACCTAGAAAGATGTCACAAATGCGGAAAATGGTCACATGGAGGTAAATGTTCAAATAATCAAACCTATTCAAACACCGAATTTGTTACTTTATGCAGAGACGGACCGTTCATATGTTTAGAAAAAAAGACACTGAATGCTCGAGGTTACGCCTATGTAGCCATGGAAAACCAATTAAACCGACTATCTTATGAATGGGATAGATCATATAACTAAGAAATCTATTTCACAGGTATGTCTGTACAGTTTTTATTTTATTTTTTTATTTTTTTTTTATTTTTAACCTTTTGATAATAAACGCTAATTTGTTCGCTAAAAAGTATTAAATTGGTATTGAATAAAATTAGGTTTGGCGACCAAAATTATTGATATCATTCAAAAATTTATTACATCACTGCGAAATTTAACGTTTATTCTTAAGGTATAAATATCTTTAATCAATCAACCCAAAATATTTCAAAAATTCGTCATGAGTTAAATTAGGTTTTGGAACCGAAATTACTTTACCGAAAAGAGGGGCGCATATTTTTGATAATATTTGATTGATTAAAGTGGGATAAAAAGCCAAAAAGATTTTTAATTTTATTTTTACCATGTTTTTAAAATTAATATTTAAATCTTAAATTAATATTGTAAACTTTGTAAAAACAATATATTTAAAATTGTAAATATTTGAAAAATTAATATAAGTTTGGTGTGAATTTATAATATGAATTTTTAAATTAAGATTGGTGTGAATTTTTTATTTTTAATATATGAATTTTTAATTTTATGCATTTCAAGTTGTAAGTTTGGTGTGAATTTTTAATATTAATTTTTAATTTATATTTAAATTGTGTGAATTTAAAAACAAAAAAATTTACTTTATCTCATTAAGTTAAAAATATGATTTTTAAAATTCGTCGTAAGTTGAAGACTAGGTCTTTGAACCGAAATTGCTTTACCCAAGGGAGGGACGAGAACTTTTATTATCATTATTTGAATTAAAGTATGCCAAAAAAAAAAAAAAAAAAACCAAAAATCTTAGCTTTTAAAACAATCGCTACAAAAAGACAAATTTTAAAATTTTGTCGAGGAACGGACTAGGACATCGATCTGAAACGACCTCGTCCTAAATAACAAGGGAAACAAAATTCTAAAATTAATTATTTAATTGTTTTAATTAATATAAGATGTTATATAAAAAAAAAAAACAAAAAACAAACTCCGCGACTCGCGGAGTTTGAAGGCCCAAACACCGCGAGTCGCGGGAGGACCGAAAATCAGAAAAAAATAAAAAGAGCTGAACGATCAGTCTCAGTCCACACAACCCAAAACAGAAAAAAAAAAAACTGCGAACATACTCCACAAAAACCCGAAAAATACACCCCAAATTCACAATTTTTAACCGTTAATCACCAAATCTTTTACTAAAATCATGTTGAGAAGGATGCTATCTAGGAATTACTCAAGAAAAACGGTAAATTTCTACACCTAAACACCATTTAATCCGAAATTTGGTGTTCTTGAGCAATTTTTTTCTCCAATTTGATTTTGATGCTTTTTAGTGTAATTATGCTTAAATTGTTTATGTATTATGCTTGTATAACCTAGATTGATGCTATTTAACATGATTAGAAGCCTTAAACTTCAAATTTTGAGTAATCTAGGGTTTGTGTTCTTGAGCAATTTGGGGCTTTTTGATTTAAACAGGTTATGGTCAATTTTTGTCATGAATTGTTGCTAAATTAAGTAGTGTAACATGTCTAGGTAGTTAAATGATCCAAACTTTGAGCCTAAACATGATTTTGAGAATTAAAGTGGACTTTTTCAAGTCTAAAATTCATGAACTTGATTTTTGAGAGATAATGCCATTTGAAACTTGTTTAATTGCTAGTAATGATTATTTTGACATGTTATTTGAGTTGAATGCTTATGAACTTGGCAAACATTTTCGTATATGCTATTTTGAAAAAGTGTAGATTTGATGAAAATATGAAAATGAGTTTAAGTTTGATATAAATTGATCATGTCATTGTAATTATTTTGATTGATGATTTTGCTGACACTAATGCATATTTGGATGCACAAAAATTGTGTTTGATGTGTTTTGCAGACTGAAAGGGGTGAATCTTCATCCCAAGCCCGCAATGCTCCTGCTGAGAATGCGGAACAACAGGAGGTGGATAACTACTACAAGCAGGATATACCTCATCCAGTCATGACCTTTTCTGATATGCACTTGGAAGAGTTGCACCCGAACCTGAGATTTGACAGACTTTGGATAGATTATCCAAAATATCAAAGGGGTTTGCATACTCTTCATTCTAAGGTTGTTGAGGTACCGAGGGTCATAGAATGGGGACCCTTAGAAGCTGTAGAATTGGCCGGGCCAATTAGGGAATTACTTGTACAGAGGTATGGTAATTCTACTTTTAATGACTGGGTACGTTTATTCACCATGCGTAGACCTGTATATAAAGTATGGTGTGAAGAATTGTTATGTAGTATAGAATTAAATGATCGGGTATCTAGTTTAACCGACCGATCATTTATTAGATTTTTGTTAGGAGGTTCGATGCGCCACATGTCTTTACTAGACATGGCTCAGGCTTTACGTATATATACGCCTGAGGAGTTAGCATCTGCTGATTGTAGAGGGTTGATACTAAACGGTAGAAAGATAGATGAAAATTTTGATACACACGGTGTATGGAGTCAAATGACAAGCCATCACCGATTCAAAGGGGGAAATTACTCTTATTTGGATATAGATAGAGCCGAATTAAGAGTGATTCATAGGTTTTTAGCTAATTCGATTACACAAAGAGGTAAGAACAAGGAAAAGGTAAATGAACAGGATTTGTTTTACCATATGTGTATTCGAGACCCACAAAGCGCTGTAAGTATACCGTATTGTGTGGGTTATTATTTATCAGCTATGGTTAGGGGGATGCGACCGCATAGCATAATAGGAGGTGGTATTTTTATTACTTTGATTGGTGAATATCTCGGTGTGGATATAAGTCGGGGGGGATTATTAGTAGAAGAACCAGAACCCCGCGATACTATAGGTTTAAATGTATACCATGGTGCGAAAGTTTTGAAGAGGCGAAATAACGCCGCAGTACAATACCATGGTAGACATCCACAGGTTGAGAGAAACCAACAGCAAGGTAATGTAGGAGGGGGAAATGAAATGCAAGAAATGCAAAGGTTTATAGCTTCACAGGAGTACGAAAATGCTAGACAGAGAGCATTTGAAGATTGGCAAGTTCATCAGAACAAAATCATAGCTCATTGCCAACATATAGGTAGAAACTATATTCCTACACCAAAACCCATCTTCCCTCCCTGGTCTATAGAGATGCAACCACCATATCCTACGTATAACCCTGCCGAAGCATTCTATAGCACCTATGGTTATGCCTGGAACCCCTATTGGTACCAGTATCATCCCTAGTCTACTTAGTTTTATTTATTTTGTAATTTGTAATGTTGATACGTTTAATACTTATGTTAATATTGTAATAGTTTTTATAATTTTCTGACTTTTATTCTTAGATTTTAATAATTTTTGAATGTGGGGTAATATACCAAACTTCAAAAATATGTATATATGTTTGCAGTTTATCTTATGTACACAACAGGGTAAAACAACGCATTTTCAAAGACTGGCATTAAGTTCAGCAAAAGCAACTAATTTTGACGACAAGATGCAAAATATATGTGAAATAACAACAAGACGGAATGAACAAATGATGTGCACCATTTATCATTCAGCAAACAAACGCCAATATGTTTGGAAACTTTGGTAAAATTTAATCAATTTCACACAAATCACCCTCAATAATTTAAATTGTTACTGATTTCTTGCAAATGAGGGCATTGCAAGATCTTAAGTGTGGGAAGGGGTTAATTCTCTCGGATTTTAAAATTTTTTACTTTATACACTTGGTTACCATTAAAAATACTAGTAAAGCAGTAGTTGTATTAGAATCTAGTGCTCTCTGATAATAAAGAACAGCCCTAGTCTTATATACTGACTACCCAATTCTAGTAAAAATTTTCAAAATTTTCAATTAAATGAACTCAAAATCATGTTTATACATATTTATGAACGATAAAACTAGGTTTTAACACCGAAATTATTGTTACCTCAAAAAGGACATAAATTGAGAAACAAACCAAAATGTTAAAATTCATTTAAAATGGAATAGAGGACGATAAAAAGGAAAATAAAAGCCAAGTGTGGGAATATTTACCAAGTTATCTTAAACATATGTCACATATATCTGTAACAAATAACTGAAAATACTTTTGCTTTGGACTAAACTAAACTGTTTTACCCGATGAAAGAAAAGAAGAGATGGATCTACACGATGAATCAATTCCATCATTAAAAGGAAGTAAAGTCTTTCGAAAAAGAAACGCGCTTCTTGATTTAAGTCAGGAAGTTGTCGTCCAGACCAGCTGTAGGTTGACGAAAAATCTAGAAAAGTCATCACTAAAATCAGCAGGAAATCCACGGACCTCAGCATTAAACAGGGTCGCCAAGTGGTCAGATTTATCCTAACCATGAGAAGGATTTATCTCGTAAAATGGGGGGGCACCATGCAAATTAGCTGGATAAGACTAATGAATCAGATCCCCAGAAAGGATAATCTCCTTAAAGATTAAAAATCAGCTTTTAAGCCTGATATTACTCAATCCTAGAGATTGACCTTAAAGATTGAGAATTCAAACTCATGGAATTCAATGATATCTAAACTCGAGCTTGAACGAGAAAATATTTTGATCAAAATTACAAACCGATTTGTTTTCTGAAAACCCTATTTTCAATGCGTTCATTACCATTGAACGTAAAATCCTAGGAATTCACCTGGAATTCATTAGGTCACCTGAACCAAATCTGGTGTCAACCGTAAGAACGGTGGTTGCATAGCATGGTCAAAGACAAGACCTTGTGCCAGACCGAAAAATTATAAGGGTGAGCTTTACTATTGCTCCTACCAAGGATAGTAATTGCGTCCGACACGTTATAGACCATAATTAAAAGCATGTCAGGGGACATTGCCTTAACAGTTGCTTGTTCAACGCTTTCCTTTACAACCGGATGGTAGTTTACCGAAAAGTAATATACGGGACAAGTAAACTGGACGTGTTGCTTTCCAAATACAAGGTTAGCAAGTGGGTGACACAAAACCGCAAGTTTTGAGCTAAAATTTTCAAATCTGAAACCCACCAAACCCACAAAAATATTTTGCAAACACCGGTAAAGGGTTATTCCGGAAAACTTATCTAGGGTAAAAACTAGATTTAATTTTCAGAAGATCAAATGTTTTCATAAAGATCCAATTTTCTTAATGGATCTAAATTTTTATAGTCATGTGGGACTGTAAACCATATCGTTACTACCATTGTTTATACCGCCGTATAGAAATCACTGATGTACAAAGTGTGAAGAATAAAGAAGTGATTCTAGTATTTCAAGACGATATTGCTTGAGGACAAGCAACGCTCAAGTGTGGGAATATTTGATAATGCTAAAAACGAACATATATTTCATAGCATTATTCCTCAAGAAAGACAAGCTTTTAGTTGCAATTGTTCTATTTACAAGTGATATTCGTTTAAATAATAAAAGGTGAAGACAAAAGATAGGTTCGATGAATTGAAGACGCAAACAACCAAAAAGCTCAAAAGTACAAAAGACAATCAAAGAGGTTCCAATTATTGATAAGAAACGTCTCGAAATTACAAGAATACAAGATTCAAAACACAAAGTACAAGATATTAAATTGTACGCAAGGACGTTCGAAAATCCGGAACCGGGACCAGAGTCAACTCTCAACGCTCGATGCAACGGACTAAAAATTACAAGTCAACTATGCACATAAATATAATATAATATTTAAATAATTCTTATAATTATTTAATATATTATATTTATATTTAAAACCGTCGGCAAGAAAGACTCCAAACTGGACTGAGCTGTAATTTCAATCTCCGCGACTCGCGGAGTTTGAAGGCCAAAAATGCCGCGAGTCGCGGAGCCCCAAGTTTTGAAAGTCCCTATAAAAGCAACCGAATTCTGAGCATTTTTCATCATCTTTTTCTTCTTCTCTCATAATACTACGTAAATATTTATATTTATATTTTAATTTTAATTTTAATTTTAATTATAATTCTAATAATAAGGGTATGTTAGCGAATGTTGTAAGGGTGTAAGTCGAAATTCTGTCCGTGTAACGCTACGCTATTTTTAATCATTGTAAGTTATGTTCAACCTTTTTATATTAATGTCTCGTAGCTAAGTTATTATTATGCTTATTTAAAATGAAGTAATCATGATGTTGGGCTAATTACTAAAATTGGGTAATTGGGCTTTGTACCATAATTGGGGTTTGGATAAAAGAACGACACTTGTGGAAATTAGACTATGGGCTATTAATGGGCTTTATATTTGTTTACCTAAATGATAGTTTGTTAATGTTCATATAAAGATTTACAATTGGGCGTCCCTATAAATTACCATATACACTCGATCGGACACGATGGGCGGGGTATTTATATGTACGAATAATCGTTCATTTAACCGGACACGGGAATGGATTAATAGCCACTAGAATAATTAAAACAGGGGTGAAATTATGTACAAGGACACTTGGTATAATTGATAACAAAATATTAAAACCTTGGGTTACACTCAGTCGACATCCTGGTGTAATTATTAAACAAAGTATTAAAATCTTGTTACAATTCGAATCCCCAATTAGTTGGAATATTTAACTTCGGGTATAAGGATAATTTGACGAGGACACTCGCACTTTATATTTATGACTGATGGACTGTTATGGACAAAAACCAGACGGACATATTAAATAATCCAGGACAAAGGACAATTAACCCATGGGCATAAAACTAAAATTAACACGTCAAACATCATGATTACGGAAGTTTAAATAAGCATAATTCTTTTATTTCATATTTAATTTCCTTTATTTTATATTTAATTGCACTTCTAATTATAGCACTTTTATTTATTGTTATTATATTGCACTTTTAATTATCGTACTTTTTAATTATCGCAAGTTTATTTTATCGCACTTTTATTATTCGCAATTTCATTATCGTTATTTACTTTACGCTTTAATTTAAGTATTGTATTTATTTTTATTATTTTACATTTGGTTTTAACTGCGACTAAAGTTTTAAAATCGACAAACCGGTCATTAAACGGTAAAAACCCCCCTTTATAATAATAATATTACTTATATATATATATATTTGTATTTTTATAAAAGTAAACTATTATAGCGTTAAGCTTTGTTTAAAGATTTCCCTGTGGAACGAACCGGACTTACTAAAAACTACACTACTTTACGATTAGGTACACTGCCTATAAGTGTTGTAGCAAGGTTTAAGTATATCCATTCTATAAATAAATAAATATCTTGTGTAAAATTGTATCGTATTTAATAGTATTTCCTGCTAAAATTAATAACTATTTTATAACACTCTGCTCAACCATCATATATATGTTAAGTTAGTTACCAAGTGCCCACGGTTAAGCATATACTTTTCATACTGATTTAAACTGCTGATTGAAGCACTAAAATCTCGTGGTCTACATTACTTTACTGATTACAAACTATAGCTCACCAACATTCGTGTTGACTTTTAAGCGTGTATTTCTCAAGTGCTTAGATGATGTTGATTCCGCTGTTAGAATTGTTGTCTTGGTGTTATAGACTTGCTGTTATGGACCTGCTGTGTTAGATTTCCACTGCATTACTTAGAGATGTCTCAATCATGGAACTTTTATTTCGCATTCGTAACTTATGTTATTTTCAAACAATGACTTTGTAACGACCTTTGTGTCACGTTATCTTTTGTAAAACGCTATCTTTTTATGAATGCAAAACTGGTTTTCAAACAGCATATAGTGTTTGACCTTGTAATGATCCTGTTGTTGATGAACCGTACAGAATGGTTTTGTACGGGGCATCACATTTGGTATCAGAGCAATGGTTGTAGGGAATTAGGTTGCATTAGTGAGTCTTGACTGAGCAGAGTAGGATTCGCTAATAGGAGTAATCTACAACTTACTTGTTTACTTGTTTCTGCGGAGCTGGCTGCATGCTACTGCTTACTTTTACTGTTATATGGACTTGCTGTATGCTATCGTTTATTCTCGCTACTGCATGCTACTATCTGCTTTTGATTGCATGTTACCTCGGTATGAGGTTGTTATTATTGCCATGCTACGTACTGTTAGGATGCTGTAGTGCCTGATTACATGCTTGCTATATGTCTTACTGACATGAAAAATGTTATTTTTCCTTGTTCAGATGTCGGACATACCGCCCATTATCATTGATTTAGAGAGTGACTCAGATTCATCTGCTACTTCACCTACCATTGTTGCTGACTCACAGATCCTGTCACCGCTACCCTCCGACGACTCTGGTGATTCGTCTTCTAGAGATAGTGGACTCGTGCTTGACCTAATGGACATCTCAGACAGAGACGAGGATCCCGCAGTTTAATGACCCGTCCTAATCCATCTGGACGAATACATTGCATTTGGTTACATCGCGAGGTACTTGACCTCTATATGATACATTTTACAAACATTGCATTCGTTTTTAAAAGACATACTTTCATTACATCGAAAGTTGACGGCATGCATACCATTTCATAATATATCCAACTATAATTGACTTAATAATAATCTTGATGAACTCAACGACTCGAATGCAACGTCTTTTGAAATATGTCATGAATGAATCCAAGTAATATCTTTAAAATGAGCAAATGCACAGCGGAAGATTTCTTTAATACCTGAGAATAAACATGCTTTCAAGTGTCAACCAAAAGGTTGGTGAGTTCATTAGTTTATCATAATCAATCATTTCCATAATTTTAATAGACCACAAGATTTCATTTAATCAATAATCATACATTCGTAAGTGTTTAAAATTCATTCATATGGATTGAACACTTGGTAACCGACATTAACAAAAAGCATCTAAAATATCCCCAAACATATAAACATCGAAGTACTAAAGCAGTTCAAATTCTCTGACTGGGGCGTGTCAAAGCCCATAGATCTATCTTTAGGATTCGCGTCATTGGTGGCAATTATAATAAACACCAATTCTTAGGCTACCAAGTTCAACAAGGGCGATATCCGGTATAACAATTCAACCATAGAATGTAGTTTCGATTACTTGTGTCTATTTCGTAAAACATTTATAAAAGTGCATGTATTCTCAGTCCCAAAAATATATATTGCAAAAGCATTTAAAAGGGAGCAAATGAAACTCACTATACTGTATTTTGTAGTAAAAATACATATGACGACATTGCACAACTGAACAATGCAGGGTTAGCCTCGGAATCACGAACCTATATCAATTATATATATTAAAACATATAACCGTAATTCGAACAAGTTTATATATATAAGTTTATTAGTTATATCATTTTTATATTAATAATTTATATGTTTCATATATTCATTTTATACATTTTAAATGAATAAAAATATAAATTTTGTTATGTTATATGTAGTAATTATATTTTATATGATTAATATTTGTTGTAATGATAATAATAATGCTAGTAGTAATATTAGTAATACAAATATTGATAGTAATATTAATAATGTTAAAAATAATAATTTAATGTTAAAATAATAATGATAATAATAATAATTATAATATTCATAAAATAAATAATAATAGTAATTTTCATAAAAATAATAGTAATATTCATAAAAATAATAATAATAAAAATAATGATAACTCTAATAATAATAATGATAGTTTTAACGATAAAAATGATAATTTTAATAATACTAATAATAATGATAATACTAGTAAAAAAATAAAATAAAAATTATAAGTTAATAATGATAATCATTATATTAATTCTTAATGATAATACTAATAATAATAATAATTATTATTATAATTATAATTATAATAATGTTAATTTAATAATATTAATAATACTTATAAAGTTATTAATAATACTCCTAATAGTATAATATTAGTATTAATATTAATGATACTAATCATATTAATTATATTAATGATAATAATATTCCTAATATTAATGTCATGAATAATTAACATAACATATAATAACAATAATTAATAATAAAATAATAATAATAACAATAGTAATAATAATAATAATAATAATAATATATAAAAAAATATAATGCTACCTCATAAAGAATCGGATTTAAAAACAAAACACCCCCGCCCAGGCTCGAACCCGCGACCTCCCGTTCACCCAACACTCCCACAAACCATTCCTCTGTCCTTGCATAACTGATAAGATTACGTTTTTAATTTGTTTTAACCCTTAATCGGTATTCTATCTTCTTCTTCATTAATCACTCTCAATCTAAAAATAAAAGGGGCTTCGGCCCAAATGAAAACCGAAACATATAGCCAAATAACAGCCCAAACTTATACTGGATTCTCTTGGCTCCAATTGAAAGATTACAGGGTTCGTGAAAATAGGTTGTAGCCGTCGTATTATTAAATTGGAAGTGGGATTTCCTGTCGGCCACGAAAAGGAAAAAAAAAACAAACAACAGTTTTTGAGTTGATATCATTATTTGCAAGTTGCAGTTCAAGTTTATAGTTGTTGTAAGAGAATAGAAACCCATACTAGCAATTGCATCAAAGAGAGAAAAAGAAAAAAATGCAAATAGGGTTTTGGTGATGGGTTTGTGTCGAGTTAGAATCATAAACGGAAACAGTAGAAGTGAATTGAATGTGGTGATCTTCGAATAGAAATAGCGAGCAATAGAAAGGTGTTCATTTTTGGTTAGGGATCGAAACAGAAAAGAAAAATATAAACGCAGTAACAGGCCATCACTCATCATCGTTATCCAAACAGTAGCTGTGAGGTGTTTCGAATGTAAATAGAAAAATAACAAGCAAGCTGTAGCAGCAATTATCGGCTGCAAGTTGAGCTCGTTCAACAGTTCAAAATAGAAAAATAATAAGCGTAGCAGTTGGTTTATAATGGGTTGATGATGGTGTATTGATCGTGTATAGAGAGAGAGAAGTTGGTGGGTGTTAGATGGTGGTACCGATGGTGTGGTGGTGGCGGGTTCACTTGAAGAGGGAGAGTGGATGACGGTGGTGATGGTGCACGGTTGAAGATGGTGTCGATCATCAAGGTTGGGGTGGTTATGGTGGTTTTGGTGTTTCAAAGATGATCCTCAAACAAAATAGAAATGAAACGTAAAATTATAGTGAGTGTTTCTTCAAGTTTCATGGTGATGATTGTCGTTGGGTTACATAGATTAGAAACAGATTACATATAAAGAAAAGTTGTACATTGTGAACGAGGAGATGGTGGCTCTCGGTGTTGATTCTTTAATGGGTTTCATGGTTTTGAAGCTGGTTTAATGGTTGTCATGTAGGTGATGGTCGTGTTCTCCCATGGTGATCAAAACAGAAAACAATCGAGCAAGTGTGGTGAAGTGGTTTACAAATGAATGATCTATGTACATACAAATATATTGATACATAAATATTATATAAATATATATATAATAACTGTGATAACAATAATATAATAGTATATTATAATATAATAGTATAATCTAAAGTAAAACAAAAGTGCACAGCAAATCTCCAACGAATTTCAATTATGCACAGTTGTTTGGGATTAACTCTAGGTGAAAAAGTACTGTGAACATAATAATACTAATATCATTCAAATGAATTATGCAAGTGTTCAATTAATAAAAGTAACACACAGTAACCTCCATTCACTCCATATAATATTAAAATGATGTTAAATAAATGTGTGATACTCAAACATAGCAGCCACTCAAATCTACCGAGAGTGTTCACGGATAATGTATCGTACTTCGTTGGTAATTAGTGTCGAATAAAAGTACACAGAAAAATCCCAAATTTTTATTTTAATTATATTTATTCATTTTAGTCATTATGGTGTAAAATTTGGTCATTAATTTATTAAATAAAAATTACAGCAACTGTCCCTCTCAATTATGGGTAAAATATAAAAAGTTGCTAAATTTATTATTTAGCTTCTAAATATATTTTTAATAGGCCTATGATTCATATAACTCATTTTCGGATCACCGTTTATTTTAAAATTATATAAGTTTGAATTTAACTTGCTTAATATCAATTGGAACATCAAATGAGTATTACAATCATTTAATATTTATTTTAATATCCTTATTTATATATAGAGATATATTTTAAATAATAATTATTATAATATCCTATTTTTATTTTATTAATTTTTAATAACAACAACATATAATACTTCAAACTATAGTTCGAATTATTATTTATATATACATACACACATATCTATTTACAATTAATTGTTCGTGAATCATCGAGAGCAGTCGAAGGTCAAATTAATATATTAAACACAGTTCAAAGTTTTTAAGATTTCAACATTACAGACTCTGCTTATCGTGTTGGAAACATATAAAGATTAAGTTTAAATTTGGTCGAAAATTTATGGGTCGTCACACGTGGAGATTCCAGCTCCACCCAGCCTTAGACTCCCGGAGCCACAGCACCATTCCAGTGGTACTGTGATCCCTGAGGGAGATGGAGACGGTCCTTTCCGTAATGAGCGTGGGCATTGGGTCAGACGCACCGCTGACAGACGTGTCGTGCCGATTCCACCTGGCAGATATCGACTCATGACCACCGGCCAGGCACATCCACCTGAAGACGACGACCCTACACTACTTTCGGATGATTCAGATAGTTCGTCATCGGATGAGGATCCCGAGGAGGATTCTAAGGAGGACTCTGAGGAGGAGCACGTGCAGCCACCCTCTACCCCGCCGAAGAAGCGGTACCGCTTCGATGATACTGTTATTCCAGGAGTTAATAGAGGTAAGCAGTTCATGAATGCACGTGGACTGTTGGTTAGGGTCACCGCCCGTAAGCGGGTTGTGCCATATCCTGCTGATCCATTCGTGCGTAAGGCCGCTCGTTATACGCCTTCTACTTCTGGCACTGCACCATCTGCACCACCTGCCCCATCAGCATCTCCCACTGTCGAGGAGCTGACGAGGGAAGTGCATACCCTCCGTGCTCGGGTAACTGAGCTCGAGGACCAGATGACCCACCTGATGGACATCGTTTACCCACCATCACCATAGGGCTATTGTATTAGATTTGATTATGTAATTCCGTTAGTAGTTTCATGTTTTATGCATGTATTGTACTAACCTTATGAAGTTGTATGCAAATTTTATGATTAATGAACGGAATTAATGTTGTTTAATTATTATACGACGTTTACTTTAATTTATTGCATGTTGGTTTTTGTGCTATCTGCAACTAGTTTGCCATGATTAGTTGACGTGCATTGTGTTGATTCCATATTGGTTACCATATACTATATAGCATGAATTATCGAATGCTGGATTTTGACTTAAGTCGAAATTTTTGTTTAGAAGGCCAATGGCAAACGGAAGAGTTCTAAGGGAAACGCCCACATCAGCACAGATTATGGACATGATAGCTGCTCGAGTAGCCACAGCTATGGCGGATGCCAACCCCCAAGCTCCACCGGCTAACCAGAACGTTCATAACGGGTGTACTTATAAGGAATTCCAGAGCTGCAAGCCCCACAATTTCAGTGGTACTGAAGGGCCAGTTGGGCTGACTAGATGGTTTGAGAAGTTGGAATCTGTATTCCGTGTGAGTAACTGCTCCGAAGTGAACAAAACCAAGTACGCCTCCTGCACGTTGTCGGATGGCGCTTTAACCTGGTGGAACACACTCGCCCAGGCTAAGGGAATTGACGAGGCTTATGCTATACCATGAGAGGAGTTTAAGAGTGCTATGATCGAGGAGTACTACCCCAGAACCGAAATTCAGAAGATGGAAGCGGAGTTTTGGGAACTGAAAGTCGTAGGGACTGATCTTGATGGCTATAACCGAAGGTACTTGGAGTTAGCTTTGATGTGCCCCACGATGGTTACTCCTGAATTTAAGCGAATGGAACGGTATTTGTGGGGACTTCCCAAGACCATTCAGGGAAATGTCACCTCTTCGAAACCAGCAGATGTCCCGGAAGCTATGCACATGATGTAGTGACCCGAACTTTTCCATGTTTATATATATTAATTGAGATTGATATTTACATGATTAAATGTTTCCAACATGTTAAGCAATCAAACTTGTTAAGACTTGATTAATTGAAATATGTTTCATATAGACAATTGACCACCCAAGTTGACCGGTGATTCACGAACGTTAAAACTTGTAAAAACTATACGATGACATATATATGGTTATATATATAGTTAACATGTTTTTATTATAAGTATGTATCTCATTAGGTATTTTAACAATGAGTTATATACATAAAAATGTGACTATTAATTTAAGAAACTCGAAAACGATATATATAACGATTATCGTTATAACAACGTCTTACTAGGTACATATGAATAATATTAAGATATTGATACACTTGGTTAATTATGTTAAATGATAAGTAAATATATTATTAAGTGTATTAACAATGAAATACATATGTAAAAATAAGACTACTAACTTAATGATTTCGAAACGAGACATATATGTAACGATTATCGTTGTAACGACATTTAACTGTATATACATCATACTAAGATATATTATATATCATAATATCATGATAATATAATAATTTAACATCTCATTTGTTATAATAAATAATGGGTTAACAACATTCAACAAGATCGTTAACCTAAAGGTTTCAAAACAACATTTACATGTAACGACTAACGATGACTTAACGACTCAGTTAAAATGTATATACATGTAGTGTTTTAATATGTATTCATACACTTTTGAAAGACTTCAAGACACTTATCAAAATACTTCTACTTAACAAAAATGCTTACAATTACATCCTCGTTCAGTTTCATCAACAATTCTACTCGTATGCACCCGTATTCGTACTCGTACAATACACAGCTTTTAGATGTATGTACTATTGGTATATACACTCCAATGATCAGCTCTTAGCAGCCCATGTGAGTCACCTAACATATGTGGGAACCATCATTTGGCAACTAGCATGAAATATCTCATAAAATTACAAAAATATGAGTAATCATTCATGACTTATTTACATGAAAACAAAATTACATATCCTTTATATCTAATCCATACACCAACGACCAAAAACACCTACAAACACTTTCATTCTTCAATTTCCTTCATCTAATTGATCTCTCTCAAATTCTATCTTCAAGTTCTAAGTGTTCTTCATAAATTCCAAAAGTTCTAGTTTCATAAAATCAAGAATACTTTCAAGTTTGCTAGCTCACTTCCAATCTTGTAAGGTGATCATCCAACCTCAAGAAATCTTTGTTTCTTACAGTAGGTTATCATTATAATACAAGGTAATAATCATATTCAAACTTTGGTTCAATTTCTATAACTATAACAATCTTATTTCAAGTGATGATCTTACTTGAACTTGTTTTCGTGTCATGATTCTGCTTCAAGAACTTCGAGCCATCCAAGGATCCATTGAAGCTAGATCCATTTTTCTCTTTTCCAGTAGGTTTATCCAAGGAACTTAGGGTAGTAATGATGTTCATAACATCATTCGATTCATACATATAAAGCTATATTATTCGAAGGTTTAAACTTGTAATCACTAGAACATAGTTTAGTTAATTCTAAACTTGTTCGCAAACAAAAGTTAATCCTTCTAACTTGACTTTTAAAATCAACTAAACACATGTTCTATATCTATATGATATGCTAACTTAATGATTTAAAACCTGGAAACACGAAAAACACCGTAAAACCGGATTTACGCCGTCGTAGTAACACCGCGGGCTGTTTTGGGTTAGTTAATTAAAAACTATGATAAACTTTGATTTTAAAGTTGTTATTCTGAGAAAATGATTTTTATTATGAACATGAAACTATATCCAAAAATTATGATTTAACTCAAAGTGGAAGTATGTTTTCTAAAATGGTCATCTAGACGTCGTTCTTTCGACTGAAATGACTACCTTTACAAAAACGACTTGTAACTTATTTTTCCGACTATAAACCTATAATTTTTCTGTTTAGATTCATAAAATAGAGTTCAATATGAAACCATAGCAATTTGATTCACTCAAAACGGATTTAAAATGAAGAAGTTATGGGTAAAACAAGATTGGATAATTTTTCTCATTTTAGCTACGTGAAAATTGGTAACAAATCTATTCCAACCATAACTTAATCAACTTGTATTGTATATTATGTAATCTTGAGATACCATAGACACGTATACAATGTTTTGACCTATCATGTCGACACATCTATATATATTTCGGAACAACCATAGACACTCTATATGTGAATGTTGGAGTTAGCTATACAGGGTTGAGGTTGATTCCAAAATATATATAGTTTGAGTTGTGATCAATACTGAGATACGTATACACTGGGTCGTGGATTGATTCAAGATAATATTTATCGATTTATTTCTGTACATCTAACTGTGGACAACTAGTTGTAGGTTACTAACGAGGACAGCTGACTTAATAAACTTAAAACATCAAAATATATTAAAAGTGTTGTAAATATATTTTGAACATACTTTGATATATATGTATATATTGTTATAGGTTCGTGAATCAACCAGTGGCCAAGTCTTACTTCCCGACGAAGTAAAAATCTGTGAAAGTGAGTTATAGTCCCACTTTTAAAATCTAATATTTTTGGGATGAGAATACATGCAGGTTTTATAAATGATTTACAAAATAGACACAAGTACGTGAAACTACATTCTATGGTTGAATTATCGAAATCGAATATGCCCCTTTTTATTAAGTCTGGTAATCTAAGAATTAGGGAACAGACACCCTAATTGACGCGAATCCTAAAGATAGATCTATCGGGCCCAACAAGCCCCATCCAAAGTACCGGATGCTTTAGTACTTCGAAATTTATATCATATCCGAAGGGTGTCCCGGAATGATGGGGATATTCTTATATATGCATCTTGTTAATGTCGGTTACCAGGTGTTCACCATATGAATGATTTTTATCTCTATGTATGGGATGTGTATTGAAATATGAAATCTTGTGGTCTATTATTATGATTTGATATATATAGGTTAAACCTATAACTCACCAACATTTTTGTTGACGTTTTAAGCATGTTTTTTCTCAGGTGATTATTAAGAGCTTCCGCTGTCGCATAATTAAATAAGGACGAGATTTGGAGTCCATGCTTGTATGATATTGTGTAAAAACTGCATTCAAGAAACTTATTTTGTTGTAACATATTTGTATTGTAAACCATTATGTAATGGTCGTGTGTAAACAGGATATTTTAGATTATCATTATTTGATAATCTACGTAAAGCTTTTTAAACCTTTATTTATGAAATAAAGGTTATGGTTTGTTTTAAAAATGAATGCAGTCTTTGAAAAACGTCTCATATAGAGGTCAAAACCTCGCAACGAAATCAATTAATATGGAACGTTTTTAATCAATAAGAACGGGACATTTCAGTTGGTATCAGAGCGTTGGTCTTAGAGAACCAGAATTTTGCATTAGTGTGTCTTATCTAGTTTGTTAGGATGCATTAGTGAGTCTGGACTTCGACCGTGTTTACTTGAAAAATGATTGCTTAACAAATTTTGTTGGAAACTATATATTTTTAACATGTGAATATTATGTGATATATTAACCTCTTAACGCGTTTGATATTATGTGATAGATGTCTACCTCTAGAACAAGTCCCATTGACTCACCTAATAATAATGAAGAGTCAAATGTAAATTGGAATGATTCGTGGACTGATTCACAAGTTCCCGAAGAGGAACCGGAAGAAGAGTCGGAACCGGAAGAAGAATCGGAACCGGAAGAAGAATCGGAACCGGATGAAGAAATAGAACCGGTGGGGGAAATAATAAAACGGTTAAGTAAAAGAAAATCCTCAACCAACCGACCAAGGTTAATTATGGTCAATGGTGTTTCCGCCAAGGAAGCAAAATATTGGGAGGATTACCAATTCTCCGATGAATCGGATTCCGACGAGAATTCCGATGATGTTATAGAAATTACCCCAACTGAATTTAAAAAGGCAAAAGAAAATAATAAGGGAAAGGGCATAAAAATAGATCTAATTCCAACCCCGATGAACTTTATATGTATCGTCAACCCCCGAAGTCCTTAAGTTGTAACAATGACCCGGGAACCTCTAAACCACCAGGTTTTTCTAAACCAATGTGGACAACGACGACTTGTATTAGGGGAACATCATATATCCCTAGAAACTTGGCAAAACGAACCAAAACCAAACAAGAAGAAACGAGCGAGTCGGAATAAGATAGTTATATTCGTGTGGTGTAATATATGTAATATAGTGTGTTTATGCTTTATGATATATGTAAAAATTGCTTGTATTAATAAGTATTTTTTTATGAATCTAACTCTTGTCTATTTTACAGTATAAAAACACAAAATGGATAGACAACCCAATATTTTAAGAGACCTACCCGGAGACATGATTGATGAAATCCTGTCTAGAGTCGGTCAGAATTCCTCGGCACAACTATTTAAGGCGAGATCAGTTTGTAAGACATTCGAAGAACGTTCCAAGAATGCCTTGGTTTATAAAAGGCTTTCGTTCGGAAGATGGGGGATATCACATTGGGAAATCCATAAGTTACGATGTGTTTACTTTGACGCATATATTGCGGGGAACCCAAATGCTATTTTACGCAACGGGTTAAGAAATTATTTTGACTCTGTATATCCGAATATAGGACTTCGTGATTTAGAAAAAGCGGCTAACATGCAACATAAAGAAGCATGTTATGCTTACGGGTTAGTAATGTTCGCTTCTCACCAAAGTGAGAACAAGAACATCGGGCTACAACTATTAAACAAAACGTTTCCACAAGTGACGGAGTCGGTAATTGGGGTAAGAAATGAGGTTTTTAGATTATTACGGGACTGTTGGACATTACGTAACCCTCGTCCCTTTGACGACGTTACAACACGCTATCTTATCAACGGCCATAACGGTTATGTTGCACAAGACCAAGGATGGGAAGTAGTCCTAGTAAAACCAGAATGCATGACTTGTTTCTGGACGTATGAATTACGTGTCTTTATTGCCTTTGCTGAACGACTTGTGTACTAGCTAGAATTATCTTCACAACTATCTTGTATCAAAGTTATTGTGTGCTATATTTCATGCTTTATGTAAAATAAGCGGTATTGTAAGTTTGTAAAATATTGTATAAAAGTTTGAACGCGAAATATTATTATAATCAGTTTTTCATATAGAATTGTAGTAGTTGAATTGTATATTAGCTACTAAGTATGAACTTAACGGGTAGGTACTACCCGAATTTAAACTTATAAAACGCTAATATGAAGAAAAAGCTTTTATAAATGAGTTCATATTATGCTACGAAATACTATTAACTACTCTTAATATTCTGTATGATTAACTTGTTCCATTTGACTATTTTGAAGGAAATGGCACCAACTACTCGACACACCGTGAATATGAATGAAGAGGAATTCCGTACTTTTCTAGCTTCAAACATAGCCGCGGTACAGGCTGCGCTACATACCAACAATAACCTTGGATCTGGCAGTACAGGAAATCGTGTAGGATGCGCCTACAAAGAATTCACTGCCTGCAAACCTTTGGAATTTGATGGAACCGAAGGACCGATCGGATTGAAACGGTGGACCGAGAAGGTCGAATCGGTGTTTTCCATAAGTAAGTGTACTGAAGAGGACAAAGTGAAGTACGCTACGCATACCTTCACAGGTTCTGCGTTAACATGGTGGAATACCTATCTAGAGCAAGTGGGACAAGATGATGCGTACGCACTACCGTGGTCAGCATTCAAGCACTTGATGAACGAGAAGTACCGTCCCAGAACCGAGGTCAATAAGCTCAAGACAGAACTTAGAGGGTTACGAACCCAAGGATTTGATATTACCACGTATGAAAGACGATTCACAGAATTGTGCCTATTGTGTCCGGGAGCATTCGAAGATGAGGAAGAGAAGATCGACGCGTTTGTGAAAGGATTACCGGAAAGAATCCAAGAAGATATAAGTTCACACGAGCCCGCCTCCATACAACAGGCATGTAGAATGGCTCACAAACTAGTGAACCAGATTGAAGAAAGAATTAAAGAACAGACTGCTGAAGAGGCCAATGTGAAGCAAGTCAAAAGAAAGTGGGAGGAAAACGGTGATAAGAATCACCAATACAACAACAACAGCAATTACCACAATAATCGCAACAATTATCCCAACAATCGCAACATCAATCGCAACTACAACAAACGGCCCAACAACAACAACAACAACAACAACAACAACAACAGCAACTACAACAATCATCCCAACAACAATAATAACCGCAACAACAACAACAATCAGAAGCAGCTATGCCAAAGGTGTGAAAAGTATCACTCGGGGTTCTGCACCAAATTTTGCAGCAAGTGTAAAAGAAATGGTCATAGCGCGGCGAAGTGTGAGGTCTACGGACCAGGGGTTAATAGAACGAAAGGAACAAATGGTGTCGGAACGAGTAATGGCGGAGCAAGTAGTGTCGGAGCAAGTTATGCCAATGTAGTTTGTTATAAATGTGGAAAACCGGGCCACATTATTAGAAATTGCCCGAACCAGGAGAACACGAATGGACAAGGCCGCGGAAGAGTTTTCAATATTAATGCGGCAGAGGCACAGGAAGACCCGGAGCTTGTTACGGGTACGTTTCTTATTGACAATAAATCTGCTTACGTTTTATTTGATTCGGGTGCGGATAGAAGCTATATGAGTAGAGATTTTTGTGCTAAATTAAGTTATCCATTGATGCCTTTGGATAGTAAATTTTTACTCGAATTAGCAAATGGTAAATTAATTTTAGCAGATAATATATGTCGGAATCGAGAAATTAAACTGGTTAGCGAAACATTTAAGATTGATTTGATACCAGTAGAGTTAGGGAGTTTTGATGTGATAATCGGTATGGACTGGTTGAAAGAAGTGAAAGCGGAGATCGTTTGTTACAAAAATGCAATTCGCATTATACGAGAAAAAGGAAAACCCTTAATGGTGTACGGAGAAAAGGGCAACACGAAGCTACATCTTATTAGTAATTTGAAGGCACAAAAACTAATAAGAAAAGGTTGCTATGCTGTTCTAGCACACGTCGAGAAAGTACAAACTGAAGAAAAGAGCATCAATGATGTTCCCGTCGCAAAAGAATTTCCTGATGTATTTCCGAAAGAATTACCGGGATTACCCCCACATCGATCCGTTGAATTTCAAATAGATCTTGTACCAGGAGCTGCACCAATAGCTCGTGCTCCTTACAGACTCGCACCCAGCGAGATGAAAGAACTACAAAGCCAATTACAAGAACTTTTAGAGCGTGGTTTCATTCGACCAAGCACATCACCGTGGGGAGCTCCTATTTTGTTTGTCAAGAAGAAAGATGGTACATTCAGGTTGTGTATCGACTACCGAGAGTTGAACAAACTTACCATCAAGAACCGCTACCCACTACCGAGAATCGATGACTTATTTGATCAACTACAAGGCTCGTCTGTTTATTCAAAGATTGACTTACGTTCCGGGTATCATCAAATGCGGGTGAAAGAAGATGATATTCCAAAGACTGCTTTCAGAACACGTTACGGTCATTACGAGTTTATGGTCATGCCGTTTGGTTTAACTAATGCACCAGCTGTGTTCATGGACCTTATGAACCGAGTGTGTGGACCATACCTTGACAAGTTTGTCATTGTTTTCATTGATGACATACTTATTTACTCAAAGAATGACCAAGAACACGGTGAACATTTGAGAAAGGTGTTAGAAGTATTGAGGAAGGAAGAATTGTACGCTAAGTTTTCAAAGTGTGCATTTTGGTTGGAAGAAGTTCAATTCCTCGGTCACATAGTGAACAAAGAAGGTATTAAGGTGGATCCGGCAAAGATAGAAACTGTTGAAAAGTGGGAAACCCCGAAAACTCCGAAACACATACGCCAGTTTTTAGGACTAGCTGGTTACTACAGAAGGTTCATCCAAGACTTTTCCAGAATAGCAAAACCCTTGACTGCATTAATGCATAAAGGGAAGAAATTTGAATGGAATGATGAACAAGAGAAAGCGTTTCAGTTATTGAAGAAAAAGCTAACTACGGCACCTATATTGTCATTGCCTGAAGGGAATGATGATTTTGTGATTTATTGTGACGCATCAAAGCAAGGTCTCGGTTGTGTATTAATGCAACGAACGAAGGTGATTGCTTATGCGTCTAGACAATTGAAGATTCACGAACAAAATTATACGACGCATGATTTGGAATTAGGTGCGGTTGTTTTTGCATTAAAGACTTGGAGGCACTACTTATATGGGGTCAAAAGTATTATATATACCGACCACAAAAGTCTTCAACACATATTTAATCAGAAACAACTGAATATGAGGCAGCGTAGGTGGATTGAATTATTGAATGATTACGACTTTGAGATTCGTTACCACCCGGGGAAGGCAAATGTGGTAGCCGATGCCTTGAGCAGGAAGGACAGAGAATCCATTCGAGTAAAATCTATGAATATAATGATTCATAATAACCTTACTACTCAAATAAAAGAGGCGCAACAAGGAGTTTTAAAAAAGGGAAATTTAAAGGATGAAATACCCAAAGGATCGGAGAAGCATCTTAATATTCGGGAAGACGGAACCCGGTATAGGGCTGAAAGGATTTGGGTACCAAAATTTGGAGATATGAGAGAAATGGTACTTAGAGAAGCTCATAAAACCAGATACTCAATACATCCTGGAACGGGGAAGATGTACAAGGATCTCAAGAAACATTTTTGGTGGCCGGGTATGAAAGCCGATATTGCTAAATACGTGGGAGAATGTTTGACGTGTTCTAAGGTTAAAGCTGAGCATCAGAAACCATCAGGTCTACTTCAACAACCCGAAATCCCGAAATGGAAATGGGAAAACATTACCATGGATTTTATCACTAAATTGCCAAGGACTGCAAGTGGTTTTGATACTATTTGAGTAATAGTTGATCGTCTCACCAAATCAGCACACTTCCTGCCAATAAGAGAAGATGACAAGATGGAGAAGTTAGCACGACTGTATTTGATGGAAGTCGTCTCCAGACATGGAATACCAATCTCTATTATCTCTGATAGGGATGGCAGATTTATTTCAAGATTTTGGCAGACATTACAGCAAGCATTAGGAACTCGTCTAGACATGAGTACTGCCTATCATCCACAAACTGATGGGCAGAGTGAAAGGACGATACAAACGCTTGAAGACATGCTACGAGCATGTGTTATTGATTTCGGAAACAGTTGGGATCGACATCTACCATTAGCAGAATTTTCCTACAACAACAGCTACCATTCAAGCATTGAGATGGCGCCGTTTGAAGCACTTTATGGTAGAAAATGCAGGTCTCCGATTTGTTGGAGTGAAGTGGGGGATAGACAGATTACGGGTCCGGAGATTATACAAGAAACTACCGAGAAGATCATCCAAATTCAACAACGGTTGAAAACCGCCCAAAGTCGACAAAAGAGCTACGCTGACATTAAAAGAAAAGATATAGAATTTGAAATTGGAGAGATGGTCATGCTTAAAGTTGCACCTTGGAAAGGCGTTGTTCGATTTGGTAAACGAGGGAAATTAAATCCAAGGTATATTGGACCATTCAAGATTATTGATCGTGTCGGACCAGTAGCTTACCGACTTGAATTACCTCAACAACTCGCGGCTGTACATAACACTTTCCACGTCTCGAATTTGAAGAAATGTTTTGCTAAAGAAGATCTCACTATTCCGTTAGATGAAATCCAAATCAACGAAAAACTTCAATTCATCGAAGAACCCGTCGAAATAATGGATCGTGAGGTTAAAAGACTTAAGAAAAACAAGATACCAATTGTTAAGGTTCGATGGAATGCTCGTAGAGGACCCGAGTTCACCTGGGAGCGTGAAGATCAGATGAAGAAGAAATACCCGCATCTATTTCCAGAAGATTCGTCAACACCTTCAACAGCTTAAAATTTCGGAACGAAATTTATTTAACGGGTAGGTACTGTAGTGACCCGAACTTTTCCATGTTTATATATATTAATTGAGATTGATATTTACATGATTAAATGTTTCCAACATGTTAAGCAATCAAACTTGTTAAGACTTGATTAATTGAAATATGTTTCATATAGACAATTGACCACCCAAGTTGACCGGTGATTCACGAACGTTAAAACTTGTAAAAACTATACGATGACATATATATGGTTATATATATAGTTAACATGTTTTTATTATAAGTATGTATCTCATTAGGTATTTTAACAATGAGTTATATACATAAAAATGAGACTATTAATTTAAGAAACTCGAAAACGATATATATAACGATTATCGTTATAACAACGTCTTACTAGGTACATATGAATCATATTAAGATATTGATACACTTGGTTAATTATGTTAAATGATAAGTAAATATATTATTAAGTGTATTAACAATGAAATACATATGTAAAAATAAGACTACTAACTTAATGATTTCGAAACGAGACATATATGTAACGATTATCGTTGTAACGACATTTAACTGTATATACATCATACTAAGATATATTATATATCATAATATCATGATAATATAATAATTTAACATCTCATTTGTTATAATAAATAATGGGTTAACAACATTCAACAAGATCGTTAACCTAAAGGTTTCAAAACAACATTTACATGTAACGACTAACGATGACTTAACGACTCAGTTAAAATGTATATACATGTAGTGTTTTAATATGTATTCATACACTTTTGAAAGACTTCAAGACACTTATCAAAATACTTCTACTTAACAAAAATGCTTACAATTACATCCTCGTTCAGTTTCATCAACAATTCTACTCGTATGCACCAGTATTCGTACTCGTACAATACACAGCTTTTAGATGTATGTACTATTGGTATATACACTCCAATGATCAGCTCTTAGCAGCCCATGTGAGTCACCTAACACATGTGGGAACCATCATTTGGCAACTATCATGAAATATCTCATAAAATTACAAAAATATGAGTAATCATTCATGACTTATTTACATGAAAACAAAATTACATATCCTTTATATCTAATCCATACACCAACGACCAAAAACACCTACAAACACTTTCATTCTTCAATTTTCTTCATCTAATTGATCTCTCTCAAGTTCTATCTTCAAGTTCTAAGTGTTCTTCATAAATTCCAAAAGTTCTAGTTTCATAAAATCAAGAATACTTTCAAGTTTGCTAGCTCACTTCCAATCTTGTAAGGTGATCATCCAACCTCAAGAAATCTTTGTTTCTTACAGTAGGTTATCATTCTAATACAAGGTAATAATCATATTCAAACTTTGGTTCAATTTCTATAACTATAACAATCTTATTTCAAGTGATGATCTTACTTGAACTTGTTTTCGTGTCATGATTCTGCTTCAAGAACTTCGAGCCATCCAAGGATCCATTGAAGCTAGATCCATTTTTCCCTTTTCCAGTAGGTTTATCCAAGGAACTTAAGGTAGTAATGATGTTCATAACATCATTCGATTCATACATATAAAGCTATCTTATTCGAAGGTTTAAACTAGTAATCACTAGAACATAGTTTAGTTAATTCTAAACTTGTTCGCAAACAAAAGTTAATCCTTCTAACTTGACTTTTAAAATCAACTAAACACATGTTCTATATCTATATGATATGCTAACTTAATGATTTAAAACCTGGAAACACGAAAAACACCGTAAAACCGGATTTACGCCGTCGTAGTAACACCGCGGGCTGTTTTGGGTTAGTTAATTAAAAACTATGATAAACTTTGATTTTAAAGTTTTTATTCTGAGAAAATGATTTTTATTATGAACATGAAACTATATCCAAAAATTATGATTAAACTCAAAGTGGAAGTATGTTTTCTAAAATGGTCATCTAGACGTCGTTCTTTCGACTGAAATGACTACCTTTACAAAAACGACTTGTAACTTATTTTTCCGACTATAAACCTATACTTTTTCTTTTTATATTCATAAAATAGAGTTCAATATGAAACCATAGCAATTTGATTCACTCAAAACGGATTTAAAATGAAGAAGTTATGGGTAAAACAAGATTGGATAATTTTTCTCATTTTAGCTACGTGAAAATTGGTAACAAATCTATTCCAACCATAACTTAATCAACTTGTATTGTATATTATATAATCTTGAGATACCATAGACACGTATACAATGTTTTGACCTATCATGTCGACACATCTATATATATTTCGGAACAACCATAGACACTCTATATGTGAATGTTGGAGTTAGCTATACAGGGTTGAGGTTGATTCCAAAATATATATAGTTTGAGTTGTGATCAATACTGAGATACGTATACACTGGGTCGTGGATTGATTCAAGATAATATTTATCGATTTATTTCTGTACATCTAACTGTGGACAACTAGTTGTAGGTTACTAACGAGGACAGCTGACTTAATAAACTTAAAACATCAAAATATATTAAAAGTGTTATAAATATATTTTGAACATACTTTGATATATATGTATATATTATTATAGGTTCATGAATCAACCAGTGGCCAAGTCTTACTTCCCGACGAAGTAAAAATCTGTGAAAGTGAGTTATAGTCCCACTTTTAAAATCTAATATTTTTGGGATGAGAATACATGCAGGTTTTATAAATGATTTACAAAATAGACACAAGTACGTGAAACTACATTCTATGGTTGAATTATCGAAATCGAATATGCCCCTTTTTATTAAGTCTGGTAATCTAAGAATTAGGGAACAGACACCCTAATTGACGCGAATCCTAAAGATAGATCTATCGGGCCCAACAAGCCCCATCCAAAGTACCGGATGCTTTAGTACTTCGAAATTTATATCATATCCGAAGGGTGTCCCGGAATGATGGGGATATTCTTATATATGCATCTTGTTAATGTCGGTTACCAGGTGTTCACCATATGAATGATTTTTATCTCTATGTATGGGATGTGTATTGAAATATGAAATCTTGTGGTCTATTATTATGATTTGATATATATAGGTTAAACCTATAACTCACCAACATTTTTGTTGACGTTTTAAGCATGTTTATTCTCAGGTGATTATTAAGAGCTTCCGCTGTCGCATAATTAAATAAGGACGAGATTTGGAGTCCATGCTTGTATGATATTGTGTAAAAACTGCATTCAAGAAACTTATTTTGTTGTAACATATTTGTATTGTAAACCATTATGTAATGGTCGTGTGTAAACAGGATATTTTAGATTATCATTATTTGATAATCTACGTAAAGCTTTTTAAACCTTTATTTATGAAATAAAGGTTATGGTTTGTTTTAAAAATGAATGCAGTCTTTGAAAAACGTCTCATATAGAGGTCAAAACCTCGCAACGAAATCAATTAATATGGAACGTTTTTAATCAATAAGAACGGGACATTTCACATGACGCACACCCTGATGAATCAAATTACCCAACAAGAGCCAGAAAAGGGGAAATCGGAATTGGGAACTAGTAATGGGAAATGTAAGTGGGACGGAAATGAGAGAAAGGTCTTTGATCAAAACCCAGCTAAGAGGTATGAGAATTTCACGGGAAACGATGACTGGAAGAATCCTAACCCGAACCCTAGCTCGAACCCTAACTATAAAGGTAGCCTCCCACAGTACAAGAGATGCTACAAGCATCATACTGGGTACTGCAATGTGGTATGTGAAAAGTGCAAGTGGAGTGGACATATCGGCAAAGATTGCAAGATCAACACCTTGGCTGTGAGAACAATTCCGAATGGGCCAAAGAAGTGCTTTGAATGCGGCCAGTAGGGTCACTTCAAGAATGAATGTCCGAACAAGAAAAAGGATGGCAGGCCAGCACGTAGGAGAGTCTTCAACATGAACGCCATGGATACCCGTGAGGATCCTGACTTGGTCACAGGTATATTCACTATTAATAAACTATTAGCTTCTGTCTTGTTTGATACTGGTGCTGATAGGAGTTATGTAGATAGACACTTTTGCTCTAAGATAGATTGGTCGATAGTACCTTTGAAGGAGAGTATGCTTGTTGAGGTAGCCAATGGAAAACTTGAGAAAGTTGACCAAATTAGCCGAGGAGGTATTATAAACTTAGCTGGAGTGGATTTCGAGATTGATTTGATACCCATTAAATTGGGAAGCTTTGATGTGATAGTTGGTATAGACTGTTGGCCAAAGTAAAAGCAGAAGTCATCTGTGGGGAAAAGATTATTCGTATACCTCGCGAGGACGGTGTGCCATTAATTGTATACGGGGAGAGATGTATCCCAAAGTTAAACCTTATTAGCTGCATGAAGGCACAAAAGATTATGAAAAAGGGGCGTTCTACTGTTCTGGTGCACGTAAAGAAGTTAGAAACGGAGGAGAAAAGCGTAGATGATGTACGAATAGTGAACAAATTTCCTGACGTCTTTCCAGAAGAACTGTCAGGATTACCACCACCGAGATCAGTAGAGTTTCAGATTGATCTAGTATCAGGAGCCGCACCTGTAGCTCGCGCACCTTATCAACTTACACCTTCCGAAATGCAAGAGTTGTAGAGTCAACTACAAGAACTACTAGACCATGGATTCAACCAACCAAGCTCTTCACCTTGGGGTGCACCTGTGTTGTTTGTAAAGAAGAAGGACGGATCTTTCTGCATGTGTATTGATTACTACGAACTCAACAAGTTGACAATCAAGAATCGGTATCCCCTTCCCAGAATTGACGATCTATTTGATCAGCTACAAGGATCCAGCATTTACTCTAAGATCGATTTGTGATCAGGTTATCACCAGTTGAGGGTGAAGGAGAGCGATGTACTTAAGACTGCATTCCGAACTCGTTATGGCCATTATGAGTTTCTCGTGATGCCATTCGGTTTAACCAACGCACCTGTCATGTTTATGGATCTCATGAATCGTGTATGCAAGCCGTACCTGGACAAGTTCGTTATCGTCTTCATAGATGATATCATAATCTATTCCAAAAGTGAAGAAGAACATGAGCAACATCTTCGACTCATGCTTAAACTTTTGAGACAAGAGCAACTCTATGCCAAATTCTCTAAGTGTGAATTTTGGTTGAAGGAAGTTCAGTTTCTCGGTCATATTGTGAGCGATCAGGGTATCAAAGTCGATCCCGCAAAGATCGAAGCCATCAGCAAGTGGGAAACTCCCACTACTCTGACTCATATCCGCCAATTTTTAGGTCTCGCTGGTTACTATCGAAGGTTCATTGAAGGTTTCTCTCTGATTACACGTCCATTAACCGCATTGACTCACAAAGGGAAGAAATTCATTTGGGCAACCGAGCAAGAGTCGGCATTCCAAAACCTGAAGCAGAAGTTAACATCCGCACCTATCTTATCACCTCCCAAAGATAGTGATGACTTCGTTGTGTATTGCGATGCCTCAAAACATGGTTTTGGTTGTGTATTGATGCAACGAACAAAGGTTATTGCTTATGCCTCTCGTCAACTGAAGATTCACGAGCGAAATTACACGATGCATGATCTCGAACTTGGTGCCATTGTCTTTGCGCTCAAACT
Source organism: Rutidosis leptorrhynchoides (assembly GCF_046630445.1). Lineage (NCBI taxonomy): Eukaryota > Viridiplantae > Streptophyta > Magnoliopsida > Asterales > Asteraceae > Rutidosis > Rutidosis leptorrhynchoides. Next base: position 122,478,976 of record NC_092336.1, read on the forward strand.
GTGGAGACACTACCTTTATGGAACCAAAAGTACTATTTTCACCGACCATAAAAGTCTCCAACACATTTTCGATCAGAAACAACTGAACACGAGATAGTGACAGTGGATCGAAATATTGAACGACTATGATTGTGAACTTCGTTATCATCCTGGCAAGGCAAATGTTGTAGCCGATGCCTTGAGCCGAAAGGAGAGAATGGTACCTCTTCGTGTCCGAGCCTTGAACATCACCATTCACACGAATCTCAATAGCCAAATCCGAGTAGCCCAATATGAGGCTCTCAAAGAGGAGAATATTTCTCATGAGCACTTGAACATTCTCGTCTCTCGATTCGAAGTTAAGGAGACTGGACTTCGATATTTCTCCAGAAGGATTTGGGTGCCTAGTTATGGGGATTTACGAAGCCTTATTCTAGACGAAGCCCACAAGTCAAGATATTCGATTCATCCAGGAGCCGGTAAAATGTACCACGATCTCAAGGAATAGTATTGGTGGCCTAATCTTAAGAAGGATGTGGCTACTTATGTTGGGAAGTGTTTGACTTGTTCAAAGGTTAAGGCCGAACATCAAAGGCCATCTGGGTTACTTCAGCAACCAGAAATCCTGCAATGGAAGTGGGAAAGGATAATGATGGACTTCATCACGAAACTACCAAAGACGGTGGGCTGATACGATACCATCTGGGTTATCATTGACCGTCTTACCAAATCTGCTCATTTCTTAGCCATGAAGGAAACTGATACGATGGAAAAACTCGCTCAACTATACATAAAGGAAATTGTATCTCGTCATGGTGTGCCCTTATTGATTATTTCAGACCGAGATGCCCATTTCGCCTCTAGATTTTGGCATTCCTTACAAGAAGCTTTGGGAACAAGTCTTGACATGAGTACCGCATATCACTCGCTGACCGACGAACAAAGCGAACGCACGATTCAAAATTTAGAGGACATGTTACGTACTTGTGTTATTGATTTTAAAACAGCTTGGGAGAAGAATTTACCGCTAGCCGAATTTTCTTACAACAACAACTATCATTCGAGTATTAATGCCGCACCTTTCGAAGCGTTGTATGGCCGTAAGTGTCGTTCTCCTATCTGTTGGGCTGAAGTAGGTGAAAAGAAACTCACCGGACATGAACTCGTTCATGAAACAACCGTGAAGATTGTTCAAATCTAAGCAAGGCTCAAGACGGCCTGTGATCATCAAAAGAGTTATGCCGAACTTAAACGAAAAGATTTCGAATTTCAAGTGGGCGACCGCGTGATGTTGAAAGTCGCACCTTGGAAAGGTGTAATCCCTTTCGGAAAGCGTGGAAAGTTAAATTCGCGATACATTGGTCCTTTTGAAATCTTGGAGCGTATTGGATCCGTTGCTTACCGTTTGGATCTTCTGACACAATTGAGCTCCGTTCATCCTACTTTTCACGTGTCGAATCTGAAAAATGTCTTGCTGAACCAGAACTTGTCATCCCTCTCGATGAGCTTACGATTGATGACAAACTCCACTTCGTAGAAGAACCTGTTGAAATTATGGACCGTGAGGTCAAGACCTTGAAACGCAATAAGATTCCGATCATCCGAGTCCGATGGAATGAAAAACGAGGACCTGAGTTTACTTGGGAATGAGAGGATCAAATGATGCAGAAGTATCCTCTCACCTCTTCCCGACTCCACCATCTACCTCAGCTTAAATTTCAGGACGAAATTTTCTTTAACAGGTGGGTAGTGTAACGACCAGACTTTTTCGACTTTTATTTATATTTATTACTTTCACGAAACTGCGTATTTGTGCGTACTGATTTAGATTTTATTCTGGGATTATTAATTATGTTAATTACCTTCGTTAATGCCTTACAACATGTTTTTAAGTACTTAGTTACTTAAGATGATCCTTGATTGCAATTACGAACATTAGTGTCACTTATTGCTTAAAACGAGATACGCACTTGGTGCACGTTAAACTTTTGTCATAATTGGAATATTATGACTACGTAAACTTAATTGTTATTTATTAATGACAATTACTTGGCTTTATGGTTCCTTAATTACGCTTAGTGTTTACTAAGGCTCACTAGTTACCTTAATGGACTTAATACTTTAATGGACTTCCATGGCTCAACCTACTCAACTTAGTGGACTACTTAATGGTTTAATTAGCCTATGTAATTAATAATTAGCCCATGAAATAATGAGACAAGTAGCATGCATGCTTATGTACTAATACTTATCCTTTGTTGCATGCCACTCAACATTCCAACATAACTTTGTACCACCACCATGGACCACACCATGCCACCACCACATGAGGCCAAAATGGTCCCCCCCCCCTTTGGTCGTCGGCCTTATACTACCACCACCACCATTCCATTTTTTCAAATTTTATTTCATTTTCTCAAACACACACACACTTTTCTCTCTAGTTGCTTCTCACTCTAACTTCTCTCTAAAACTTAAAGAACTTGTAAGTGTTCTTGATTTTCTTTCCTTCTTTTTCTTCTTCATTTTCGTGATTCATCATCATTATCATCAAAGATTCATGTTTTGTAACTTGAATCTTCATAACTCTTGTCGATTCAAACTTTGTTTTGAAAAGTGAAAGAACATGGAGTATTAAAGCTTTTTAGCTTTAAATCTTCTTTACTTATGTTAGATCTAAGTTCCATAACTTAAGATCTCTTTAATTATGTTAAAAGATCAAAACTCGTATTTATGATCTTCATGAAACTTGTAGATCCAACTATTTACTTTATGGATCTTCAAGAAAGTTTGAAATGCAAGCTTACTAGCTTGAGGTTTCTACAAAAAATTGTTAAGATCAAAGTTGTAGCTTATGATCTTCTTTAGTTTGTTGTAGCTTAAAATGTGACTTGTGTTTTCATGAAACAAAAGATACAAGCTTACTAGCTTGAGATCTCATAAGTGTTGTTAGGAATCCAAGCTCTCTAGCTTAGGGTTTCATTTTTGTGTTTGATCTAAGTTGTGTTACTTATGATCTTCTACTTTGTTTAAAAAAAAGTTCATTTGATTATGTTCATCTTACTTTACAAGATCTAAGTTTCATAACTTATGGTTGTGTAAAAGTTGAAAGTCTAAGTGTTATGACTTAGGGTTTCACCAAGAACATGAGATCTAGAATTTGTAGTCTAAGGTCTTTAATATTTAGCTAAGATCTAAGTTCTATATCTTAAGGTCTTGCTTATTTAGTTTGACTCAAAGTTTATAGCTTAATAGAATTTGTGATTGTGTTGAAACTAGGAAATTGATGTAACTTTGGTTCATCATCTTGCTCAAACTCTTACATGAGTTGTATTTTGTTTCCTAGTCTTAGCTTTGTGTGTTTATGGTTAAACCTTGGTTAAAGTGATGCTAAAACATCAAGAGTTGTACACTTGGGGCTTATACGCATCAAGGATGAGAACCGTGATGAGCATCAAGCACCAACAAACCCACCGGAGCACTTTCTTTCTGTTTTCAGGGTCTTATCAGGCTCCTGGGCTTCTGGAAAAGTTAATTTCCAGATAGTTCGGTTCGATTAGATGACTTTTTGTTTAAGACTCGTCTTAATCCGATTTACGGTTTAGGATTTATAGCCTTTCGAAAGTCACTACGCCCTTGTAACGTTGTGCTGAAAATTCTGACCTACTCGCACTTAAACCGTCGCCACGGTCAAACGAAGACGAGTTAGGTTTTCAAAATTGGTCAGCGGTTAGAGGACTCACATAAGGAGCCTTGTCCACTGGTCTAACGTCATTTCAGTTTGTATAGAGGTCGTAGAATCTGAACGAAGTCAGACTTTGTTTCGATCTCTATTCTTGATTGAAAACTTACTTTACTCCTTACGTATGATGTTGATGATGATGACACTTAAGACTTAAATTACGTACCTTTAAACCCCTTTGAAACGATTTACTGACTTAGTAACTTTTGACTTAGGTTGAGGACCTTTCGGACCGACTTACTTGCTTACTTATCTCGTAGCGACTTTTACCGCACTTTCACTGTGAGTTATAGCTCCCTTTTTACTTCAACTATTTTTGGGACTGAGAATACATACGATTTTTACGTTTTACTTACTAGGAACGAGTACTTAAACTTTATATATGTGTGGGTGATATAACGGCATAAAATTTCCCCTTAGCTCGGTAACGTTTAGTCATTGGTTTTTGAACCGGTGAACGCGAATCCTAGATATGGATCCATAGGGTTTGACATCCCCACTCGGGCTAGTCGTGCTAGCATTTAACGGGTGTTTAATACTTCGTAAACTTACGCACTCGCCAAGTGTACTTTTAGGGGGTGATATATACATTAAGTTAGTTACCAAGCGCCCACGGTTAAGCATATACTTTTCATACTGATTTAAACTGCTGATTGAAGCACTGAAATCTCGTGGTCTACATTACTTTACTGATTACAAACTATAGCTCACCAACATTCATGTTGACTTTTAAGCGTGTATTTCTCAGGTGCTTAGACGATGTTGCCTCCGCTGTTAGAATTGCTGTCTTGGTGTTATAGACTTGCTGTTATGGACCTGCTGTGTTAGATTTTAACTGCATTACTTAGAGATGTCTCAATCATGGAACTTTTCTTTTGCATTCGTAACTTATGTTATTTTCAAACAATGACTTTGTAACGACCTTTGTGTCACGTTATCTTTTGTAAAACGCTATCTTTTTATGAATGCAAAACTGGTTTTCAAACAGCATATAGTGTTTCACCTTGTAATGATCCTGTTGTTGATGAACCGTACACGATGGTTTTGTACGGGGCGTCACAATCTATTTGGTCTTGTCTAAGTAACACATTGTGTAACATGTCCATGTATGACTTAACATTGATGTCTTTATACACTTAATGTTTGATTTAGAAAGACATCATTCAATTGATCTATACTTAGTCTTAAAATGAATATGACTTGTGATTAATTGAAAATAGAAAGTTAATGACATGTTGACTAGTCTTTAGGATTGAACCAAATGCATTAATAAACCTAACTAAGTCTTGACCAAAACTGAGATTACCCTAAATGTCAATCAAGACACTTCTCCAAGAATGTTGGGTTTATCACATTTGGAGTGTTAGGTCATTTTCACTCAATAAGACCAAATCTCACACACTTAATACATATAGTACTTGTATAGGATATTGGGTTTCTTTTGCAGGTGCTAGATGAAGTAAAGATTCCAAAATGTGGTGTTCAAATCTGAGTCAAACGGCTATACAACAGATACATATTTTGGACTGGAGTAGTCGAATCACGATCGACCGTGCTGGTGACCGTGTGACAACGACTAGTTTTTGAATCTCACTATAAATAGCAAACATTGAAGAGCATTTGAAGCTAACTCTCTTGCATATTTCAAAGGCTTATTTTCAGAGATCACAAGTGCTTTAATTACTACTCAAATGTGATCAAGCAAGACAAGATTCTATGATCTTATAGATAAAGAATTTGGTTTTTGTAAACTTACTAATCAAAATTATTTATCTTGTGAGTTTACTTAGTGTGATGTATGTCCTAGTATTGTCTTAGGATTATCATTGCAAAGTGTATAAGTCTTGTAACTTCAACTAGTAGAAGCATATGCTAGCTTAGTGATCTACTTCCTTAAAGGGACTTAGGAAGTTGATTAATCTTATTTGAAGATTAATACTTGTCCAAGTTGAAGACAAGTTGAGCTAGGTTGGAGTTGGTCTTTCAAAGGGATAGAAAGATTAGGTTGGTTGTCTACCAAAAAAGTTGAAGACTTATATATCGGATCTCCACCGGGTTTGGAGAAAAGTGCTTAGTGAAGCAAGAAATCCCTATTAGTGTAATCGGGGAGTGGATTAAGGTGGATTAGTTAACATTCACCCGAACCACTATAAATCCTTGTGTCTATGTTCTTTACATTACTTTACTTATTATTTTGAACATATACACCACACACATCAGGTTTGAGTTGAATTGGTTGATCATAGTTAATAAAATTTGGTGATTTATCGAAAAAGTGTTAAAAACGTATTAAGTAACTATTCACCCCTTCCCCTCTAGTTACTTACAAAGCATATGCATCCCCAACTGACGACACAGCTGCAAAGTTTACACGGTTTCAAGAAAGTGCACGACAGGATGTTGAACGCACATTCGGTGTTCTTCAAGGTAGATTCAATATATTACGTGTGTCTGGACGAGCTTGGAAAGCAAAAAAAATGTCCCGCATTTTATACGTTTGTATTCTATTGCACAATATGATCCAAGATGATAAAGGTTTTGCTATAAATTCACTCGACGAAGAGTATTTAAGAGAGCCAGAAAATAAACCTGCTTTTGTTAGGAATCGAAATAGTAATCGAGCAACATGAGAAAAGGAAATACGAGACAAATATGTGAATAATCAACTTCGTGCAGACTTAACCGAGCATATATGGAATCTCTGTCACAAGCAAACTGAAATCGAATGGTCTGGGTGTTTTCGAGATTCATTTGAATTCGTTTTTCTTTCAAGCCATTGTTGTGCTCTTAGGGTTTAGATGCCCTCAATTAATTTTGGGAAGACATTATCCTACAAGCCGATCATCTTCTTGTTAGGCGTTTGGACCAGTTGATGTTTTGTGCAAGGTGGGCTCAGGCCATCTAATGTCGTTGGGCCTCATTTTAGGCTTTTGGTTCAGTTTCTGTTGATGCATCTTGGGCTCCTAAGGTAGTCATTGTTGGGCTTAGTGTTTCATTTAGGTTTTTTGCCCGATGTACTTTTATTTCTATCATTTATTTTGAGCTCTCAAGCCTCTTCCAATATAATATGTTGTTTTTTCTTCATCATTCCGATGAAGGTTATATATATATATATATATATATATATATATATATATATATATATATATATATATATATATATATATATATATATATATATATATATATATATATATATATATATATATATATATATATATATATATATATATATATCTTTTTTACCGTAAAAAAAAAATACCGCTTCACCATTTAAGGACTATTTAATTATTGTAAATTTTTTTAATGAACTTTATTGTAATTTTTTATTTTTATAACTTTTTAATTATTGTAATCGTATTATTAATTTTATGTTGTGATTTATTATATTAATTTGTTTTTATAATTTACAACATAATAATATAACTAATAACTAATTAAATAAAATAAATTAAAATCAAGAAAAATGAAAAAGAAATAAAAAAATACCCCACCCCTGCCTATCAACACGCCACTCAGCACGCCACCCATTATCTACCAGTTTACCAGCACGCCCATCAAACACCTTACCCCCACCCAGCAACACGCCAACACGCCTCGAAGGGTTAAAGATGGTCTAAATGTTTATTAACATTCATTTGCAAGTCTCGGAAAGCCAAAGGTGTCCACATCGACAAAGTTGACGGCATTACTAACCGTCCAGATGAAAAAATCGGAAAAGGACCCTCCAAAAACGGTTGAACGTTCTTGTTTTCTTTTTGTTTTTAATTGTTTAGTAATTTGTTTGGTGCTAGTCTATATTTGTTCGTTTTTATTTCGCTTTGTGTAATCTTTCTTGTTGTTCTCTTGGTTTGCTAATTTAGTTTTTAGTAATATTGGCTTGGTTGGGTTCGGTTGGAGTTATCGTCGGTTTTTGACGTTTACTTGTTATAGGCTTATAGCCTATGCGAGTTGTTTTGTCTGTAATCGTTAGGGTCCTTCATTATTCGATAAAGATTCCCTTTTTAATAGTATTCGTTATTGCTTTTCGAAAAAAATAAATAAATATAGTACTCCGTATTCGTTATTTTTTAAAAACAAAAACAAAAAACGTTCAATAGCATCTAAACATTTTATTTTGGTAATGGTATTTTTCTGATAAATTTTCAAGTAATTTCTATATATTTTTCTGATAATATTGATATATATGTCTATTAACGTTCAGTAACAGCGATATGTACATAAAGTTGGAGCAAGTGAAAAAATATATTTTATTCAACTGATCCGGTTTATTTATGTTATGTATCATCTTATACTACGTATATGTTACATATTCAGTCGTAAGATAAGTTTTCATTTTATCGCTTGATTTTATAAGGAAAAAAAAAATAGGTCTAACCTGAAAGTTCAACGACTTGGTGGTGACCAAATTTGTCGACATCACATGCACAAAAGAAAAGGTCTAACCGTGAATTTTATATAATCACCAAATATGTCGACATCACAAGTTGTTTAATGCTTGGAATCCATGTCCGGTATTATTAAATCTCATATCGGAAGACTGGAAAATACTTTTTGAGTTTCGGCTAAAAGCCATTTAAGATGTTTAATGTTGGATTGGATCACGATGGATTCGGGCCTTTAGTGGATGAAGTATAGGCCTTAAAGGCCAGTTGGAAGGGTTGACCCGATCTTTTTTTGTTTTTTCAAGAAAAGAGGAATTTAAAATGACGATCAAAGGTGTAGGGAACGAATACTTTTGAGATTTGGATAATAAGACTAAGATTAATAATCTTCGAAAAAGGTAGAAAATGGAACTTTGGGTTGAGCGCTTAAACCTCGATGAATATGAGATTCGTATTCACAAAGAGAGGATCTTCATAATTTATAAAGATTCAAGAAAATTATTTTTATTTCTTTTTAAAAAAAAAACTAGTCTCATGTAAGGTGGGCAAATGACGGGGTCAAGATCTCCCGATTTCCATTCAGTGGTAAAAGGGGAAAGAATTAAGCCATGTCAGGAATCAACGTTGAAAGGGCTCGGATCATGGACCCAAAGAATATTAAAAAGGTTAGATTCATAGCGTTTGCAAAGAGATTTCAGATTTCACATGCTTGCCGATCTAGTTTCATAATGATCATGAAAAACTGTCCCTGGAATCAAACTTTCTTATGAAAGATATAAAAGTGGTAATGTACGAATATGTTATCTTAAAAGTGCTCCGTCCAAACGGTTTAAACTTCAACTTCGTAAAAAAATTTGGTGAACAATCTACATTGATGTGGTAAACTGTGTACATGAGTTAGTATAATGTGGAACTTTTTCGCAGTTCATTCATTTCTTTAATCTCAAAAGTATTTATTTATCCGATTTATTTTCATGAGTTCAACCTCATTAGCTTAATTGGTTGTTTATACAAAAGTATCAATGAGTTATAATTTGGTGAATATGATAAAGAAAGTGATTCATAAATTAATCGAGCCAAACCAATCTATGTTCATTGAGGGACGTCAAATCTCGGATGGAACGTTTGTCGCAAATCAATTATTGGGTTCTTTGAAAAGAGATAAAAGAAAGCTTTCCTTTTCAAGGTGAATTTTGAAAATGTTTGACAATGTTAACTCGGATTTCTTGGACGATTTGATGTCTCAAATGAATTTTAGAGACATGGCGAAAATGGATTCATGGATACTTATCTTCATGCCGTGCTTTGGTTCTTATCAATGGAACCCCGAAAAAAGAGTTCTCATTGTAAAAGGGCCTTCGACAACGTGACTGTAACATCCTCAGATCGGGCCTAGAAGTAAGATGACTATTGTGCCCTTAGGCATATTTGTGCGATTATTTATGCCTTTATTTTATTTGTATGTGTAATATTATTTTATTATTTAGTTAAGACCAGTTTGTGACAAGGGTCACAGAACAGGTTCGTTTATTTAATTTGGACTCCGTTAGGGCAGTCAAATTAAGTACGAAAGATATTAGATAACTGGTTAATACCCGTGTGTGATGGTGCATGGGATTTTAACCCCAATTAAGTGTATTGTGCAACTCTTTTTTTCTTATTTTCTCTCTCTCTCTAGAAAATTCCCAAAACTCACACGTACTCACTTCTTCTTCAATCTCAAACCCTAGATTGCTAATTTGTGTTCTAGAGCTCAAATCATTCATATCATCTTGTTCCTTACGATTTACTAAGTCTTTTGAGGTAAGAATCATAGTGTATCAAACTTTAATCTTTGTGAAATTGAGGTTTTTGTGTCAAGTTTGTTAAAAGTGCAAATTGGGTCAAAATGGTTGATTTTGATGTTGTTAGTGTCAAAATCTTGTGGGTTTGTGTTTATTGATGTTTAGTGTAGTCGATTTGGTCAGTTTTGAGGTAAGAAACGAGCTCTAGAGCAAGAAATGGCGAATTTTGGGTTAAACCCGTAGTTGTGTTCATCTTCTTCATCAGATGAACACACTCGGTCGAGTGTCTCTTGACACTCGACCGACCGTGTAGACGATCGACTGGTTGAGTGACACACTCGACCGAGTGTGTCTAAGTTCTGACCAGATACTTTATTTTACTCAGTCGACCGAGTGAGAGCACACACGACCGTATGTGTGTGGACACAGTCGACCGACTGAGTGAGTCAGTCGGCCGAGTGTCTTTGTGGGCAGAATATTTTACTAAGTGTTGTTTCCTAGCCGTTATGCTGTCCGCGTGACTTATGATGATCAGGATGTAAATTCTGAAAATGTATAAGTGTTAGGTGGACTTTTAGCGGCGCTTTTTGTGACTGATTTACTGTACTGTGCTGTTTTGTGTTAACAGACAGAAACTAACTTGATTTGCCTTATGTTCAAGTGATAAGGATAAGGAAGCCGCTCAGTGATAGATTATCTGAGCTAGTTGCTGGTATTCGGTGAGTGGGTCTATCTCCGGATAGAGTATTAAGTAGCTGACATGCTACTTGTTCAGACTCTTTATATTATGTTTATGTTCAGTATGATTACCATGCGTAGTTAGATATTGCCATGCTAGTTAGGACGATTGCATGACTGTTTATCTGTGATCTTATGTGCGCACTGTTAGTTGGACACCAACCGAGGCGGCAAGGTTGGGAACCCACCGAGGAGGCAAGGTAGGGTTGATGTGAGGTCGACCGTGGTAGCCTGGTGTAACGACCCTGGATTTTCCAAAGTTTATTATTAATATTTATTATTTATACTTGCGCTTTAATAAATGTATTTATATACATTCACTTGTTATCATATTTGAATCTCCATGGCCCGACTTGTCTTTGAGACGTGCGTATTTTTCGCGAATAATATTTCTGAATATTATTTACATTCATGATTATTTATTATTAATCATTTTAATTAACTAAGGTTAGTAGTTAATTACTTGGGCTTTATTTATTTAAATTGCATATTTACTTGTACTTGGGTTTGGACTTTTATTTCATGGACTAGTAAGCCCACCCTACACATTTAATGGACTTGTAAGCCTATGTTTTAAGTTAGTATTACATTAAGGTTAAACTAGGATTTATTAAGTTAATTTAGAGACAAAATACTTCAAGCATGCAAGAGTCTTTTAACCTTATTACTTCTCCTAGCATACTACAACATCCCACACTTGAAAGTTGGCTAGTTGACTTCCTCTTTTACAACCAAAACCGTCGGCCAATTGTAGTGTGGAGGAGTCCTTTTTTTTTCCAAACTTTGTTACTTATTACTTGCATTTCATTTCCTTTACACACACTTACATACAACACTTCAAACTCTCTCAATTTTCTCTCTAAAATTGTAAGCATTTTATCTTTTCTTTCTTCCTTTTTCCCTTCAAGAAAACCGATTATAAGCATCATCATTTCATTAATTTGTTGGTTACTTGTTTGTTGTTGTTGTTGCAAAGATCAAGTTCTTTAGCTTGCATCTTCATGTAAATCTTGTTTTCTTCCATCCTTTATTTGATGAAGAACCAAGAACAAGAACTCAAACTTGTTAGTTTGTGGTTCTATACTTAAGTGTTTGCAAGATCTAGAGTTCATAAACTTGATGATCTTCTTTATGTTCATGTTTTGTAGACTTGAATTCTTAAGATCTAAACTTTGGTTTGAATCTTCTCAAGTATGAAGCAAATGTGAACATAATACTTGTAACTTTAATTTATTTCTTCATTTCATGTACTTTAAAGTTGTGATTGTTGTGAGCATGGTCAAGTATTACTAGTTAATCTTGATCTCATTTTTCTTGAACCAAAGTTAACTTTGTAAGTTCAAGAACATGGAAGTATAACTTTTTAGTTATAACTTCATATACTTGTGTTGGATCTAAGTTTCTATAGCTTATGGTCTTCTAATTTTGTTGTAAATAAGAGCTTACAAGCTTACATACATTTTTCAAGTCTTAAAATCTAAGTTTCATAACTTATGGTTTCATTAAAGTGTAGATCCAAGTTTTGTAACTTAGGATCTAACTTAAGAACACTAGATCTAGACTTTCTAGTCTAGGATCTTTAAGATCTAGCTAAGATCTAAGTTCTACAACTTAAGATCTTGATCATTTAGTTTACTTTCAAGTTTGTAGCATGATATTACTTTTATAACTCATGTATGTGTCGGATCTAAGATCTTGATGTAACTTTGGTTCATCGAACTACATACAACTCTTAAGTGAGTTGTGCAACTTATCTTAGACCTACACAAGTGTTATGATGGTCAAACCTTGGTTAAGATGATGCAAACCCATCAACGAGTTGTACACTTGAAGCTATACGCATCAAGGATGAGAACCGTGATGAGCATCAAGCACCAAGAACCCACCGGAACACCTTTAGCTACTGTTTCTGGAACTGATCAGACTACCTGAGCTACTGTAAAGTTGATTTTCAGTTATTTCGATTCGAGTAGATGATTTTCCGTTTAGACCTCGTCTTAATCCGTGTTACGGTTTAGGATCTATGGCCTCCCGAAAGTCACTACACCCTATTAACGTTGTGCTGAAATTTCTGACCTACTCGCACTTAAACCGTCACCACGGTTAAACGAAGACGATTTTGGTTCTGTAAATTTGTCAGTACCTAGGGGACTCATATACGGAGCCATGGCCACTGGTCTCACCCCATTTCAGTTTGTATAGAGGTCGTGGCGACTGAACGAAATCAGCCTTTGTTTTAAACCCAAATCTTGAATGAAAACTTACTCTACCCTTTTGACTTAATGATGAATGATGATGATACTTAAGACCTAATTTACATACATTTAAACCTCTGGGAACGAATTACTGACTTAGTACCTTTTGACTTAGGTTGAGGACTTTCGGACCAACCACTTTGCTTAATTTACCGCGTACCGACTTTTACTACTTTATCACTGTGAGTTATAGCATCCCTTTTTACTTTAACTATTTTGGGAACTGAGAATATATGCGCATTTTATGTTTTATATACTAGGCACGAATACTTAAACTTTATATATGTGTGGGTTATACAACGGCATAAACTTTCCCCTTAGCTCGGTAACGTTTAGTCATTGGTCTTTGAACCGGTGAACGCGAATCTTAGATATGGATCCATAGGGTTTGACATCCCCACTCGGGAAAGTAGCGCTAGCATTTAACGGGTGTTTAATACTTCGTAAACATACGCACTCGCCAAGTGTACTTTTAGGGGTGATAAACGTTAAGTTAGTTACCAAGTGCCCACGGTTATACATATACTTTTCATACTGTTTTGAAACGTTGTTGAAGCACTGAAATCTCGTAGCCTACCTTACATTAATGTTATACTTAAACTATAGCTCACCAACCTTTGTGTTGATGTTTTTAAGCATGTTTTTCTCAGGTGCTTAAGGTTTGCTTGCTTCCGCTGTTGTACTAGTCATGACTTGTAGACACCCGCTGCGCTTGTTAGAGTTGTCACCGCACGAAACGTTTTATTTGCATTCAAACTATGTTACTTTTTTTAAACAATGATTTGTAACGACCATTGGGTCATGTACTATTACTAACTGCTTCTGTTCATTGAAGCATACTTTTGCTGTAAGACATTTGATGTTGGTTAAGGCATCACCTTTATTCATGAATGCAAACTTCTTTTGAAACCGCATATAGTATTTGACCTTGTAATGATCCTGTTATTGATGATTCATACACGATGGTTTTGTACGGGGCATCACATTTGGTATCAGAGCATTGGTTGTAGGGAATTAGGTTACATTAGTGAGTCTGGACCGACCCGAGTAGGATTCACTAATAGGACAAATCTACAACTTGCTAGTTTACTTGTTTCTGCGGAACTTACTGCATGTTGCTGCTTACTTTTGCTACCATATGCTGTATACTGTTACTTGCTTTCACTTCTGCATGCTATTACCTGCTTTCGATTGCATGATACTTGTCGTTATTGTCATGTTACTTACTACTATAAATGATCTAGACTGTCTTAGTTACTTTGCCTAATACGTGCTTGCTTTATGACTTACTGACATGGAAAAAGTTATTTTTCCTTGTTCAGATGTCGGATATTCCACCTGTTATCATTTTGGAGAGCAGTTCAGACTCGTCCGCCACCTCGCCTGCCGTCGTTGCCGATCCTCATATCCCGTCGTCGACACCCTCCAGTGACTCCGGCGCTTCATCCTCCGGAGCTAGTAGCCATGCACCCCGCCCAGTGATTACCTCAGACGGAGCCGAAGACCTATAGGAGATTCCAGCTCCACTTGTCCCAGGACCCACGGAGCCATAGCACCATTCCGGTGGTGCTGTGATTTTCGCGGAACTTGAGGAAGGTGCAGTCTGTAATGAGCGTAACCATTGGTGCCGACGCCTTCCTGATGGACGTCTCGTGCTGATCGGGCCCGCCAGATACCAACAGATGATGGCCGCCCGAGGAGAGCCACCCGTGCAGCCACCCCCAGCCGATCTAGACGACCCATCATCCGCCGATTCTTCATCCGACGACTCATCCTCTGACGACTCTAGTCACGAGGATTAAGATGAGGACCCTGATGATGCACCTGTACAGCCACCCTCCACCCCGCCGAAGAAGCGGTACCGTTTCGATGGTACCATCATTCCAGGGATTAATGGAGGTCGACCATTCGTTGACGCTCATGGTCGGTGTCGTAAGGTTACCGCCCGAAAGTGACTTGTACCGTACCCTGCTGATCCTTTTGTGCGTAAGCCTTACCGCTTTGCAGCCTCCACTTCTGGAGCCGGACCATCTGCACCACCAGCACCACCCGTACCGACTGCACCGCCTGCCCCACCATCTCCCTCTGTCGAGGAACTGACGAGAGAGGTGGAGATCCTCCGTGCTCGGGTAGCTGAACTCGAGAACCAGATGTCCCACGTAATGGACATCCTACACCCACCATCACCATATGACATTTGTAGTAGATTTCATTATGTAATCTCATTTGTAGTTTTATGTTTTACTTATGTATTGTACGAACCTATGCTGATGTATGCAACTTATTATTATTAATGAATGGAACTTTGTGTTGTATAATTCTTGCACGGTGTTCTATATACATTACTGTGTGATGACTTTGTGGTATCTAAATCTATTTGCGTTACTTAATTAGCATGTGTTGTGTTGATTCCATTCTGGTTACCATATACTGTATTATTACTATTTGAATACTAGATTTTGACTTGAGTCAAAATTTTTGTTTAGAACATCAATGGCCAACGGAAGATCAACACCCACCACAGCCCAAATCGAGGAAATGATCAATGAACGAGTCGCCGCAGATTTAGCGGAAATGAACCCCCAAGCTCCACCGCCACCGGTTATCCAGCCCATTCGTAATGGGTGCACATACAAAGAGTTTCAAAGCTGCAAGCCCCACAACTTTAGTGGAACTGAGGGGACAGTTGGTCTCACTAGGTGGTTTGAGAAATTAGAATCTGTGTTTCGAGTTAGTAACTGCTCAGAGGCGAACAAAACCAAGTATGCTTCATGTACGCTGTCAGACGGCGCACTAACTTGGTGGAACACATTGGCTCAAGCAAAGGGTATTGATGAGGTATTTGCTACCCCATGGGAGGAATTCAAATGGGCCCTAATTGAGGAATATTGCCCTAGGACAGAGATCCAGAAAATGGAGATGGAGTTTATGCAGTTGAAGGTTGTGGGAAACGATCTCGATGGTTACAACCGTAGGTATTTGGAATTAGCCCTAATGTGTCCTACCATGGTTACCCCAGAGTTTAAGCATATGCAAAGGTACTTGTGGGGACTTCCTAAGTCCATTAAGGGAAATGTCACCTCGTCTAAGCCGCCTAATGTCCCGGAAGCAATGCGCATGGCGCATACCTTAATGAACCAAATTATCATCGATGAACCAGAGAAGGCTAAGTCCGAAGCGGGTAGTAGTGATAAGCATAAGTGGGATAACAACAAGGGGAGAGCCTATGATTAAACCCCCGCTAAGAGGCACAACAACGGTGGGAATCCCAATCCGAACACCAACTCGAATCCCAACTACAAGGGTACCCTACCGTAGTGCAAGAGGTGCTACAAGCACCATACCGGGTACTGTAACGTTGTTTGTGAAAAGTGCAAAAAGACTGGGCATATTGGCAGAGACTGCAAGATCACCGCCATGACTGGGAAGCCGAACCCCAATGGACCGAGAAAGTGTTATGAATGCGGGCAGACGGGCCACTTCAGAAATGAGTGTCCCAACAAGCGAAAGGACGGCGGACCACCGGGTGGTAGAGCTTTCAATGTTAATGCAAGGGATGCACGTGAGAACCCCGACTTGGTCTTTGAACCGGTGAACGCGAATCTTAGATATGGATCCATAGGGTTTGACATCCCCACTCGGGCTAGTAGTGCTAGCATTTAACGGGTGTTTAATACTTCGTAAACATACGCACTCGCCAAGTGTACTTTTAGGGGGTGATAAACGTTAAGTTAGTTACCAAGTGCCCACAGTTATACATATACTTTTCATACTGTTTTAAAATGCTGTTGAAGCACTGAAATCTCGTGGCCTACCTTACATTACTGTTATACTTAAACTATAGCTCACCAACCTTTGTTTTGACGTTTTTAAGCATGTTTTTCTCAGGTGCTTAAGATTTGCTTGCTTCCGCTGTTGTACTAGTCATGCCTTGTAGACACCCGATGCGCTTGTTAGAGTTGTCACCGCACGAAACGTTTTATTTGCATTCAAACTATGTTACTTTTTTTAAACAATGATTTGTAACGACCATTGGGTCATGTACTATTACTAACTGCTTCTGTTCATTGAAGCATACTTTTGCTGTAAGACATTTGATGTTGGTTAAGGCATCACCTTTATTCATGAATGCAAACTTCTTTTGAAACCGCATACAGTATTTGACCTTGTAATGATCCTGTTGTTGATGATTCGTACACGATGGTTTTGTACGGGGCATCACACCTGGTCGGGTCATGATGTTACTGAATGTTCAGTATAGCATAGAAGGACGTATGTGTTGCGTCTGGACGGTTATTGAAATGCCCCGTTCATATCGATTATAAACGTTACATAATAATTGATTTCATTGCGAGGTATTTGACCTCTATATGATACATTTTACAAACATTACATTCGTTTTTAAAAGACAAACTTTCATTACATCGAAAGTTGACAGGCATGCATACCATTTCATAATATATCAAACTATCAATGACTTAATAATAATCTTGATGAACTCAACGACTCGAATGCAATGTCTTTTGAAATATACCATGAATGACTCCAAGTAATATCTCTAAAATGAGCAAATGTACAGCGGAAGATTTGTTTAATACCTGAGAATAAACATGCTTTAAAGTGTCAACCAAAATGTTGGTGAGTTCATTAGTTTATCATAATCAATCATTTTCAATAATATAATAGACCACAAGATACTCATATTTCGAAAACAATCTGTGCAGGTCTGCTCACTGCTGTAAAAATCATTCATACGAAATTAACACCTGGTAATCGACATTAACAAAATGCATCTAGAATATCCCCCGCATACAGGCATTTCTCAAAATGCATGCAAACAGCAGGCCACTCTTTTAAAAATGACGGTTGTGTACACCTCACAAACAGGTCATTCCTTTTAAAGCTGGTGGTTGTATACTAAAATCGAAGTACTAAAGCAGTTCAAATTCTCTGACTGGGGCTTGTCAAGGCCCATATATCTATCTTTAGGATTCGCGTCAATTTGGGGGTCTGTTCCCAAATTCTTAGATTACCAGACTATAAAGGGGTGATATCCGGTGTATTCGTAACTCAATCGTAGAATGTTTTTAAGTACTTGTGTCTATTTCGTCAAACATTTATAAAAGTAGCGCATGTATTCTCAGTTCCAAAAATATATATTGCAAAAACATTTAAAAAGGGAGTAATGAAACTCACTATACGATATTTTGTAGTAAAAATATGCATACGACGGAACTGAACAATGCAGGGTTGGCCTCGGATTCACAAACCTATATCAATTGTATATCTATTAAAACATATAATAAAAACACATAATTTCATTTATTAGTTATATAATATTTATGTGTTTGTAGTTATATAAATTTTATACTAAATTCTATTTAAGAACATATACTTTATATATATATATATATATATATATATATATATATATATATATATATATATATATATATATCTTAAATTATATGTTATATATATTTATTTTGTATATATATTTAAAATAATTAATATCTATACATTTAGTTATATTAATATATATGTGTGTATATATATATATATATATATATATATATATATATATATATATATATATGTTTAATATAAAAAAATTAATATTTTGTTATATGTAAGTATTTATATAATGTTAATATGTTTGATATGTAATTATATGAAATATTAATATAATTATGGTATATGTAATAAGTATATCTTATGTACAAATATTTATCTGTTAAAAATGATAGTTTTGATAATAATGATTTACTAATAATAATGATAATAACTTTATTAATAATGATAATACTAATAAATATAATGATATTGTTAATAATGATACTTATGTTAATAATAGTAATAATAATACTAATAATTATAAAGATGATACTAATACTAATATTAATGAAAATAATAATTTGTACTATTTTTATAATAATAATGATAATAATAATCCTAATCATAATAATACTTAATGATGTTACTTAATAATAAAAATGGTAATAATATTAATGATTTATTAATGTTAACATAATAATAATGACAATAATTAATAATAATAATAATAATAATAATAATAATAATAATAATAATAATAATAATAATAATAATAATAATAATAATAATAATAATAATAATAATAAAATAATTAAGTTTACTACCTTTAAAGAGTGAGTTCCTAAAAAAAATTGCCTCAATCCGGGCTCGAACCCGTGACCTCTCGCTACAAACAAACACACCCAACCACCTAAGCCAATATATCTTTCTGATATTAGACGTAATCTGGCTATATATAACCCGTTTAATTTCTTTTCGGCCCAACTGAAATCATAACTTATCTCGGCCCAACTACTCGATCTCAGGCCCAACATCATAAATAATTACTTGGCCCAAGAGACTATAATTCTAGTCCAATAGATTATGAGGTTTACTGTTCGTGAAATAAATCAAAATGATTGCATAATAGCGGCTGGGTTTTATTTCGGTCGATCATCATCATTCTTACAATCACGACTTCATTATCATACTTCGTTATCCTCCGTATCATTATCATCATGATACTTATCTCATCATCATCGAAACATCACTTCATCATCCACGTTGCCTTCATCACCACATCGATCCTAGTCACCATCATCTTCTTCCAATACTATCATCATCGTCCAATTATCTTCCTAATCTAATAATCATTCAATCACCTCTTCGTTATCCTCATAATTATAATCATCAACTTAAACGTTTCAATATTCATCGTCGTCTTAAATGGGTTTTGAGGTTTTTGGGTTGTTTAAACAACGAATAAAAACAGAAGTATTTAGTAGTAGTATACGAGTAGCAAGAGGGTGATGGTGGTTGAATGTGGTGGTTTGAGGTGGTTGTTTGTTGCAGCTGATCAGAGACAGGTGTAGTGGCAAATAGTCGCAGGTGGGGCTGTTTTGCGTGACGGATTACCTCAGAAAAATATCGCTGTAGCAGCAGCTGTGGTGACTGCAAACAGGCTGTAGCATACACGATCATGGCAGCATAAAATAACAAAGATGGTGTTCAAATGGTAATGGTTATGGTGGCGGTTTGGGTCGTTCAAAATAGAAAACATTAAGTGGGTTTAGTGGTGAGTGATTGTTCGTTCTTGACCCAAAACAGAATAAAACCGTGGGGTTAGGAGGTGGTGATGAAGTGAAGGTGGTGGTGTTCAATCGACTAGAAACAGAAACATATAAAAAATGGTGGTGTTTTGTGGTTTGTCACGGTGATTGTGGGTTGGTTCGAAGGTGGTTAGATGGGGTTCGATCATGATTGCAGTAGCAATTATAAGATGATAGAAGTGTTGTTCTCGGTCTCGGTTCAACAACAACAAATGGGTTTTTCGAAGGCGTATGGGTGGTGGCGATTCAAGGTGGTGAAGTGGTGAAGGTGATGACCGGTGGCTCGACAAGCAAGTAAGAAACAGAGAATTTGAATGCAGGAAATAGAGTGAAGATGGTGAGGTGTGGATGAGATTAGTGAACTCCATTCATATATATGTATATAAAGCATATACAGTACATATATATTTATTCTATTCTTACAAGTTGGCAAATGATTAGAAGATTAAACGTGTTAAAAGAATAGTATAACCGCCTCCATATTGAACTCTTGTGCCGACAGTTTTTCACGGACTAGATTTCGTACTCCGTTGGTAATTAGTGGTAGATAAAATCTTCAGAAAAATTCCATATTTTTAAATTAAATACCTTTAATTATTTTGGTCATTTAATGTGTAAAACCTGCTCAAAAAGATTCATCCTTTATTTATTTTTAATTCCAAGTAATATGTACGGAATATTAAAACTTAAACTAAAAAGGTAAAAATATTTCTATCAAACCTATAATCTCCGTAATCTATTTATGAATTAAATTTTATTTTAAAACTTCTTAAACTCGTATTAGATCTATATGAACACTAGCAAAATGTCAACCGAGTGTTACTGACGTTTACTAATTAAGCTCGAAATCATTTATTTTTAATATATTCTCTTTCTATATATAAACAGTTTTAAATAGCAAGTTTAACTACTAAAATAAATATATTATATATTTTTAAACAATTAGATTTAATATAATTTTATATATTTACAAGTAATATTTATATACATATTTTTATATTTATATATTTATTTCCAACAATTTAATCATATATTAATTCAAATAATATTTCAAATTATATATATATATATATATATATATATATATATATATATATATATATATAATATATATATCTATTTACAAATAGTTGTTCGTGAATTGTCGGGAATGGTCGAAGGTTAAATGAATGTACGAAAATGGTTCAAAAATTTTGACATGCAACATAACGGACTTTGCTTATCATGTCAGAATTATGAAATCGTATCGTGAGTTAGGTTCAAAATTAGTCGAAATTTTCCGGGTCATGACAGTTATGCAGTGAAATCAGTAAAGTGGACTATCGGTAGACTGTAGCTTGATCAACTAAGTTGTGTGCTCGTACAAGCCGCCGATCCTCATATTGTCAGTTGTTGTTGTATGCTAGTTCAACACGTTAGCATAGTTGTGACCCCCTTACATGTTCAGTTGCTTATGCTTGGTCTGTTAGATAGTATCCATTCACTTAGCAGTTGTGCTAATTCCCCCACATTTTTACCCCTTGCAGGTTTAGCAATTGCTGGTTAGGACGGGTGTTGCGGACGGGTTGAAGACATGTTTGACTATGCGTTAACTTTGATGTTTTCTAATTTAATTATGTTTTCACGTAACACCGTTGTTGTATAAAGTTGGTTTGTAAACAATGTTATGTAAACATTAACTACGGTTACTTTGGTAATTAAATATTTACTTCCGTTGTGTTTAAAAACAAAATCAGGGTGTCACAACTTGGTATCAGAGCATGGTTTAGCAGCAAGTACGTGCGCGTATTTGTTCCTAAACTCTGAGTTAAGTCAAACATGTCCGTGGGATGGGAGCTAAGTGAATGTAGGATGTTGTGTATGTTAGTGTTTAGGAAACTAACAGTTATCCACTAAGCTTTTGTGCGAGTGTTTTGTAGCACATATGGCAGAAAACAGGGATGCGAACGCTACAAACCCGATCCACCCTGGAACGTTTAGTGCTCCCGATGTGGAGGATGAGGAAGAGGTTTATGATGCTGATTATGTACATGAGCTTGAAAGTAAGTTTAAGGAAGCTCAGAAAAAGATTGATGAGCTTGAGTTAGCTAGACAGTCGGGTAATGAGGATACACCGCCAGGTTTTGCCACTGCACAGTCGCATACCGTGCCACAGATAAACCAGAACCAGTATCAATACCCACTCCAGAATCAATTCCCTCAGCATGTCATGTTACTACAGAATTACTACCAGTACTCAAACCCAATGATGATGAACCAACTTTAGCCACCTACATATCAACAACCATTTCCACAACAGCAATTCCAACAACAATACCAGCCACCAAAGAGATGCACTTTTAAACAATTCAGAGATTGTAGACCGTCTCCGTTTTCGGGAAGTCCTGACCCAACTGTGACTCTCAATTGGTTACGGGAGGTTGAAAAGGAATTTGAGGCTTGTCAATGTAAGCCAGAACTAAAGGTGACTTATGCAAGCAGGTTATTAAAAGATAGAGCAATGGTGTGGTGGGATTCTATGATAGCTAGTGTTCCACCAGAGCAAGTTAGAATGAACACCTGGGAACAGTTTTACGCAAAAGTATGTGAGCAGTATTGCAATGTGTTTGACATGAACAGAATTAAGATGGAGTTCCTTGAAATGCGGATAATGCCGCAATGTCAATTTATGAAGTAATTGAGAAGTATATGGACAAGTTGAGGTTTGTGCAATAGTGGGTGCCGGATGAACAATCTCGAATTCAGCATTTTGTGAACATGATCTGCCAGAGTACAGGACCTTTGTGAGGTCAGCATCGACGTTGTCTCAAGCTTTTGTAATGGCAAAGATGGTGGAAAGTGATGTAAGAGCAGCTAGAGGAATGATCTGGGGAAACATTGCATCGTAGGGTAATCAGGCTACCAGTCAATCCGGTTTGAAGTCTAAGAAATCGTTTTGGTTTAGACAAAAGGGTAAGGGTAACCAAGGTGGTTCAGGTTCAGGTTCAGGAAAGAAAGAATGGTGTAAGGGATGTAAGTCTTCTCACAGTGGGCAGTGTTCAGAGGCGACGAGAAGGTGTTTAAGATGTGGTATGGTAGGTCATGAATCTCAGGGGTGTTCCTTCAGGGAGAATGTGTATTGGAGTTGTCATCAGCTGGGTCATCGCTCAGCAAGTTGTCAGGCGTCTAAGGGCGCAAGTTCCGGGGCAGGGTCAGGGGCGCGTTCGGCATCCGTCGGGGGTTCCACAGCCTCAAGTAGACAGAAGAGAAAGAACCCGCCGACTGCAGAAGCCAGGGCCTTTCAGATGATAGTTGAGGTCGCAACTAATAATGATGATGTCATAACTGGTATGTTCTTGATCAACTCAATACCTGCTAGAGTACTGTTTGATTCGGGTGCAAATAGGACGTTTATTGTGACTACCCAGAAAATTTCGACTAATTTTAAATCAAACTCTCGATACGATTTCATATTTTGACACGATAAGCAAAGTCTGTTAGGTTGAGTCTCAAAAATTTTGAACTGTTTTCATGAATTCATGTAACCTTCGACTGTTCCCGACGATTCACGAACAACTATTTGTAAATAGATACATATACATTTTATATGTAAAGATATGTATATATTTGATGTATAAATTAAAATATTACATGATTTAATTAACTATGTAAAATAAAAATAAAATATGATATTATTATTAATATATATATATATATATACATATATATATATATATATATATGTGTATATATATATATATATATATATATATATATATATATATATATATAAAGTATACTAAAAATAAATATTAAATGATTCTAATACTCGTTTGATATTCCGATTGATATTTAGTAAGTCAAATTCAAACTTATATGATTTTAAAAATAAACAGTGATTCGAAAGTGAGTTATATAATCTATAGGCTTATTAAATATGTATTTAGGAACTATTTGTTAAGTTTTTTTTTTATATTTTACCTGGGATCGAGCGTGGACAATAAGTTAATTTTTTATTTAATAATTTTAAATAGTTAATGATCGAATTTTATACCATAATGACCAAAATAAATAAAGATAGTTACTGTAAAAATTTGGAATTTATCTGAGTATTTTCATCCGCCACTGATTATCAACGGGGCACGAATTTCAATCCGTGAGAAACTGTCAGTAACATATGGACAAATGGTATTCACGTGAATGTAATTCGATTACTGTACCTGCAAGTGTCAATTGAATTTTATTATTATATAATATTATTAATTATTACTATATCAATAATATATACATATATGATTGATACATACATACATATATATATATATATATATATATATATATATATATATATATATATATATATATATATATATATATACATGTTGCATATCACTAACCCCATCACCATTTTCATATTTCTATTTCTGTTTCGAGCATCAAACAATCATCTCTCTATATATATACATACATATACGTGATCCATACTCAAAACCACACACCTTCACCCGACCTCCACCACCTTCGACCATCCTACCATCGAGCACCACCTTAAATCTCCAACAAACGTTGGCCAAGAAACATCAAACTACCATTGAAACTAACTACGGCTGAGCTATATCATTTCTGTGTTGAACCAGAAATAACCACCACCGAGAGCTCAATCACCACTAACCACCTATACACCACCAACCGTTGTCACCATCACCGACGGCTGACACCATGACAACCTGCAACCTGCACGATTTTTCTTTCTTCTATTTTCTTTCGGATTACAACCGAACGCCACCTTGTTGCTTCATATTTCAGCCATTGCTAAATGAAAGCGTTTCCTGTTCTGTTGTTGCCGTTCGCTATAAACCACCACCGTAAACCATCATTACTGTTGCGTTCATGTTTCTAATTCTATTTCAGAAAAATATACGCGATGAAGATGGTGATATACAGTAACAAAAACGATGATGGAGATTATGATAATCATGAGATGATTTTATGATGAACCAAAATTATGATGATGATGATCGATCACGATGAAATGATGTTATGGTGATACGCGAATTATGATGATGATAGATGATCATCGAAGATGATGATGAATAGTTGAAAACGATGATATTGATGACGTTTAAAATAAATAAGATGATGATTAGAAGAAGATGAAAACATAAAAATACGGGTTAAAAGAAAATTAGGTAGTAGTTAAATCAAGTATTAACAGACAGTGAAATGGTTAGGCTTGTAGTGTGTTAAACGAGGGGTCCTGAGTTCGAACCTGGACTGCTGCAGCTTATTCATTTTTTTTTACAAATAGCTGCACAAGATGGGTCAAGTGAGATTGGGCTGGTTTTCATTCTTGGTCCGAGGTCCATATGTTCTCCAGTTGGGCCTTAATAAAACTAGAAACTCATATGTGGGTTTGGAGAGTAGAAATTGGGTTAAATAAATATGGGTTACAAGTTTAATCAGAAAAAACAAATGGAGGAGTGGTCTTGGAATGTTATCGGTTTAGCGAGATGTTGCGGGTTCAAACCCAGACTTTGGCATTTTTTTTAAAGAATTACTTCTTTGAGGTAGTATTACTATTACCATTATTATTATTATTATTATTATTATTATTATTATTATTATTATTATTATTATTATTATTACTATTATTATTATTATTATTATTATTATTATTATTATTATTATTATTATTATTATTATTATTATTATTATTATTATTATTATTATTATTATTACTACTACTACTACTACTACACTAATATAAATATTATGTTATTATTATTATCATCATTAAAATGAGCATTAGGATTATTATTACTATTATTATTGTTAGGACCCCGAAGTTGTATAGTGTTAATGTGAATTAAGCTTAAATGAAGGTTCCTTAGAAGAGGGCTATATAAGGAACCTAAGTAGTCCTAATTAGATAGCCATTGCATTGTAACCGAGTTCTAGAAGTTGTGGAATGTAATTTTACCGATTCTCTCTCATACCGAGTCTTCTTCCTATATACCGAATCTCACTCTATCTTATCTTTTCTCTCAATCTCAACATGATCTGACCTATCATTTGGTATCAGAGCTTCCAGGAAGTGATTTTACATCACTATATCGATCCAGAGATTGTAGATTACAGAATCTGAATACTCTCGGTAAAATGAATCAGATTCGGTATTATCGAATTTGATAATCTGACATTCAGATTCTTGTGATAAGTTCAGCGAAGGTGTATTAGGTCTATTAGAAAGAGTTTCGATCATCATTACAGCTTTTTAACTTCAATTATGGAGAATCAAGTTAATTTTTAGAGTTTGTGGCTAAAACTCTCAGTATTGCTTAATTCAAGCTTGATTCTGGTGTTTTGTAAAGATTTAAAGATTCAGTTGTGTTCGTGAGGTGTTAAATCACATTTCTATCGGTTCAATTTCTTCAATTCTTCAAGTTTTGAAGATTTGATCAACACACGGTATCATAACTATCATACCGAATCTGCTTTATTACTGGAAATTCATCTTAAGTGTTGCAGATTGTGGTGTGTTTGTGATTCTATCACATTCGGTTTGTTCATACGCAGCTAATTGGTGTGGTTTAAGAAAGGATTCTGTTATATTTCTAAGTTTTAGACTTAGACTCGGTATTGTCAACTGCTACAGTTGACATTCGGTATCCTGAATCTTCGGTATCATTGATATTCTATTTGTTACTAACTTGTATATAAGGTTACCGAATCTAATTTAAGGGAATTGGATTGAGTTTACACATAATATTTTACAGAATTTGACTACCGAGTCAATTACCGAATCAGAATCTCGGTTTCATTTAATTCTTTGGTTTTAAGTGTACTGAAGCTTCAAGTTGTGTGGTTACCGAATCCATACCGAATTTGAGTGTGTTACTTGTGATTCTTATTAGTTTCTGATACAGAATCTGGTTTACCGAATCTGCTACAGTACCGAACCACTTACCGAATCTGCTACTGTACCGAATCTTTTACAGAATCTAACATTCTTGTTAGATTTTATACTGAACCCTGATCATAGATTGTGTTTAATACCGAATCTATATCGAATCTACCTCAATTTAAGATGTCTACTCAAGATACTCTTATCATTGGATCAGATTCCCGACCTCCAGTGTTGTTTGATGGCAAGTACACTCAGTGGCTTCATCGTATTACTCAGTACATAGACTATAAGGGTGAGAAAGCTAAACATATTTGGGCTTCTCTGAGAGATGGTCCAGTTGTTGATTTTCATCCGGATACTAGTATGCCAATTCCAGTCTATGAACTTTCTGGTGATAAATGTGAA
The DNA here is from genome assembly GCF_046630445.1 of Rutidosis leptorrhynchoides. Classification (NCBI taxonomy): domain Eukaryota; kingdom Viridiplantae; phylum Streptophyta; class Magnoliopsida; order Asterales; family Asteraceae; genus Rutidosis; species Rutidosis leptorrhynchoides. The sequence continues at coordinate 122,506,292 of NC_092336.1, forward strand.
AGAGCTCAGGGTGACATAGAGGCTAAGAATATTGTCATGCAAGCTATCCCATATGAGCTATTTGAAAATGTCGATAGCAACACTACTGCAAAAGATATATGGGATGAGATCAAACAACAACAAGAAGGTTATGACATGTCAGACGTTACTAAATTGAATAAGGCTCTGGGATTGTATGAAGATTTCAAGCAGGAACCAGAAGAACAACTCAAGGATACCTACCGTCGTTTCAATGGTGTTCTCAATGAGTTGAAAAGGTGTAAGATTATAAAAGTACATGCTGAAGTCAACATGAAATTCCTCAAAAAGCTCAATGCTGATTGGCTTCCTTATGGAACCATTGTTCGATCCACCAAAGAGATTGACAAGTTGACTATTCATGAGCTTGTAGGAGTTCTTATGCATTACCAAACTGAGGTGTCTAAACTTCAAGAAGGAAGGAAAGAGTCTTCTCCGGACGATCCTCTTACCCTAATTGCCAAAAAGAAGAGCAAATCTTTTACGACTTCCAAAAGCTTGTCCAAGAAAGTGCTTGTTGAAGAATCAACTGATTCTGAAGAGTTGAATCTTTCTGATGTTGATGATTCACACCTTGAATTAGTCAAGATGGCAGCCATGTTCACAAACGCCTTGAACAAACACAAGTTTAAAGGCAAATCAAGCAATCAACGCAAACACTCATCATCTTCCTCGTACTACAAGAAAGCTGATCAATCCAAACAACAACGTGCTGATGATTCCAAGAAGGATGATTCAATCTGTTTCAATTGTGGAAAAGCTGGTCATTACTCTCGTGAGTGCAAGATGCCTAAGAAGAAGGACGCAGCTTACTACAAGAAGAAAATGTTGATGGCTAAGATTGTGGAAACTGGGGGAGAGCTGAAACCAGTTGATGATACTTGGTTTAACTGGACTGATGATTCAGACTCAGGGGTGGAACATGAAATGTTTGCAAGGTGACTAAGCTCATCAAAGCTAAGGAAGCATTGGAGAATTCTGACTCAACATCTGACGAAGATGAGGTACAATCAAATGAAATCTCACCTGATTTTATAAAAATGAAAAATGACTTGATGAAGAATCTGGTCTCAATGTCAAAAGAAGTCAAAGGCTTAAAGTCTGAAAACAAGGTTTTAAAAGATAAAATCAAACTTTCTGAGACCAAACCATCTTCATCCAAATTACAATCGGAATTGAAAAAGTTGACCGTCCAACTCAGCTCCTCGGAATCTGAGTTAGAAGATCTTAAAAAGACAATTCATCCGATTAAAGTCGAACGAACTGATTATCGTTTAAAATCTGAACGACTTGCAGAAAAAGTTCAATTCTTAGAAAAAGATCTTTCTGATTTAAAAAACCAACATGAACCCACACTTTCAAAGCTAAACAAGAAAATTATTCATTTGGAAAATGAAATAATTGAAAAAGACACTGAAATCTCTTCGTTGTCAAAAGAGTCTGTTCTAATGAAAGCTCAACTTGCTCGATATGAGGAAAAACTCTATCGAACAGAGCATTCCAAAGCTATCATGGATATGGAACTTTCAAAACAAACAATTTTCATGAATAGACCAAAAATGATTCATGGTGAAAAGTGGGGGTTGGGTTTTGAAGATCCTAAGATCTTAGATGGAGCTTCCAAAAAGATTCTAGGATTATATCATTCTGATTACTTTCAAGATGGTTTACCACCGCATTTTGTGCATTCTTCTGATGCTGATTTTGATGATATTATTGTTAATCGCAAATCTAAAAAATACCATCAAATTAGCTTAATGTATGAGAAAATTAATGCAAAAATGGGTAAATCAAATCCTGCTTTCTTGAAGGAACTTGTTGAAACTGAAAAGAATGTGCAATTTGCTAATTATGTGCCGACACATAGATTGGTTTACATTCCTACACTCATGCTAGAGAAATACATTTTAATGCTTGAGAATGATGTGTTTAACAAACCTAGTTCTAGCATTGTTAACATAGATGAGGTGTTTGATGAACCAACTTTTGATGTGAAACCAATTCTACCTGCTTTACCTTCATGTTCTGATAATGTTTTCTGTGAAGACCTAGCACATGAACTAACTGTTTTCTTTGAGACAGAATCTCTAGGTCAAAATTCTTTAGATGAAAAAGTAGAACCTCATACTGAACCGATCATTGAACGTTTGATAGATTTTGAAAGTCAACTTGATCCTTTGCACGATTATTATTTGCATTTACCTGCTGTACGTAATTTGAATCGTATAGTAGCTCAACTAGAAAAGGAGAATATTGACTTGCAACTTAAGTGCCAATCATTAGAACAAATGCTTGCTCTGTGTGATAAATTGCCTTCACTGCCTAAGAAAGAATGTTCCTATGTTTTTAAGGAGGGTGAAGTGATAGTTTCTGCTGAAGAATTATGTCTTGAGATTAAAAGCTTAAAACAAAAGATAATTCAACTGAAACAGGCTAACACACTTAAGCAATCGTCTAATGTTGAAACCAATGTGCTTGAATGTATTGGTGGGATTACTAAGAAGGGAAAGGGAACGTCAACATATAAGGATGTAAAACCCATTACTATTCTTAAAAATCCTCTACGTTCTCAATTTAGCAATCGTGGTTCAAAAGTTGTTTCTACAACTCAATTTGTTGTCAAAAAGGTTCATTCTCCCGATGGTTCTGTGTCAACTGAAAAGATTCCTATGACAAAAACTTCAAAAGCGAGTCTTTTAACGACATCAGTTAAGTCCACACAACACACAAGTCCTAAACCTGATTTAAGTGAGTATGATGCAAAAGAACGTAAAATCAAATTGGAAATTTTGCAAAATCAATCATCTCATGTGTCAACTGAAAAGTTTGGACGTCTAACTAACAAAGGTGTTTTTCGTGTCACAGGTCATAATCCAAACTTGAATTACAAATCTGTATGGGTTCCTAAGTCCACGACTAATAAAGTAGCAACCAAACCAACGCAATCTGCTAGTCGGCCTAGGAAATCATCTCATGTTTTTCAATTTTCGTCTGTGAACAAAACATCTACTTGGAATAAGTTGTGTGTTAAGACTTCTGATAACGATGTAAAACTTGATATTGTGTATGATGCTTCATGTAATGTGGTTTTAAATGATGCTTTATTGTCTAAACTGCATGATGCTTTACGTGATTATCTTGTTTTTGATCCAAAGTTTATTGCTGGTACTAACCGTAGAGGACCCAAGAAACTTTGGGTACCTAAACTCTAGGAAATTCACATTTACAGGGTTTCGACGTCTGTGTTTGGTATATCGATTCCGGTTGTTCTCGACACATGACGGTCGATAAATCCTTGCTTGTCAACTTCATTGACAAATTCCTAGGAACGGTTACTTTTGGAAATGATGAAATTGCATCGATAACAGGTTACGGAGATTATGTGCAAAATGGCATAACAATCTAACGGGTTTCATATGTTGAAGGTTTGGGGTGCAGTTTATTTAGTGTGAGTCAATTCTGCGATGGAGATCTTAAAGTTCTGTTTGAACGTCGACAATGCTCGGTGCAATCCACCGAAGGAAATGATCTTCTTGTTGGTAAACGTTGTGCTTCACTATACACTATTGACCTCAATGATGCACCTTCACATACAACCATGTGTTTGGCCACTCGTTCTACCAAAGAAAATTCATGGTTATGGCATCATCGGATGTCACACCTGAATTACAAGGGTATCAATCGACTAGTCTCTAACGACTTAGTTGATGGTATTCCAACCTTTCACTATGATAAGCATCATGTGTGTCCATCATGTGCGATGGGTAAGCTGAAACGGTCTAATCATCTGCTTAAGCAAAACCCCAGTACTTCATCGTCTTTGCAATTATTGCATATGGACTTATGTGGACCCATGCGTATTTCTAGCCTCGGTGGCAAGAAACATGTGCTTGTCATTGTCGATGACTATACCCGGTTTACATGGATTTTTCTTTTGCGAACTAAGTTAGAGACCCCCGCCATTATCATTGAGTTCATTAAAAAGACTCAACGCTCTTTTAACAAACATGTTAAGAGCATTCGGACTGATAATGGGACGGAATTTAAGAATGACTTGCTTGATAGTTATATGAAAGACCAAGGCATTGAACATCATTTCTCTGCTGCTCGAACCCCCCAACAGAATGGAGTAGTCGAACGACGTAATCGTACGTTGTGCGAAGCAGCTCGAACGATGCTTGCTTACTCCAAACTACCTCCAAAAATGTGGGGGGGGGGGGGGGCATTTCAACTTGTGATGACCCGAAAATTTCGACTAAATTTAAACTTAATCTTTGTATGATTAACATTTCCGACACGATAAGCAAAGTCTGTAAAACTGAATCTCAAAATTTTTGAATTACTTTTATATATTTAAATACCCTTCGGTTGTTTTCGACGATTCGCGAACAATTATATGTAAATAGATACATATATACTATAACATGAAAAGGTAACAATGTATTAATTGTTTGATACCGTACATTAAACTTATTGGTTTAAATATCTATTTGAATGTATATGATAAGTTGAAATATTTATTATTAAAATTTATTTATAAATAACTTCCAATGTGTATTTAAAAACTGATTTATGTATATTAAAAAGATATATACATATATATAATAAACGATAGTAACATTCGTTTATTGATTCAATTGATATTTAGATAAGTTAACTAAAGCGTTTAAGATGAACCAGTTAAACACTAATTTGTTACAGTGTTTTCAAATTGCCACATTACTCAAAATGCTACAGTGTTTTCAAAAATCACTATTTGCTACAGTGAAATTGACTTGCTACAGTGAATTGCTACAGTGAAATTGACTTGCTACAGTGAAATTGACTTGCTACAGTGAATTCAGAACAGTACTAGAACATCATATGATTACATTTTGCGTTCAAACCCATCGAAATTCTTGGAAACACTTCAACTAATGAACAAACGAGAAGACAAACCAACTACACGATATCTACGAGAAGAAAGATTTGTACTTATAATCATACATCTGGAAAGCTCTCAAAACCTAAGTAAAACTTTAACACGTATCTGTGATAAATCCTTTAGCATTGTTTTTACCGAAAATAACCTTGCAATTCCTTTTCAAAGAATCCAGTATTATCAATCGTTCAATCAGTCAACGACGACCTTTCAGAATTGTAACTTTGGCATATACGTTTTTGTTATCAGGGAACCTTTCATGTTTCACCACATTAGCAGTAAATTTACCAACAACTTCATTGATCTTTGACCTTCCGAAAAATCTTTATACTCATTGAAACCGTATCATGTACTCATCCACATCTTGTAACGGCAATTGCCATACCAACTATCGGGAATTAGCAATCAGTATCTTGAAATCTTGTAGCACGTCTACGCCAACAGTTATATGTACATATAACGTCTACCTCCTGGACTTACATACTTCGAATGTGAAGTTTCTGAAAAACACCCCAAACTACGAAACTAGTTCTCCGAATTTTGGAAAAATGTTAATGAAGCAGCAAAAACTGTAAACGACCTTAACAGTCAAAAGTTTGATGATAAAGAATAGTATGGTGGTAAAGCAGAGAAAAAGAGAAGGTTTGGAATTGAAAAACGGATTGAGCAGACCATGAAGGAGGCTGTGGACAAATCACAAAGACTAAATCTACCTTCAAAGAATCCAAATGATTCAGAGTCTGCTGAAATCATTAAAGAATACCTTGCTCCTTACACTAAAACCTTTGCGGACAATATTCTTCATCATCATCTTATCTTAAATATTCTAAAGATATCATCGTATCTCCCATTATAAATATCCTCCATATTTCTGAAGATATTTTTTTAAACCATTCTTATCTGAAATCATTACCTCTTCGCGCTATCTGTGTTACATCATAAAAGAAACTATTTTAATTTCTAAAATCTAAAAAAAAAAAATTCGAAAAAAATGGATGTTTTGAAGTAATGTTGGGAACTGAAGCATGAGTTAGTATAATGTAATGACACTTGATCAACGTGATTATATTACAGTAAGTCATGTTGAGTTTCTAATGGAACGTGACAAAGGTTCACAGATCACACCCTCATCATAAACCATGTTACATAACTCTTTTATTCTATTTAACCTCTAAACATATCAAGAAAATATTTTCTTGATGATTTGGTCTTTTCCGGATATTCTGGTAATTTGACAAGTCAGATTGTGCCATTACCATTTCTTTCTTAGAACATTAATTATGTTTATTCTGAAATTCATACCTACGAATTCTGGACCATTATTCGCTTGACTTAAGGCCGGGAAGAGAAAACGAAAGCATGAAGCTCCGAAATATAATGGAGAACATAAAGCCCGATAACAACCCCGAAATTACAAACCGTGTATATCAATGCGTATAGCAATATAAAGACACGGGAGAATGAAAAACACTATAACCCCAAGGTAATAGTAGAAGAAAATAACTTCCTCTGGTGGCAGATGAAAAAGAAGAATGAAGGATACGATAGCCAGGAAAATATCAAGAATCAGAACTGGATTAAGCATTTTCACAATCTATTGGGATGTATGAAATAAGAAAGAAGATTATAGGAGTGTTGAAAATAAATGAAGCGAAAGAGGTCAATTTATAGCAAAATATCGGACGCAACAATAGAGGCAGATTACGCATTTAATCAAAGAAAATCTTAATTTCCGCAAATTCTGAAAAATCAAATCTTATTTAAATTATGAAGATTTTCTATTCCTTAAAATCCGGAAATCAATCGTTACTACATTAAGAGATAAGACGCATCTTTATTCTCCATTTCACTTTATTACGATAACTTCTCTCATACGCTTCGAGTAATTGGATTATTTTATCTATATTATTCAAACATAGATAAAACTCTATTATCAACCCATATTCGTCATTAAAACATTTTTATTGTTAGCCATGACGACCTCACTCAAATTTCGGGACGAAATTTCTTTAACGGGTAGGTACTGTGATGACCCGAAAATTTCGACTAAATTTAAACTTAATCTTTGTATGATTAACATTTCCGACACGATAAGCAAAGTCTGTAAAACTGAATCTCAAAATTTTTGAATTACTTTTATATATTTAAATACCCTTCGGTTGTTTTCGACGATTCGCGAACAATTATATGTAAATAGATACATATATACTATAACATGAAAAGGTAACAATGTATTAATTGTTTGATACCGTACATTAAACTTATTGGTTTAAATATCTATTTGAATGTATATGATAAGTTGAAATATTTATTATTAAAATTTATTTATAAATAACTTCCAATGTGTATTTAAAAACTGATTTATGTATATTAAAAAGATATATACATATATATAATAAACGATAGTAACATTCGTTTATTGATTCAATTGATATTTAGATAAGTTAACTAAAGCGTTTAAGATGAACCAGTTAAACACTAATTTGTTACAGTGTTTTTAAATTGCCACATTACTCAAAATGCTACAGTGTTTTCAAAAATCACTATTTGCTACAGTGAAATTGACTTGCTACAGTGAATTGCTACAGTGAAATTGACTTGCTACAGTGACTTTGCTACAGTGGTATATTTTATGGATGATTTAAGACTATATTTTGACAAAGGTACGATTCACGAAACGTAAAGTACAAGTTTTCTCAGCGTACGAAAGGGCGTTCGAAAAACCGGAACCGGGACATAAGTCGAGTGACAACGTACGACTTATCGGAACAAAAATTACAAGTCAACTATGCACGTGAATTTAATATAATATATAATTAATTAATTTAAATTATATATATTATATTTATATTTTATTATGTCGACAAATGTTAGGACAAAAACAATGTGAGCTGTCCCTGGTCCTCATGCGAGTCGCATGGCCAGAAGGCCATTTCCATGCGAGTCGCATGACTCCAGATTTCAGGCCAAGTGCTATAAATTCTCGAGTTTTGGCCAGATAAATCACACACACACATATATTATTTTTACTCCGTATTTATTTATTTTATTATTATTATTATTATTATTATTATTATTATTATTATTATTAATAATAATAAGATTATTATTAATCTTATTATTTTTATTATTAGTGTTATTATTTTTGCGATACAAAAATAATAATGTACATAAAATATTACGACGGAGTGCTGTCCAAGTAATTTTTCAAAACGAGTTTCCGAGAAAGCTAGAGCTAAGGAAAATATGGGTTATTGCCAAGGAGGTTATGGGTAATATTCGGGGGTATTTTTGTGAATCAAACCTCGTGCTTATTATATCCAATGCGTCTACGTGCTTTCCTGCAATATTGTATATCAATATAAAACAGTGAGTTTCATAAGATCCCTTTTACTCTCTACATTTTTGGGCTGAGAATACATGCAAATGCTTTATTAACCGATATACAATATTTATATGTGTGAGTTTCATTTGCTCCCTTTTTAATTGCTTTTGCAATCTATATTTTTGGGCTGAGAATACATGCACTTTATTTTAAAAACAATGGACACAAGTACATACTAAATTCTACACTGAGTTTGAACCGAAAATCCCTTAGCTTTGGTAACTAGTAACTGCCAGTTATAAGAACTGGTGGGCGCGAGTAGTAGTATATGGATCCATAGGGCTTGATATCCCCGTCCGAGCTAGAGCACTAGCCTTTTAACGGACGTATGCTATTTGAAAAGCGTACACGTTGGTTTGCGTGTATTATTAAGATGATTATACAAAGGGTACAAATTATATATACGTTAAAGTTTAGTTACCAGGGTGCTCAATTTCGTAGAATATTTTGATAAACGTTTCTGGATGAAACAACTGAAATCTTGTGATCCACTTTTATATAATCTATTGATAAACGTTTCTGGATGAAACAACTGAAATCTTGTGATCCACTTTTATATAATCTATTGATAAACGTTTCTGGATGAAACAACTGAAATCTTGTGATCCACCTTTATATACAGATTATACGAAACATTAAAACTATGAACTCACCAACCTTTGTGTTGACACTTGTTAGCATGTTTATTCTCAGGTTCCCTAGAAGTCTTCCGCTGTTTGCTTACATGATATACAAGCTATGTGCATGGAGTCTTGCATGCTTTATTCAAGAAAACGTTGCATTCACAAAACCATCATCATGTATCTATTTTGACTGCATTGTCAACGGAAGTATTATTATTGTAAACTATTATTTACGGTGATTGTCTATATGTAGAAATCATCAGATGTCAAAAACCTTGGAATTAAATATTCATTTATGGTATGCCTTTTCAAAAGAATGCAATGTTTACAAAACGTATCATATAGAGGTCAAATACCTCGCAATGAAATCAATGAATGACGTGTTCGTCCATATGGATTTGGAGCGATCGTCACACAACTGCATGTTATACCCAAAATCGTTGTATTGTTAATAAACGTTTTGATAAAACTCCATATGAGTTATTATATGGTAGACGCTCGAATGTCAAATATTTCCATGTCTTTGGTTGTATATGCTATGTGCTTAACGATTTTGACAGCCTCGGAAAGTTTGATCCAAATGGCGATCAAGCCATATTTCTCGGTTATTCTTCGAACAAAGTTGCTTATCGGGTTTATCACAAACGGACAAAAACGATTAAAGAGAGCATAAATGTCAAGCTCGATGAATTTTCGGGAATGGCTTTTGAACAACTCAGTTCAAAACCCGATCCTAACCTGGCTAATTCTTCTTCCACGCAAAACTCAATTTTCTCAACGAAGGATGTTCCTACGGTTACATCAGAGGAACTGGATATCTTGTTTGATAGTCTTTATGCTCCTCAACGGATTTCAAATGTTCAAACCGTACCGGTTACACCGTCACAATCAACTACTGTGGAGACTCAACAGAGTCTTTTTGATGAAGATACAACACCAACTGATTCACCTGTTGCTTCTTCATCCTCCCTACCACCTCCTGTTACTGATAATCTTGAACCAATTCAAGATTCATCAGTTGATACTGTAGTGACCCGAACTTTTCCATGTTTATATATATTAATTGAGATTGATATTTACATGATTAAATGTTTCCAACATGTTAAGCAATCAAACTTGTTAAGACTTGATTAATTGAAATATGTTTCATATAGACAATTGACCACCCAAGTTGACCGGTGATTCACGAACGTTAAAACTTGTAAAAACTATATGATGACATATATATGGATATATATATAGTTAACATGATACTATGATAAGTAAACATATCATTAAGTATATTAACAATGAACTACATATGTAAAAACAAGACTACTAACTTAATGATTTTTAAACGAGACATATATGTAACGATTATCGTTGTAAAGACATTTAATGTATATATATCATATTAAGAGATATTCATACATGATAATATCATGATAATATAATAATTTAAAATCTCATTTGATATTATAAACATTGGGTTAACAACATTTAACAAGATCGTTAACCTAAAGGTTTCAAAACAACACTTACATGTAACGACTAACGATGACTTAACGACTCAGTTAAAATGTATATACATGTAATGTTTTAATATGTATTTATACACTTTTGAAAGACTTCAATACACTTATCAAAATACTTCTACTTAACAAAAATGCTTACAATTACATCCTCGTTCAGTTTCATCAACAATTCTACTCGTATGCACCCGTATTCGTACTCGTACAATACACAGCTTTTAGATGTATGTACTATTGGTATATACACTCCAATGATCAGCTCTTAGCAGCCCATGTGAGTCACCTAACACATGTGGGAACCATCATTTGGCAACTAGCATAAAATATCTCATAAAATTACAAAAATATGAGTAATCATTCATGACTTATTTACATGAAAACAAAATTACATATCCTTTATATCTAATCCATACACCAACGACCAAAAACACCTACAAACACTTTCATTCTTCAATTTTCTTCATCTAATTGATCTCTCTCAAGTTCTATCTTCAAGTTCTAAGTGTTCTTCATAAATTCCAAAAGTTCTAGTTTCATAAAATCAAGAATACTTTCAAGTTTGCTAGCTCACTTCCAATCTTGTAAGGTGATCATCCAACCTCAAGAAATCTTTATTTCTTACAGTAGGTTATCATTCTAATACCAGGTAATAATCATATTCAAACTTTGGTTCAATTTCTATAACTATAACAATCTTATTTCAAGTGATGATCTTACTTGAACTTGTTTTCGTGTCATGATTCTGCTTCAAGAACATCGAGCCATCCAAGGATCCGTTGAAGCTAGATCCATTTTTCTCTTTTCCAGTAGGTTTATCCAAGGAAATTAAGGTAGTAATGATGTTCATAACATCATTCGATTCATACGTATAAAGCTATCTTATTCGAAGGTTTAAACTTGTAATCACTAGAACATAGTTTAGTTAATTCTAAACTTGTTCGCAAACAAAAGTTAATCCTTCTAACTTGACTTTTAAAATCAACTAAACACATGTTCTATATCTATATGATATGCTAACTTAATGATTTAAAACCTGAAAACACGAAAAATACCGTAAAACCGGATTTACGCCGTCGTAGTAACACCGCGGGCTGTTTTGGGTTAGTTAATTAAAAACTATGATAAGCTTTGATTTAAAAGTTGTTATTCTGAGAAAATGAGTTTTATTATGAACATGAAACTATATCCAAAAATTATGGTTAAACTCAAAGTGGAAGTATGTTTTCTAAAATGGTCATCTAGACGTCGTTCTTTCGACTGAAATGACTACTTTTACAAAAACGACTTGTAACTTATTTTTCCGACTATAAACCTATACCTTTTCTGTTTAGATTCATAAAATAGAGTTCAATATGAAACCATAGCAATTTGATTCACTCAAAACGGATTTAAAATGAAGAAGTTATGGGTAAAACAAGATTGGTTAATTTTTCTCATTTTAGCTACGTGAAAATTGGTAACAAATCTATTCCAACCATAACTTAATCAACTTGTATTGTATATTATGTAATCTTGAGATACCATAGACACGTATACAATGTTTCGACCTATCATGTCGACACATCTATATATATTTCGGAACAACCATAGACACTCTATATGTGAATGTTGGAGTTAGCTATACAGGGTTGAGGTTGATTCCAAAATATATATAGTTTGAGTTGTGATCAATACTGAGATACGTATACACTGGGTCGTGGATTGATTCAAGATAATATTTATCGATTTATTTCTGTACATCTAATTGTGGACAACTAGTTGTAGGTTACTAACGAGGACAGCTGACTTAATAAACTTAAAACATCAAAATATATTAAAAGTGTTGTAAATATATTTTGAACATACTTTGATATATATGTATATATTGTTATAGGTTCGTGAATCAACCAGTGGCCAAGTCTTACTTCCCGACGAAGTAAAAATCTGTGAAAGTGAGTTATAGTCCCACTTTTAAAATCTAATATTTTTGGGATGAGAATACATGCAGGTTTTATAAATGATTTACAAAATAGACACAAGTACGTGAAACTACATTCTATGGTTGAATTATCGAAATCGAATATGCCCCTTTTTATTAAGTCTGGTAATCTAAGAATTAGGGAACAGACACCCTAATTGACGCGAATCCTAAAGATAGATCTATTGGGCCTAACAAACCCCATCCAAAGTACCGGATGCTTTAGTACTTCGAAATTTATATCATATCCGAAGGGTGTCCCGGAATGATGGGGATATTCTTATATATATGCATCTTGTTAATGTCGGTTACCAGGTGTTCACCATATGAATGATTTTTATCTCTATGTATGGGATGTGTATTGAAATATGAAATCTTGTGGTCTATTGTTACGATTTGATACATATAGGTTAAACCTATAACTCACCAACATTTTTGTTGACGTTTTAAGCATGTTTATTCTCAGGTGATTATTAAGAGCTTCCGCTGTCGCATACTTAAATAAGGACGAGATTTGGAGTCCATGCTTGTATGATATTGTGTAAAAACTGCATTCAAGAAACTTATTTTGTTGTAACATATTTGTATTGTAAACCATTATGTAATGGTCGTGTGTAAACAGGATATTTTAGATTATCATTATTTGATAATCTACGTAAAGCTTTTTAAACCTTTATTGATGAAATAAAGGTTATGGTTTGTTTTAAAATGAATGCAGTCTTTGAAAAACGTCTCATATAGAGGTCAAAACCTCGCAACGAAATCAATTAATATGGAACGTTTTTTAATCAATAAGAACGGGACATTTCAGTTGGTATCTGAGCGTTGGTCTTAGAGAACCAGAATTTTTCATTAGTGTGTCTTATCGAGTTTGTTAGGATGCATTAGTGAGTCTGGACTTCGACCGTGTTTACTTGAAAAATGATTGCTTAACAAATTTTGTTGGAAACTATATATTTTTAACATGTGAATATTATGTGATATATTAATCTCTTAACGCGTTTGATATTATGTGATAGATGTCTACCTCTAGAACAAGTCCCATTAACTCACTTAATAATAATGAAGAGTCAAATGTAAATTGGAATGATTCGTGGACTGATTCACAAGTTCCCGAAGAGGAACCGGAAGAAGAGTCGGAACGGGAAGAAGAATCGGAACCGGAAGAAGAATCGGAACCGGATGAAGAAATAGAACCGGTGGGGGAAATAATAAAACGGTTAAGTAAAAGAAAATCCTCAACCAACCGACCAAGGTTAATTATGGTCAATGGTGTTTCCGCCAAGGAAGCAAAATATTGGGAGGATTACCAATTCTCCGATGAATCGGATTCCGACGAGAATTCCGATGATGTTATAGAAATTACCCCAACTGAATTTAAAAAGGCAAAAGAAAATAATAAGGGAAAGGGCATAAAAATAGAGAAATCTAATTCCAACCCCGATGAACTTTATATGTATCATCAACGCCCGAAGTCCTTAAGTTGTAACAATGACCCGGGAACCTCTAAACCACCAGGTTTTTCTAAACCAATGTGGACAACGACGGCTCGTATTAGGGGAACATCATATATCCCTAGAAACTTGGCAAAACGAACCAAAACCGAAGAAGAAGAAACGAGCGAGTCGGAATAAGATAGTTGTATTCGTGTGGTGTAATATATGTAATATAGTGTTCGTATGCTTTATGATATATGTAAAAATTGCTTGTATTAATAAGTATTTTTTTATGAATCTAACTCTTGTCTATTTTACAGTTTAAAAACACAAAATGGATAGACAACCCAATATTTTAAGAGACCTACCCGGAGACATGATTGATGAAATCTTGTCTAGAGTCGGCCAGAATTCCTCGGCACAACTATTTAAGGCGAGATCAGTTTGTAAGACATTCGAAGAACGTTCCAAGAATGTCTTGGTTTATAAGAGACTTTCGTTTGAAAGATGGGGGATATCACATTGGGAAACCCATAAGTTACGATGTGTTTACTTTGACGCATATATTGCGGGGAACCCAAATGCTATTTTACGCAACGGGTTAAGAAATTATTTTGACTCAATATATCCGAATATTGGACTTCGTGATTTAGAAAAAGCGGCTAACATGCAACATAAAGAAGCATGTTATGCTTACGGATTAGTAATGTTCGCTTCTCACCAAAGTGAGAATAAGAACATCGGGCTACAACTATTAAACAAAACGTTTCCACAAGTGACGGAGTCGGTAATTGGGGTAAGAAATGAGGTTTTTAGATTATTACGGGACTGTTGGACATTACGTAACCCTCGTCCCTTTGACGACGTTACAACACGCTGTCTTATCAACGGCCATAACGGTTATGTTGCACAAGACCAAGGATGGGAAGTAGTCCTAGTAAAACCAGAATGCATGACTTGTTTCTGGACGTATGAATTACGTGTCTTTATTGCCTTTGCTGAACGACTTGTGTACTAGCTAGAATTATCTTCACAACTATCTTGTATCAAAGTTATTGTGTGCTATATTTCATGCTTTATGTAAAATAAGCGGTATTGTAAGTTTGTAAAATATTGTATAAAAGTTTGAACGCGAAATATTATTATAATCAGTTTTTCATATAGAATTGTAGTAGTTGAATTGTATATTAGCTACTAAGTATGAACTTAACGGGTAGGTACTACCCGAATTTAAACTTATAAAACGCTAATATGAAGAAAAAGCTTTTATAAATGAGTTCATATTATGCTACGAAATACTATTAACTACTCTTAATATTCTGTATGATTAACTTGTTCCATTTAACTATTTTGAAGGAAATGGCACCGACTACTCGACACACCGTGAATATGAATGAAGTGGAATTCCGTACTTTTCTAGCTTCAAACATAGCCGCAGTACAGGCTGCGCTACATACCAACAATAACCTTGGATCTAGCAGTACAGGAAATCGTGTAGGATGCACCTACAAAGAATTCACTGCCTGCAAACCTTTGGAATTTGATGGAACCGAAGGACCAATCGGATTGAAACGGTGGACCGAGAAGGTTGAATCGGTGTTTGCCATAAGTAAGTGTACTGAAGAGGACAAAGTGAAGTACGCTACGCATACCTTCACAGGTTCTGCGTTAACATGGTGGAATACCTATCTAGAGCAAGTGGGACAAGACGATGCGTACGCACTACCGTGGTCAGCATTCAAGCACTTGATGAACGAGAAGTACCGTCCCAGAACCGAGGTCAATAAGCTCAAGACAGAACTTAGAGGGTTACGAACCCAAGGATTTGATATTACCACGTACGAAAGACGATTCACAGAATTGTGCCTATTGTGTCCGGGAGCATTCGAAGATGAGGAAGAGAAGATCGATGCGTTTGTGAAAGGATTACTGGAAAGAATCCAAGAAGATATAAGTTCACACGAGCCCGCCTCCATACAACAGGCATGTAGAATGGCTCACAAACTCGTGAACCAAATTGAAGAAAGAATTAAAGAACAGACTGCTGAAGAGGCCAATGTGAAGCAAGTCAAAAGAAAGTGGGAGGAAAACGGTGATAAGAATCACCAATACAACAACAACAGCAATTACAACAATAATCGCAAAAATTATCCCAACAATCGCAACATCAATCGCAACTACAACAAACGGCCCAACAACAACAACAACAACAACAACAACAGCAACTACAACAATCATCCCAACAACAATAATAACCGCAACAACAACAACAATCAGAAGCAGCTATGCCAAAGGTGTGAAAAGAATCACTCGGGGTTCTGCACCAAATTTTGCAACAAGTGTAAAAGAAATGGTCATAGCGCGGCGAATTGTGATGTCTACGGACCAGGGGTTAATAGAACGAAAGGAACAAATGGTGTCGGAACGAGTAATGGCGGAGCAAGTAGTGGCGGAGCAAGTTATGCCAATGTAGTTTGTTATAAATGTGGAAAACCGGGCCACATTATTAGAAATTGCCCGAACCAGGAGAACACGAATGGACAAGGCCGCGGAAGAGTTTTCAATATTAATGCGGCAGAGGCACAGGAAGACCCGGAGCTTGTTACGGGTACGTTTCTTATTGACAATAAATCTGCTTACGTTTTATTTGATTCGGGTGCGGATAGAAGCTATATGAGTAGAGATTTTTGTGCTAAATTAAGTTGTCCATTGACGCCTTTGGATAGTAAATTTTTACTCGAATTAGCAAATGGTAAATTAATTTCAGCAGATAATATATGTCAGAATCGAGAAATTAAACTGGTTAGCGAAACATTTAAGATTGATTTGATACCAGTAGAGTTAGGGAGTTTTGATGTGATAATCGGTATGGACTGGTTGAAAGAAGTGAAAGCAGAGATCGTTTGTTACAAAAATGCAATTCGCATTATACGAGAACAAGGAAAACCCTTAATGGTGTACGGAGAAAAGGGCAACACGAAGCTACATCTTATTAGTAATTTGAAGGCACAAAAACTAATAAGAAAAGGTTGCTATGCTGTTCTAGCACACGTCGAGAAAGTACAAACTGAAGAAAAGAGCATCAATGATGTTCCCATTGCAAAAGAATTTCCCGATGTATTTCCGAAAGAATTACCGGGATTACCCCCACATCGATCCGTTGAATTTCAAATAGATCTTGTACCAGGAGCTGCACCAATAGCTCGTGCTCCTTACAGACTCGCACCCAGTGAGATGAAAGAACTGCAAAGCCAATTACAAGAACTTTTAGAGCGTGGTTTCCTTCGACCAAGCACATCACCGTGGGGAGCTCCTGTTTTGTTTGTCAAGAAGAAAGATGGTACTTTCAGGTTGTGTATCGACTACCGAGAGTTGAACAAACTTACCATCAAGAACCGCTACCCACTACCGAGAATCGACGACTTATTTGATCAACTACAAGGCTCGTCTGTTTATTCAAAGATTGACTTACGTTCCGGGTATCATCAAATGAGGGTGAAAGAAGATGATATTCCAAAGACTGCTTTCAGAACACGTTACGGTCATTACGAGTTTATGGTCATGCCGTTTGGTTTAACTAATGCACCAGCTGTGTTCATGGACCTTATGAACCGAGTGTGTGGACCATACCTTGACAAGTTTGTCATTGTTTTCATTGATGACATACTTATTTACTCAAAGAATGACCAAGAACACGGTGAACATTTGAGAAAGGTGTTAGAAGTATTGAGGAAGGAAGAATTGTACGCTAAGTTTTCAAAGTGTGCATTTTGGTTGGAAGAAGTTCAATTCCTCGGTCACATAGTGAACAAAGAAGGTATTAAGGTGGATCCGGCAAAGATAGAAACTGTTGAAAAGTGGGAAACCCCGAAAACTCCGAAACACATACGCCAGTTTTTAGGACTAGCTGGTTACTACAGAAGGTTCATCCAAGACTTTTCCAGAATAGCAAAACCCTTGACCGCATTAACGCATAAAGGGAAGAAATTTGAATGGAATGATGAACAAGAGAAAGCGTTTCAGTTATTGAAGAAAAAGCTAACTACGGCACCTATATTGTCATTGCCTGAAGGGAATGATGATTTTGTGATTTATTGTGACGCATCAAAGCAAGGTCTCGGTTGTGTATTAATGCAACGAATGAAGGTGATTGCTTATGCATCTAGACAATTGAAGATTCACGAACAAAATTATACAACGCATGATTTGGAATTAGGCGCGGTTGTTTTTGCATTAAAGACTTGGAGGCACTACTTATATGGGGTCAAAAGTATTATATATACCGACCACAAAAGTCTTCAACACATATTTAATCAGAAACAACTGAATATGAGGCAGCGTAGGTGGATTGAATTATTGAATGATTACGACTTTGAGATTCGTTACCACCCGGGGAAGGCAAATGTGGTAGCCGATGCCTTGAGCAGGAAGGACAGAGAACCCATTCGAGTAAAATCTATGAATATAATGATTCATAATAACCTTACTACTCAAATAAAGGAGGCGCAACAAGGAGTTTTAAAAGAGGGAAATTTAAAGGATGAAATACCTAAAGGATCGGAGAAGCATCTTAATATTCGGGAAGACGGAACCCGGTATAGGGCTGAAAGGATTTGGGTACCAAAATTTGGAGATATGAGAGAAATGGTACTTAGAGAAGCTCATAAAACCAGATACTCAATACATCCTGGAACGGGAAAGATGTACAAGGATCTCAAGAAACATTTTTGGTGGCCGGGTATGAAAGCCGATGTTGCTAAATACGTAGGAGAATGTTTGACGTGTTCTAAGGTCAAAGCTGAGCATCAAAAACCATCAGGTCTACTTCAACAACCCGAAATCCCGGAATGGAAATGGGAAAACATTACCATGGATTTCATCACTAAATTGCCAAGGACTGCAAGTGGTTTTGATACTATTTGGGTAATAGTTGATCGTCTCACCAAATCAGCACACTTCCTGCCAATAAGAGAAGATGACAAGATGGAGAAGTTAGCACGACTGTATTTGAAGGAAGTCATCTCCAGACATGGAATACCAATCTCTATTATCTCTGATAGGGATGGCAGATTTATTTCAAGATTCTGGCAGACATTACAGCAAGCATTAGGAACTCGTCTAGACATGAGTACTGCCTATCATCCACAAACTGATGGGCAGAGCGAAAGGACGATACAAACGCTTGAAGACATGCTACGAGCATGTGTTATTGATTTCGGAAACAGTTGGGATCGACATCTACCGTTAGCAGAATTTTCCTACAACAACAGCTACCATTCAAGCATTGAGATGGCGCCGTTTGAAGCACTTTATGGTAGAAAGTGCAGGTCTCCGATTTATTGGAGTGAAGTGGGGGATAGACAGATTACGGGTCCGGAGATTATACAAGAAACTACCGAGAAGATCATCCAAATTCAACAACGGTTGAAAACCGCCCAAAGTCGACAAAAGAGCTACGCTGACATTAAAAGAAAAGATATAGAATTTGAAATTGGAGAGATGGTCATGCTTAAAGTTGCACCTTGGAAAGGCGTTGTTCGATTTGGTAAACGAGGGAAATTAAATCCAAGGTATATTGGACCATTCAAGATTATTGATCGTGTCGGACCAGTAGCTTACCGACTAGAGTTACCTCAACAACTCGCGACTGTACATAACACTTTCCACGTCTCGAATTTGAAGAAATGTTTTGCTAAAGAAGATCTCACTATTCCGTTAGATGAAATCCAAATCAACGAAAAACTTCAATTCATCGAAGAACCCGTCGAAATAATGGATTGTGAGGTTAAAAGACTTAAGCAAAACAAGATACCAATTGTTAAGGTTCGATGGAATGCTCGTAGAGGACCCGAGTTCACCTGGGAGCGTGAAGATCAGATGAAGAAGAAATACCCGCATCTATTTCCAGAAGATTCGTCAACACCTTCAACAGCTTAAAATTTCGGGACGAAATTTATTTAACGGGTAGGTACTGTAGTGACTCGAACTTTTCCATGTTTATATATATTAATTGAGATTGATATTTACATGATTAAATGTTTCCAACATGTTAAGCAATCAAACTTGTTAAGACTTGATTAATTGAAATATGTTTCATATAGACAATTGACCACCCAAGTTGACCGGTGATTCACGAACGTTAAAACTTGTAAAAACTATATGATGACATATATATGGATATATATATAGTTAACATGATACTATGATAAGTAAACATATCATTAAGTATATTAACAATGAACTACATATGTAAAAACAAGACTACTAACTTAATGATTTTTAAACGAGACATATATGTAACGATTATCGTTGTAAAGACATTTAATGTATATATATCATATTAAGAGATATTCATACATGATAATATCATGATAATATAATAATTTAAAATCTCATTTGATATTATAAACATTGGGTTAACAACATTTAACAAGATCGTTAACCTAAAGGTTTCAAAACAACACTTACATGTAACGACTAACGATGACTTAACGACTCAGTTAAAATGTATATACATGTAATGTTTTAATATGTATTTATACACTTTTGAAAGACTTCAATACACTTATCAAAATACTTCTACTTAACAAAAATGCTTACAATTACATCCTCGTTCAGTTTCATCAACAATTCTACTCGTATGCACCCGTATTCGTACTCGTACAATACACAGCTTTTAGATGTATGTACTATTGGTATATACACTCCAATGATCAGCTATTAGCAGCCCATGTGAGTCACCTAACACATGTGGGAACCATCATTTGGCAACTAGCATGAAATATCTCATAAAATTACAAAAATATGAGTAATCATTCATGACTTATTTACATGAAAACAAAATTACATATCCTTTATATCTAATCCATACACCAACGACCAAAAACACCTACAAACACTTTCATTCTTCAATTTTCTTCATCTAATTGATCTCTCTCAAGTTCTATCTTCAAGTTCTAAGTGTTCTTCATAAATTCCAAAAGTTCTAGTTTCATAAAATCAAGAATACTTTCAAGTTTGCTAGCTCACTTCCAATCTTGTACGGTGATCATCCAACCTCAAGAAATATTTGTTTCTTACAGTAGGTTATCATTCTAATACCAGGTAATAATCATATTCAAACTTTGGTTCAATTTCTATAACTATAACAATCTTATTTCAAGTGATGATCTTACTTGAACTTGTTTTCGTGTCATGATTCTGCTTCAAGAACTTCGAGCCATCCAAGGATCCGTTGAAGCTAGATCCATTTTTCTCTTTTTCAGTAGGTTTATCCAAGGAAATTAAGGTAGTAATGATGTTCATAACATCATTCAATTCATACGTATAAAGCTATCTTATTCGAAGGTTTAAACTTGTAATCACTAGAACATAGTTTAGTTAATTCTAAACTTGTTCGCAAACAAAAGTTAATCCTTCTAACTTGACTTTTAAAATAAACTAAACACATGTTCTATATCTATATGATATACTAACTTAATGATTTAAAACCTGAAAACACGAAAAATACCGTAAAACCGGATTTACGCCGTCGTAGTAACACCGCGGGCTGTTTTGGGTTAGTTAATTAAAAACTATGATAAGCTTTGATTTAAAAGTTGTTATTCTGAGAAAATGAGTTTTATTATGAACATGAAACTATATCCAAAAATTATGGTTAAACTCAAAGTGGAAGTATGTTTTCTAAAATGGTCATCTAGACGTCGTTCTTTCGACTGAAATGACTACTTTTACAAAAACGACTTGTAACTTATTTTTCCGACTATAAACCTATACCTTTTCTGTTTAGATTCATAAAATAGAGTTCAATATGAAACCATAGCAATTTGATTCACTCAAAACGGATTTAAAATGAAGAAGTTATGGGTAAAACAAGATTGGTTAATTTTTCTCATTTTAGCTACGTGAAAATTGGTAACAAATCTATTCCAACCATAACTTAATCAACTTGTATTGTATATTATGTAATCTTGAGATACCATAGACACGTATACAATGTTTCGACCTATCATGTCGACACATCTATATATATTTCGGAACAACCATAGACACTCTATATGTGAATGTTGGAGTTAGCTATACAGGGTTGAGGTTGATTCCAAAATATATATAGTTTGAGTTGTGATCAATACTGAGATACGTATACACTGGGTCGTGGATTGATTCAAGATAATATTTATCGATTTATTTCTGTACATCTAATTGTGGACAACTAGTTGTAGGTTACTAACGAGGACAGCTGACTTAATAAACTTAAAACATCAAAATATATTAAAAGTGTTGTAAATATATTTTGAACATACTTTGATATATATGTATATATTGTTATAGGTTCGTGAATCAACCAGTGGCCAAGTCTTACTTCCCGACGAAGTAAAAATCTGTGAAAGTGAGTTATAGTCCCACTTTTAAAATCTAATATTTTTGGGATGAGAATACATGCAGGTTTTATAAATGATTTACAAAATAGACACAAGTACGTGAAACTACATTCTATGGTTGAATTATCGAAATCGAATATGCCCCTTTTTATTAAGTCTGGTAATCTAAGAATTAGGGAACAGACACCCTAATTGACGCGAATCCTAAAGATAGATCTATTGGGCCTAACAAACCCCATCCAAAGTACCGGATGCTTTAGTACTTCGAAATTTATATCATATCCGAAGGGTGTCCCGGAATGATGGGGATATTCTTATATATATGCATCTTGTTAATGTCGGTTACTAGGTGTTCACCATATGAATGATTTTTATCTCTATGTATGGGATGTGTATTGAAATATGAAATCTTGTGGTCTATTGTTACGATTTGATACATATAGGTTAAACCTATAACTCACCAACATTTTTGTTGACGTTTTAAGCATGTTTATTCTCAGGTGATTATTAAGAGCTTCCGCTGTCGCATACTTAAATAAGGATGAGATTTGGAGTCCATGCTTGTATGATATTGTGTAAAAACTGCATTCAAGAAACTTATTTTGTTGTAACATATTTGTATTGTAAACCATTATGTAATGGTCGTGTGTAAACAGGATATTTTAGATTATCATTATTTGATAATCTACGTAAAGCTTTTTAAACCTTTATTGATGAAATAAAGGTTATGGTTTGTTTTAAAATGAATGCAGTCTTTGAAAAACGTCTCATATAGAGGTCAAAACCTCGCAACGAAATCAATTAATATGGAACGTTTTTTAATCAATAAGAACGGGACATTTCAGATACAACTCCAGCTGTTTCTCCAGATAATCAATTGAATCCATTAGATCATGTTACATTAGATCAAGCGGATTAAGGTTCAACGTCAACAACGGTTGATGTTTCAATGGATGCCACTGATGTACAACATCTTCCACACAACCGATGGACTAAAAGTCATCCAATAGATCTTATTATTGGTGATGCATCTGCTCCAGTCTCAACTCGAAGGGCTACTTGGAATATGTGTCTATAAACTGCCTTTCTTAGTAAGATTAAACTAACAACGGTTGCTCAAGCTTTACTAGATCCAAACTGGGTGGTTGCAATGCAAGAAGAGATCAATCAATTTGAACGGTTGAAAGTATGGCGATTAGTTCCAAGACCAACGGGTCAACGACTAATAGGGGTTAAGTGGATTTTTAAGAACAAGAAGGATTCTGATGGTATTGTGGTTCGAAATAAGGCACGTCTTGTGGCCAAGGGATATCGACAACAAGAGGGTATTGATTATGATGAAACGTTTGCTCCGGTTGCTAGGATTGAGGCTATTCATCTTTTTCTTGCATTTGCTTCTCATATGAAGTTCACGGTATTTCAAATGGACGTCAAAACTACTTTTCTGAATGATCATCTTCAAGAGGAAGTCTATGTCAATCAACCAGAAGGATTTGTCGATCCCATTCATCCAAATCACGTATACTACTTGGAAAAAGCTTTGTATGGTCTGAAGCAAACACCGCGTGCATGGTACGAGACCTTAACAAAGTATTTGCTGGAAATGGCTTCTCTCGTGGAACGATTGATACAACGCTATTCATTTGTAAAAACTACGGCCACATTCTCTTGGTTCAAATTTACGTTGATGACATTATTTTTTGTTCCACATCCCCGGCCTTATGCAAAGAATTTGGTGACCTTATGGCCAACAAATTCCAAATGAGCATGCTTGACCAGTTAAATTTCTTTTTGGGGTTACAAGTAAAAAACGGGATTTTTCTCAGTCAAACAAAGTATATCAATGATATGCTAAAACGTTTTAAAATGACTGCTTTAAAACCAATGACAACCCCAATGAGGACTTTACTGGATGCTGATACTAATGGGGAACCCTTTGATGTTACACTTTATCGAAGCATGGTTGGTTCTTTAATGTATCTGACTGCAAGTCGACCTAACATTACACTTGCTGTAACTGTCTGTGCCAGCTTTCAGTCAAACCCTAAGAAATCTCATTCCAAAGCGGTTGTTAGGATTTTTCAGTACCTTAAAGGTACACCTAACATTGGGATCTGGTATCCTCATGGATCCGATTTCAATCTCACTGCTTACACTGATGCGGATCATGGCGGTTGCCATGTTGATAGAAAAAGCACATCCGGATCAATTCAGATGTTGGGGAATAGGCTAGTTGATTGGTCATCCAGAAAGCAGAACTGTGTGTCTTTATCAACAGCTGAGTCTGAGTACATTGCTGCAGCTCATTGTTGTTCACAAGTTTTGTGGATGCAAATTCAACTTTCAGACTATGGCTTTAAGTTTTCTAAGACCCCGATTTACTGGGATTCACAAAGTGCTATTGCAATAACAAGCAACCCGGTCCAGCATTCTAAGACTAAACACATAGATATTCGCTATCATTTCATTAAGGACCATGTAGAGAAAGGGGATGTAGAGTTATACTTTGTGCCTACCAAAGTGCAATTAGCTGACATGTTCACTAGGCCTTTAGATGAACTTAGGCTAAAGTTCTTGATCAAAGAGATTGGCATGGTAGAGTATAGTGCTTGATATTCCTTAGATCTGTTGGGACTTATTCTTGAGATCTTGTGTTTAGGGGGAGTAGATACTTTCTAGGGGGAGCAACTACTTTCATATGCTTTGGATATCATCTTTTAAGGGGGAGCCTTTAGATTTATGATAACTTCCTGGATATAATTGTTCAATGGTTATGAAAGGGGGAGGTAACTCATTGATACCATATTTCAAGGGGGAGTTAATTCATTTTATTGGGAATTTTATCAAAATGCTGATTTACATTCTTGTATATCACATTTTGAGGGGGAGAAAAGGGAGAAAATGAGAAAATTACTAAAAATGTTGTTTTTCAAAAGTGAATTCATAAATTCTTTGTTTTATATCTGAAATAATTCACTAAGGCTTGTATGCATTTCAGTATGCAACCCGTTTTAACAACTGGTATCACTGAAGATTTGTACTTTGTTCACTAATTCAAAGTTATTTTAAGTACAAATCTTATTTTGAAAAATTCATAAAAATTGGAAAAGATAAAATCCAAAAATATTTTATTTTTACTGAATAAATGCTATTTTTAGCATTATACCGAATCTGACATCCAACAGTACAGATTCGGTAAGTTCAAAGTTTTCAAAAATTGTCCCAGAATTGTTTACCAAGAAAAGATTGAAATGAATTTTAATAGGAAAAATCAATTTGTCAAGATTTTGAAGTTAAAATTGATAAACTTTTGAAAAGTGGATTGTATTCGGTAAAATAGGCCCATTCGGTAAAGCCCATTCGGTATTTTATCTTCGGTATCTATAAAAGGAGGGTCAAAGTCAAACTAACTCTCTTACTGTGCTTAATTACCTACCGAGTCTTACTGATCATACCGAATCTGCCTAAACTACCGAATCCGTTCTTCTATTTCTTCAAATCTTTGGTATGATTTCATTTTTATCATTGCTTTAGTTACATTCGTGTAGATCTGAGATAATTAAATGTTTTTCAACCAGAAAAGATCAAAATAACTAGATTGTGACTCTCAATTTTGAAATTCTGTTGTTTATACCGAGTCTGAGTCGTATTCTTTTAAACTTTGATTAAACTCAATTGATTTGGTTAATTAATATGAATTCTTGTCTACTCTGAGTTATATTGATTGATCTATCATTTGACCAAGCTTGATTACATGTTTAATTAATTGTTTGATGGATTCTGTATCTACCGAATATGTTCTGTCTACTGTACCGAGTCTGTTCATACGATTAACATGTTGATCTGCTTCTAATTGAGTGGTTAATTGATTATGGTTGTGATTTTACATGATAAAATATGCATGTTTGAGTGACTTTATGTTAATTTTGGAGATACCTGTTCTTCTCTTGATACCGAATCTGACTTTTGGTACCTTGAAACTTTCTGATTTTATCATCAAACACTTAACATGTTTATTCTATATCTTTCTGATCTGAAAACTCAAGCTTATTTGGTTACAGAATCTCAAGTTTTCATGACTACCGAATCTGCTTGATATTGTGTTTAAAAATTGACTAAGTGTTGTTCTGATTCTTTGTGTTATATAATTAATTTTGCATGATGAATTTGTATTGTGATGAATATCATATGATTGTCATGATTGTCAATTACTTGTTCATATTTGAGAATAAAGGATTTTTATATCTTAGAAAAACCATAAAAATCATAAAATATAAAAGATAAAACATATACAAAGGATTTCAAAGGCAAATAAGAATAGAGATATATGCTTAATGTTAAATATCTTGTGGTCTTCTATTTCTTATTTATACAGTTAAATGACGAACAATCACTTCATCAACTCTGAAACCAACATTCCCTGCAACTCACTGGACATGAACTCGTTCATGAAACAACCGTGAAGATTGTTCAAATCTAAGCAAGGCTCAAGACGGCCTGTGATCATCAAAAGAGTTATGCCGAACTTAAACGAAAAGATTTCGAATTTCAAGTGGGCGAGATGTTGAAAGTCGCACCTTGGAAAGGTGTAATCCCTTTCGGAAAGCGTGGAAAGTTAAATTCGCGATACATTGGTCCTTTTGAAATCTTGGAGCGTATTGGATCCGTTGCTTACCGTTTGGATCTTCTGACACAATTGAGCTCCGTTCATCCTACTTTTCACGTGTCGAATCTGAAAAATGTCTTGCTGAACCAGAACTTGTCATCCCTCTCGATGAGCTTACGATTGATGACAAACTCCACTTCGTAGAAGAACCTGTTGAAATTATTGACCGTGAGGTCAAGACCTTGAAACGCAATAAGATTCCGATCATCCGAGTCCGATGGAATGAAAAACGAGGACCTGAGTTTACTTGGGAATGAGAGGATCAAATGATGCAGAAGTATCCTCTCACCTCTTCCCGACTCCACCATCTACCTCAGCTTAAATTTCAGGACGAAATTTTCTTTAACAGGTGGGTAGTGTAACGACCAGACTTTTTCGACTTTTATTTATATTTATTACTTTCACGAAACTGCGAATTTGTGCGTACTGATTTAGATTTTATTCTGGGATTATTAATTATGTTAATTACCTTCGTTAATGCCTTACAACGTGTTTTTAAGTACTTAGTTACTTAAGATGATCCTTGATTGCAATTACGAACATTAGTGTCACTTATTGCTTAAAACGAGATACGCACTTGGTGCACGTTAAACTTTTGTCATAATTGGAATATTATGACTACGTAAACTTAATTGTTATTTATTAATGACAATTACTTGGCTTTATGGTTCCTTAATTACGCTTAGTGTTTACTAAGGCTCACTAGTTACCTTAATGGACTTAATACTTTAATTGACTTCCATGGCTCAACCTACTCAACTTAGTGGACTACTTAATGGTTTAATTAGCCTATGTAATTAATAATTAGCCCATGAAATAATGAGACAAGTAGCATGCATGCTTATGTACTAATACTTATCCTTTGTTGCATGCCACTCAACATTCCAACATAACTTTGTACCACCACCATGGACCACACCATGCCACCACCACATGAGGCCAAAATGGTCCCCCCCTTTGGTCGTCGGCCTTATACTACCACCACCACCATTCCATTTTTTCAAATTTTATTTCATTTTCTCAAACACACACACACTTTTCTCTCTAGTTGCTTCTCACTCTAACTTCTCTCTAAAACTTAAAGAACTTGTAAGTGTTCTTGATTTTCTTTCCTTCTTTTTCTTCTTCATTTTCGTGATTCATCATCATTATCATCAAAGATTCATGTTTTGTAACTTGAATCTTCATAACTCTTGTCGATTCAAACTTTGTTTTGAAAAGTGAAAGAACATGGAGTATTAAAGCTTTTTAGCTTTAAATCTTCTTTACTTATGTTAGATCTAAGTTCCATAACTTAAGATCTCTTTAATTATGTTAAAAGATCAAAACTCGTATTTATGATCTTCATGAAACTTGTAGATCCAACTATTTACTTTATGGATCTTCAAGAAAGTTTGAAATGCAAGCTTACTAGCTTGAGGTTTCTACAAAAAATTGTTAAGATCAAAGTTGTAGCTTATGATCTTCTTTAGTTTGTTGTAGCTTAAAATGTGACTTGTGTTTTCATGAAACAAAAGATACAAGCTTACTAGCTTGAGATCTCATAAGTGTTGTTAGGAATCCAAGCTCTCTAGCTTAGGGTTTCATTTTTGTGTTTGATCTAAGTTGTGTTACTTATGATCTTCTACTTTGTTTAAAAAAAAAGTTCATTTGATTATGTTCATCTTACTTTACAAGATCTAAGTTTCATAACTTATGGTTGTGTAAAAGTTGAAAGTCTAAGTGTTATGACTTAGGGTTTCACCAAGAACATGAGATCTAGAATTTGTAGTCTAAGGTCTTTAATATTTAGCTAAGATCTAAGTTCTATATCTTAAGGTCTTGCTTATTTAGTTTGACTCAAAGTTTATAGCTTAATAGAACTTGTGATTGTGTTGAAACTAGGAAATTGATGTAACTTTGGTTCATCATCTTGCTCAAACTCTTACATGAGTTGTATTTTGTTTCCTAGTCTTAGCTTTGTGTGTTTATGGTTAAACCTTGGTTAAAGTGATGCTAAAACATCAAGAGTTGTACACTTGGGGCTTATACGCATCAAGGATGAGAACCGTGATGAGCATCAAGCACCAAGAAACCCACCGGAGCACTTTCTTTCTGTTTTCAGGGTCTTATCAGGCTCCTGGGCTTCTGGAAAAGTTAATTTCCAGATAGTTCGGTTCGATTAGATGACTTTTTGTTTAAGACTCGTCTTAATCCGATTTACGGTTTAGGATTTATAGCCTTTCGAAAGTCACTACGCCCTTGTAACGTTGTGCTGAAAATTCTGACCTACTCGCACTTAAACCGTCGCCACGGTCAAACGAAGACGAGTTAGGTTTTAAAAATTGGTCAGCGGTTAGAGGACTCACATACGGAGCCTTGTCCACTGGTCTAACGTCATTTCAGTTTGTATAGAGGTCGTAGAATCTGAACGAAGTCAGACTTTGTTTCGATCTCTATTCTTGATTGAAAACTTACTTTACTCCTTACGTATGATGTTGATGATGATGACACTTAAGACTTAAATTACGTACCTTTAAACCCCTTTGAAACGATTTACTGACTTAGTAACTTTTGACTTAGGTTGAGGACCTTTCGGACCGACTTACTTGCTTACTTATCTCGTAGCGACTTTTACCGCACTTTCACTGTGAGTTATAGCTCCCTTTTTACTTCAACTATTTTTGGGACTGAGAATACATACGCTTTTTACGTTTTACTTACTAGGAACGAGTACTTAAACTTTATATATGTGTGGGTGATATAACGGCATAAAATTTCCCCTTAGCTCGGTAACGTTTAGTCATTGGTTTTTGAACCGGTGAACGCGAATCCTAGATATGGATCCATAGGGTTTGACATCCCCACTCGGGCTAGTCGTGCTAGCATTTAACGGGTGTTTAATACTTCGTAAACTTACGCACTCGCCAAGTGTACTTTTAGGGGGTGATATATACATTAAGTTAGTTACCAAGCGCCCACGGTTAAGCATATACTTTTCATACTGATTTAAACTGCTGATTGAAGCACTGAAATCTCGTGGTCTACATTACTTTACTGATTACAAACTATAGCTCACCAACATTCATGTTGACTTTTAAGCGTGTATTTCTCAGGTGCTTAGACGATGTTGCCTCCGCTGTTAGAATTGCTATCTTGGTGTTATAGACTTGCTGTTATGGACCTGCTGTGTTAGATTTTAACTGCATTACTTAGAGATGTCTCAATCATGGAACTTTTCTTTTGCATTCGTAACTTATGTTATTTTCAAACAATGACTTTGTAACGACCTTTGTGTCACGTTATCTTTTGTAAAACGCTATCTTTTTATGAATGCAAAACTGGTTTTCAAACAGCATATAGTGTTTCACCTTGTAATGATCCTGTTGTTGATGAACCGTACACGATGGTTTTGTACGGGGCGTCACAATCTATTTGGTCTTGTCTAAGTAACACATTGTGTAACATGTCCATGTATGACTTAACATTGATGTCTTTATACACTTAATGTTTGATTTAGAAAGACATCATTCAATTGATCTATACTTAGTCTTAAAATGAATATGACTTGTGATTAATTGAAAATAGAAAGTTAATGACATGTTGACTAGTCTTTAGGATTGAACCAAATGCATTAATAAACCTAACTAAGTCTTGACCAAAACTAAGATTACCCTAAATGTCAATCAAGACACTTCTCCAAGAATGTTGGGTTTATCACATTTGGAGTGTTAGGTCATTTTCACTCAATAAGACCAAATCTCACACACTTAATAAATATAGTACTTGTATAGGATATTGGGTTTCTTTTGCAGGTGCTAGATGAAGTAAAGATTCCAAAATGTGGTGTTCAAATCTGAGTCAAACGGCTATACAACAGATACATATTTTGGACTGGAGTAGTCGAATCACGATCGACCGTGCTGGTGACCGTGTGACAACGACTAGTTTTTGAATCTCACTATAAATAGCAAACATTGAAGAGCATTTGAAGCTGACTCTCTTGCATATTTCAAAGGCTTATTTTCAGAGATCACAAGTGCTTTAATTACTACTCAAATGTGATCAAGCAAGACAAGATTCTATGATCTTATAGATAAAGTATTTGGTTTTTGTAAACTTACTAATCAAAATTATTTATCTTGTGAGTTTACTTAGTGTGATGTATGTCCTAGTATTGTCTTAGGATTATCATTGCAAAGTGTATGAGTCTTGTAACTTCAACTAGTAGAAGCATATGCTAGCTTAGTGATCTACTTCCTTAAAGGGACTTAGGAAGTTGATTAATCTTATTTGAAGATTAATACTTGTCCAAGTTGAAGACAAGTTGAGCTAGGTTGGAGTTGGTCTTTCAAAGGGATAGAAAGATTAG
Source organism: Rutidosis leptorrhynchoides (assembly GCF_046630445.1). Classification (NCBI taxonomy): domain Eukaryota; kingdom Viridiplantae; phylum Streptophyta; class Magnoliopsida; order Asterales; family Asteraceae; genus Rutidosis; species Rutidosis leptorrhynchoides. The sequence continues at coordinate 122,537,541 of NC_092336.1, forward strand.
GTTGGTTTTCTACCAAAAAAGTTAAAGACTTATATATCGGATCTCCACCGGGTTTGGAGAAAAGTGCTTAGTGAAGCAAGAAATCCCTATTAGTGTAATCGGGGAGTGGATTAAGGTGGATTAGTTAACATTCACCCGAACCACTATAAATCCTTGTGTCTATGTTCTTTACATTACTTTACTTATTATTTTGAACATATACACCACACACATCAGGTTTGAGTTGAATTGGTTGATCATAGTTAATCAAATTTGGCGATTTATCGAAAAAGTGTTAAAAACGTATCAAGTAACTATTCACCCCTTCCCCTCTAGTTACTTACAAAGCATATGCATCCCCAACTGACGACCCAGCTGCAAAGTTTACACGGTTTCAAGAAAGTGCACGAAAGGATGTTGAACGCACATTCGGTGTTCTTCAAGGTAGATTCAATATATTACGTGTGTCTGGACGAGCTTGGAAAGCAAAAAAAATGTCCCGCATTTTATACGTTTGTATTCTATTGCACAATATGATCCAAGATGATAAAGGTTTTGCTATAAATTCACTCGACGAAGAGTATTTAAGAGAGCCAGAAAATAAACCTGCTTTTGTTAGGAATCGAAATAGTAATCGAGCAACATGAGAAAAGGAAATACGAGACAAATATGTGCATAATCAACTTCGTGCAGACTTAACCGAGCATATATGGAATCTCTGTCACAAGCAAACTGAAATCGAATGGTCTGGGTGTTTTCGAGATTCATTTGAATTCGTTTTTCTTTCAAGCCATTGTTGTGCTCTTAGGGTTTAGATGCCCTCAATTAATTTTGGGAAGACATTATCCTACAAGCCGATCATCTTCTTGTTAGGCGTTTGGACCAGTTGATGTTTTGTGCAAGGTGGGCTCAGGCCATCTAATGTCGTTGGGCCTCATTTTAGGCTTTTGGTTCAGTTTCTGTTGATGCATCTTGGGCTCCTAAGGTAGTCATTGTTGGGCTTAGTGTTTCATTTAGGTTTTTTGCCCGATGTACTTTTATTTCTATCTTTTATTTTGAGCTCTCAAGCCTCTTCCAATGTAATATGTTGTTTTTTCTTCATCATTCCGATGAAGGTTATATATATATATATATATATATATATATATATATATATATATATATATATATATATATATATATATATATATATATATATATCTTTTTTGCCGTAAAAAAAAATACCGCTTCACCATTTAAGGACTATTTAATTATTGTAATTTTTTTAATGAACTTTATTGTAATTTTTTATTTTTATAACTTTTTAATTATTGTAATCGTATTATTAATTTTATGTTGTGATTTATTATATTAATTTGTTTTTATAATTTACAACATAATAATATAACTAATAACTAATTAAATAAAATAAATTAAAATCAAGAAAAATGAAAAAGAAATAAAAAAATACCCCACCCCTGCCTATCAACACGCCACTCAGCACGCCACCCATTATCTACCAGTTTACCAGCACGCCCATCAAACACCTTACCCCCACCCAGCAACACGCCAACACGCCTCGAAGGGTTAAAGATGGTCTAAATGTTTATTAACATTCATTTGCAAGTCTCGGAAAGCCAAAGGTGTCCACATCGACAAAGTTGACGGCATTACTAACCGTCCAGATGAAAGAATCGGAAAAGGACCCTCCAAAAACGGTTGAACGTTCTTGTTTTCTTTTTGTTTTTAATTGTTTAGTAATTTGTTTGGTGCTAGTCTATATTTGTTCGTTTTTATTTCGCTTTGTGTAATCTTTCTTGTTGTTCTCTTGGTTTGCTAATTTAGTTTTTAGTAATATTGGCTTGGTTGGGTTCGGTTAGAGTTATCGTCGGTTTTTGACGTTTACTTGTTATAGGCTTATAGCCTATGCGAGTTGTTTTGTCTGTAATCGTTAGGGTCCTTCATTATTCGATAAAGATTCCCTTTTTAATAGTATTCGTTATTGCTTTTCGAAAAAAATAAATAAATATAGTACTCCGTATTCGTTATTTTTTAAAAACAAAAACAAAAAACGTTCAATAGCATCTAAACATTTTATTTTGGTAATGGTATTTTTCTGATAAATTTTCAAGTAATTTCTATATATTTTTCTGATAATATTGATATATATGTCTATTAACGTTCAGTAACAGCGATATGTACATAAAGTTGGAGCAAGTGAAAAAATATATTTTATTCAACTGATCCGGTTTATTTATGTTATGTATCATCTTATACTACGTATATGTTACATATTCAGTCGTAAGATAAGTTTTCATTTTATCGCTTGATTTTATAAGGAAAAAAAAATAGGTCTAACCTGAAAGTTCAACGACTTGGTGGTGACCAAATTTGTCGACATCACATGCACAAAAGAAAAGGTCTAACCGTGAATTTTATATAATCACCAAATATGTCGACATCACAAGTTGTTTAATGCTTGGAATCCATGTCCGGTATTATTAAATCTCATATTGGAAGACTGGAAAATACTTTTTGAGTTTCGGCTAAAAGCCATTTAAGATGTTTAATGTTGGATTGGATCACGATGGATTCGGGCCTTTAGTGGATGAAGTATGGGCCTTAAAGGCCAGTTGGAAGGGTTGACCCGATCTTTTTTTGTTTTTTCAAGAAAAGAGGAATTTAAAATGACGATCAAAGGTGTAGGGAACGAATACTTTTGAGATTTGGATAATAAGACTAAGATTAATAATCTTCGAAAAAGGTAGAAAATGGAACTTTGGGTTGAGCGCTTAAACCTCGATGAATATGAGATTCGTATTCACAAAGAGAGGATCTTCATAATTTATAAAGATTCAAGAAAATTATTTTTATTTCTTTTTAAAAAAAAACTAGTCTCATGTAAGGTGGGCAAATGACGGGGTCAAGATCTCCCGATTTCCATTCAGTGGTAAAAGGGGAAAGAATTAAGCCATGTCAGGAATCAACGTTGAAAGGGCTCGGATCATGGACCCAAAGAATATTAAAAAGGTTAGATTCATAGCGTTTGCAAAGAGATTTCAGATTTCACATGCTTGCCGATCTAGTTTCATAATGATCATGAAAAACTGTCCCTGGAATCAAACTTTCTTATGAAAGATATAAAAGTGGTAATGTACGAATATGTTATCTTAAAAGTGCTCCGTCCAAACGGTTTAAACTTCAACTTCGTAAAAAAATTTGGTGAACAATCTACATTGATGTGGTAAACTGTGTACATGAGTTAGTATAATGTGGAACTTTTTCGCAGTTCATTCATTTCTTTAATCTCAAAAGTATTTATTTATCCGATTTATTTTCATGAGTTCAACCTCATTAGCTTAATTGGTTGTTTATACAAAAGTATCAATGAGTTATAATTTGGTGAATATGATAAAGAAAGTGATTCATAAATTAATCGAGCCAAACCAATCTATGTTCATTGAGGGACGTCAAATCTCGGATGGAACGTTTGTCGCAAATCAATTATTGGGTTCTTTGAAAAGAGATAAAAGAAAGCTTTCCTTTTCAAGGTGAATTTTGAAAATGTTTGACAATGTTAACTCGGATTTCTTAGACGATTTGATGTCTCAAATGAATTTTAGAGACATGGCGAAAATGGATTCATGGATACTTATCTTCATGCCGTGCTTTGGTTCTTATCAATGGAACCCCGAAAAAAGAGTTCTCATTGTAAAAGGGCCTTCGACAACGTGACTGTAACATCCTCAGATCGGGCCTAGAAGTAAGATGACTATTGTGCCCTTAGGCATATTTGTGCGATTATTTATGCCTTTATTTTATTTGTATGTGTAATATTATTTTATTATTTAGTTAAGACCAGTTTGTGACAAGGGTCACAGAATAGGTTCGTTTATTTAATTTGGACTCCGTTAGGGCAGTCAAATTAAGTACGAAAGATATTAGATAACTGGTTAATACCCGTGTGTGATGGTGCATGGGATTTTAACCCCAATTAAGTGTATTGTGCAACTTTTTTTTTCTTATTTTCTCTCTCTCTCTAGAAAATTCCCAAAACTCACACGTACTCACTTCTTCTTCAATCTCAAACCCTAGATTGCTAATTTGTGTTCTAGAGCTCAAATCATTCATATCATCTTGTTCCTTACGATTTACTAAGTCTTTTGAGGTAAGAATCATAGTGTATCAAACTTTAATCTTTGTGAAATTGAGGTTTTTGTGTCAAGTTTGTTAAAAGTGCAAATTGGGTCAAAATGGTTGATTTTGATGTTGTTAGTGTCAAAATCTTGTGGGTTTGTGTTTATTGATGTTTAGTGTAGTCGATTTGGTCAGTTTTGAGGTAAGAAACGAGCTCTAGAGCAAGAAATGGCGAATTTTGGGTTAAACCCGTAGCTGTGTTCATCTTCTTCATCAGATGAACACACTCGGTCGAGTGTCTCTTGACACTCGACCGACCGTGTAGACGATCGACTGGTTGAGTGACACACTCGACCGAGTGTGTCTAAGTTCTGACCAGATACTTTATTTTACTCAGTCGACCGAGTGAGAGCACACACGACCGTATGTGTGTGGACACAGTCGACCGACTGAGTGAGTCAGTCGGCCGAGTGTCTTTGTGGGCAGAATATTTTACTAAGTGTTGTTTCCTAGCCGTTATGCTGTCCGCGTGACTTATGATGATCAGGATGTAAATTCTGAAAAGGTATAAGTGTTAGGTGGACTTTTAGCGGCGCTTTTTGTGACTGATTTACTGTACTGTGCTGTTTTGTGTTAACAGACAGAAACTAACTTGATTTGCCTTATGTTCAGGTGATAAGGATAAGGAAGCCGCTCAGTGATAGATTATCTGAGCTAGTTGCTGGTATTCGGTGAGTGGGTCTATCTCCGGATAGAGTATTAAGTAGCTGACATGCTACTTGTTCAGACTCTTTATATTATGTTTATGTTCAGTATGATTACCATGCGTAGTTAGATATTGCCATGCTAGTTAGGACGATTGCATGACTGTTTATCTGTGATCTTATGTGCGCACTGTTAGTTGAACACCAACCGAGGCGGCAAGGTTGGGAACCCACCGAGGAGGCAAGGTAGGGTTGATGTGAGGTCGACCGTGGTAGCCTGGTGTAACGACCCTGGATTTTCCAAAGTTTATTATTAATATTTATTATTTATACTTGCGCTTTAATAAATGTATTTATATACATTCACTTGTTATCATATTTGAATCTCCATGGCCCGACTTGTCTTTGAGACGTGCGTATTTTTCGCGAATAATATTTCTGAATATTATTTACATTCATGATTATTTATTATTAATCATTTTAATTAACTAAGGTTAGTAGTTAATTACTTGGGCTTTATTTATTTAAATTGCATATTTACTTGTACTTGGGTTTGGACTTTTATTTCATGGACTAGTAAGCCCACCCTACACATTTAATGGACTTGTAAGCCTATGTTTTAAGTTAGTATTACATTAAGGTTAAACTAGGATTTATTAAGTTAATTTAGAGACAAAATACTTCAAGCATGCAAGAGTCTTTTAACCTTATTACTTCTCCTAGCATACTACAACATCCCACACTTGAAAGTTGGCTAGTTGACTTCCTCTTTTACAACCAAAACCGTCGGCCAATTGTAGTGTGGAGGAGTCCTTTTTTTTTCCAAACTTTGTTACTTATTACTTGCATTTCATTTCCTTTACACACACTTACATACAACACTTCAAACTCTCTCAATTTTCTCTCTAAAATTGTAAGCATTTTATCTTTTCTTTCTTCCTTTTTCCCTTCAAGAAAACCGATTATAAGCATCATCATTTCATTAATTTGTTGGTTACTTGTTTGTTGTTGTTGTTGTTGTTGTAAAGATCAAGTTCTTTAGCTTGCATCTTCATGTAAATCTTGTTTTCTTCCATCCTTTATTTGATGAAGAACCAAGAACAAGAACTCAAACTTGTTAGTTTGTGGTTCTATACTTAAGTGTTTGCAAGATCTAGAGTTCATAAACTTGATGATCTTCTTTATGTTCATGTTTTGTAGACTTGAATTCTTAAGATCTAAACTTTGGTTTGAATCTTCTCAAGTATGAAGCAAATGTGAACATAATACTTGTAACTTTAATTTATTTCTTCATTTCATGTACTTTAAAGTTGTGATTGTTGTGAGCATGGTCAAGTATTACTAGTTAATCTTGATCTCATTTTTCTTGAACCAAAATTAACTTTGTAAGTTCAAGAACATGGAAGTATAACTTTTTAGTTATAACTTCATATACTTGTGTTGGATCTAAGTTTCTATAGCTTATGGTCTTCTAATTTTGTTGTAAATAAGAGCTTACAAGCTTACATACATTTTTCAAGTCTTAAAATCTAAGTTTCATAACTTATGGTTTCATTAAAGTGTAGATCCAAGTTTTGTAACTTAGGATCTAACTTAAGAACACTAGATCTAGACTTTCTAGTCTAGGATCTTTAAGATCTAGCTAAGATCTAAGTTCTACAACTTAAGATCTTGATCATTTAGTTTACTTTCAAGTTTGTAGCATGATATTACTTTTATAACTCATGTATGTGTCGGATCTAAGATCTTGATGTAACTTTGGTTCATCGAACTACATACAACTCTTAAGTGAGTTGTGCAACTTATATTAGACCTACACAAGTGTTATGATGGTCAAACCTTGGTTAAGATGATGCAAACCCATCAACGAGTTGTACACTTGAAGCTATACGCATCAAGGATGAGAACCGTGATGAGCATCAAGCACCAAGAACCCACCGGAACACCTTTAGATACTGTTTCTGGAACTGATCAGACTACCTGAGCTACTGTAAAGTTGATTTTCAGTTATTTCGATTCGATTAGATGATTTTCCGTTTAGACCTCGTCTTAATCCGTGTTACGGTTTAGGATCTATGGCCTCCCGAAAGTCACTACACCCTATTAACGTTGTGCTGAAATTTCTGACCTACTCGCACTTAAACCGTCACCACGGTTAAACGAAGACGATTTTGGTTCTGTAAATTTGTCAGTACCTAGGGGACTCATATACGGAGCCATGGCCACTGGTCTCACCCCATTTCAGTTTGTATAGAGGTCGTGGCGACTGAACGAAATCAGCCTTTGTTTTAAACCCAAATCTTGAATGAAAACTTACTCTACCCTTTTGACTTAATGATGAATGATGATGATACTTAAGACCTAATTTACATACATTTAAACCTCTGGGAACGAATTACTGACTTAGTACCTTTTGACTTAGGTTGAGGACTTTCGGACCAACCACTTTGCTTAATTTACCGCGTACCGACTTTTACTACTTTATCACTGTGAGTTATAGCATCCCTTTTTACTTTAACTATTTTGGGAACTGAGAATATATGCACATTTTACGTTTTATATACTAGGCACGAATACTTAAACTTTATATATGTGTGGGTTATACAACGGCATAAACTTTCCCCTTAGCTCGGTAACGTTTAGTCATTGGTCTTTGAACCGGTGAACGCGAATCTTAGATATGGACCATAGGGTTTGACATCCCCACTCGGGAAAGTAGCGCTAGCATTTAACGGGTGTTTAATACTTCGTAAACATACGCACTCGCCAAGTGTACTTTTAGGGGTGATAAACGTTAAGTTAGTTACCAAGTGCCCACGGTTATACATATACTTTTCATACTGTTTTGAAACGTTGTTGAAGCACTGAAATCTCGTAGCCTACCTTACATTAATGTTATACTTAAACTATAGCTCACCAACCTTTGTGTTGATGTTTTTAAGCATGTTTTTCTCAGGTGCTTAAGGTTTGCTTGCTTCCGCTGTTGTACTAGTCATGACTTGTAGACACCCGCTGCGCTTGTTAGAGTTGTCACCGCACGAAACGTTTTATTTGCATTCAAACTATGTTACTTTTTTTAAACAATGATTTGTAACGACCATTGGGTCACGTACTATTACTAATTGCTTCTGTTCATTGAAGCATACTTTTGCTGTAAGACATTTGATGTTGGTTAAGGCATCACCTTTATTCATGAATGCAAACTTCTTTTGAAACCGCATATAGTATTTGACCTTGTAATGATCCTGTTATTGATGATTCATACACGATGGTTTTGTACGGGGCATCACATTTGGTATCAGAGCATTGGTTGTAGGGAATTAGGTTACATTAGTGAGTCTGGACCGACCCGAGTAGGATTCACTAATAGGACAAATCTACAACTTGCTAGTTTACTTGTTTCTGCGGAACTTACTGCATGTTGCTGCTTACTTTTGCTACCATATGCTGTATACTGTTACTTGCTTTCACTTCTGCATGCTATTACCTACTTTCGATTGCATGATACTTGTCGTTATTGTCATGTTACTTACTACTATAAATGATCTAGACTGTCTTAGTTACTTTGCCTAATACGTGCTTGCTTTATGACTTACTGACATGGAAAAAGTTATTTTTCCTTGTTCAGATGTCGGATATTCCACCTGTTATCATTTTGGAGAGCAGTTCAGACTCGTCCGCCACCTCGCCTGCCGTCGTTGCCGATCCTCAGATCCCGTCGTCGACACCCTCCAGTGACTCCGGCGCTTCATCCTCCGGAGCTAGTAGCCATGCACCCCGCCCAGTGATTACCTCAGACAGAGCCGAAGACCTACAGGAGATTCCAGCTCCACTTGTCCCAGGACCCACGGAGCCATAGCACCATTCCGGTGGTGCTGTGATTTTCGCGGAACTTGAGGAAGGTGCAGTCTGTAATGAGCGTAACCATTGGTGCCGACGCCTTCCTGATGGACGTCTCGTGCCGATCGGGCCCGCCAGATACCAACAGATGATGGCCGCCCGAGGAGAGCCACCCGTGCAGCCACCCCCAGCCGATCTAGACGACCCATCATCCGCCGATTCTTCATCTGACGACTCATCCTCTGACGACTCTAGTCACGAGGATTAAGATGAGGACCCTGATGATGCACCTGTACAGCCACCCTCCACCCCGCCGAAGAAGCGGTACCGTTTCGATGGTACCATCATTCCAGGGATTAATGGAGGTCGACCATTCGTTGACGCTCATGGTCGGCGTCGTAAGGTTACCGCCCGAAAGTGACTTGTACCGTACCCTGCTGATCCTTTTGTGCGTAAGCCTTACCGCTTTGCAGCCTCCACTTCTGGAGCCGGACCATCTGCACCACCAGCACCACCCGTACCGACTGCACCGCCTGCCCCACCATCTCCCTCTGTCGAGGAACTGACGAGAGAGGTGGAGATCCTCCGTGCTCGGGTAGCTGAAATCGAGAACCAGATGTCCCACGTAATGGACATCCTACACCCACCATCACCATATGACATTTGTAGTAGATTTCATTATGTAATCTCATTTGTAGTTTTATGTTTTACTTATGTATTGTACGAACCTATGCTGATGTATGCAACTTATTATTATTAATGAATGGAACTTTGTGTTGTATAATTCTTGCACGGTGTTCTATATACATTACTGTGTGATGACTTTGTGGTATCTAAATCTATTTGCGTTACTTAATTAGCATGTGTTATGTTGATTCCATTCTGGTTACCATATACTGTATTATTACTATTTGAATACTAGATTTTGACTTGAGTCAAAATTTTTGTTTAGAACATCAATGGCCAACGGAAGATCAACACCCACCACAGCCCAAATCGAGGAAATGATCAATGAACGAGTCGCCGCAGCTTTAGCGGAAATGAACCCCCAAGCTCCACCGCCACCGGTTATCCAGCCCATTCGTAATGGGTGCACATACAAAGAGTTTCAAAGCTGCAAGCCCCACAACTTTAGTGGAACTGAGGGGACAGTTGGTCTCACTAGGTGGTTTGAGAAATTAGAATCTGTGTTTCGAGTTAGTAACTGCTTAGAGGCGAACAAAACCAAGTATGCTTCATGTACGCTGTCAGACGGCGCACTAACTTGGTGGAACACATTGGCTCAAGCAAAGGGTATTGATGAGGTATTTGCTACCCCATGGGAGGAATTCAAATGGGCCCTGATTGAGGAATATTGCCCTAGGACAGAGATCCAGAAAATGGAGATGGAGTTTATGCAGTTGAAGGTTGTGGGAAACGATCTCGATGGTTACAACCGTAGGTATTTGGAATTAGCCCTAATGTGTCCTACCATGGTTACCCCGGAGTTTAAGCATATGGAAAGGTACTTGTGGGGACTTCCTAAGTCCATTAAGGGAAATGTCACCTCGTCTAAGCCGCCTAATGTCCCGGAAGCAATGCGCATGGCGCATACCTTAATGAACCAAATTATCATCGATGAACCAGAGAAGGCTAAGTCCGAAGCGGGTAGTAGTGATAAGCGTAAGTGGGATAACAACAAGGGGAGAGCCTATGATTAAACCCCCGCTAAGAGGCACAACAACGGTGGGAATCCCAATCCGAACACCAACTCGAATCCCAACTACAAGGGTACCCTACCGCAGTGCAAGAGGTGCTACAAGCACCATACCGAGTACTGTAACGTTGTTTGTGAAAAGTGCAAAAAGACTGGGCATATTGGCAGAGACTGCAAGATCACCGCCATGACTGGGAAGCCGAACCCCAATGGACCGAGAAAGTGTTATGAATGCGGGCAGACGGGCCACTTCAGAAATGAGTGTCCCAACAAGCGAAAGGACGACGGACCACCAGGTGGTAGAGCTTTCAATGTTAATGTAAGGGATGCACGTGAGAACCCCGACTTGGTCTTTGAACCGGTGAACGCGAATCTTAGATATGGATCCATAGGGTTTGACATCCCCACTCTGGCTAGTAGCGCTAGCATTTAACGGGTGTTTAATACTTCGTAAACATACGCACTCGCCAAGTGTACTTTTAGGGGGTGATAAACGTTAAGTTAGTTACCAAGTGCCCACAGTTATACATATACTTTTCATACTGTTTTAAAATGCTGTTGAAGCACTGAAATCTCGTGGCCTACCTTACATTACTGTTATACTTAAACTATAGCTCACCAACCTTTGTGTTGACGTTTTTAAGCATGTTTTTCTCAGGTGCTTAAGATTTGCTTGCTTCCGCTGTTGTACTAGTCATGCCTTGTAGACACCCGCTGCGCTTGTTAGAGTTGTCACCGCACGAAACGTTTTATTTGCATTCAAACTATGTTACTTTTTTTAAACAATGATTTGTAACGACCATTGGGTCACGTACGATTACTAACTGCTTCTGTTCATTGAAGCATACTTTTGCTGTAAGACATTTGATGTTGGTTAAGGCATCACCTTTATTCATGAATGCAAACTTCTTTTGAAACCGCATATAGTATTTAACCTTGTAATGATCCTGTTGTTGATGATTCATACACGATGGTTTTGTACGGGGCATCACACCTGGTCGGGTCATGATGTTACTGAATGTTCAGTATAGCATAGAAGGACGTATGTGTTGCGTCTGGACGGTTATTGAAATGCCCCGTTCATATCGATTATAAACGTTACATAATAATTGATTTCATTGCGAGGTATTTGACCTCTATATGATACATTTTACAAACATTACATTCGTTTTTAAAAGACAAACTTTCATTACATCGAAAGTTGACAGGCATGCATACCATTTCATAATATATCAAACTATCAATGACTTAATAATAATCTTGATGAACTCAACGACTCGAATGCAATGTCTTTTGAAATATGCCATGAATGACTCCAAGTAATATCTCTAAAATGGGCAAATGTACAGCGGAAGATTTGTTTAATACCTGAGAATAAATATGCTTTAAAGTGTCAACCAAAATGTTGGTGAGTTCATTAGTTTATCATAATCAATCATTTTCAATAATATAATAGACCACAAGATACTCATATTTCGAAAAAAATCTGTGCAGGTCTGCTCACTGCTGTAAAAATCATTCATACGAAATTAACACCTGGTAATCGACATTAACAAAATGCATCTAGAATATCCCCCGCATACAGGCATTTCTCAAAATGCATGCAAACAGCAGGCCACTCTTTTAAAAATGACGGTTGTGTACACCTCACAAACAGGTCATTCCTTTTAAAGCTGGTGGTTGTATACTAAAATCGAAGTACTAAAGCAGTTCAAATTCTCTGACTGGGGCTTGTCAAGGCCCATATATCTATCTTTAGGATTCGCGTCAATTTGGGGGTCTGTTCCCAAATTCTTAGATTACCAGACTATAAAGGGGTGATATCCGGTGTATTCGTAACTCAATCGTAGAATGTTTTTAAGTACTTGTGTCTATTTCGTCAAACATTTATAAAAGTAGCGCATGTATTCTCAGTTCCAAAAATATATATTGCAAAAACATTTAAAAAGGGAGTAATGAAACTCACTATACGATATTTTGTAGTAAAAATATGCATACGACGGAACTGAACAATGCAGGGTTGGCCTCGGATTCACAAACCTATATCAATTGTATATCTATTAAAACATATAATAAAAACACATAATTTCATTTATTAGTTATATAATATTTATGTGTTTGTAGTTATATAAATTTTATACTAAATTCTATTTAAGAACATATACTTTATATATATATATATATATATATATATATATATATATATATATATATATATATATATATATATATATATATATATATATATATATATATATATATATATATATATATATATATATATATATATATATATATCTTAAATTATATGTTATATATATTTATTTTGTATATATATTTAAAATAATTAATATCTATACATTTAGTAATATTAATATATATGTGTGTGTGTGTATATATATATATATATATATATATATATATATATATATGTTTAATATAAAAAAATTAATATTTTGTTATATGTAAGTATTTATATAATGTTAATATGTTTGATATGTAATTATATGAAATATTAATATAATTATGGTATATGTAATAAGTATATCTTATGTACAAATATTTATCTGTTAAAAATGATAGTTTTGATAATAATGATTTACTAATAATAATGATAATAACTTTATTAATAATGATAATACTAATAAATATAATGATATTGTTAATAATGATACTTATGTTAATAATAGTAATAATAATACTAATAATTATAAAGATGATACTAATACTAATATTAATGAAAATAATAATTTGTACTATTTTTATAATAATAATGATAATAATAATCCTAATCATAATAATACTTAATGATGTTACTTAATAATAAAAATGGTAATAATATTAATGATTTATTAATGTTAACATAATAATAATGACAATAATTAATAATAATAATAATAATAATAATAATAATAATAATAATAATAATAATAATAATAATAATAATAAAATAATTAAGTTTACTACCTTTAAAGAGTGAGTTCCTAAAAAAAATTGGCTCAATCCGGGCTCGAACCCGTGACCTCTCGCTACAAACAAACACACCCAACCACCTAAGCCAATATATCTTTCTGATATTAGACGTAATCTGGCTATATATAACCCGTTTAATTTCTTTTCGGCCCAACTGAAATCATAACTTATCTCGGCCCAACTACTCGATCTCAGGCCCAACATCATAAATAATTACTTGGCCCAAGAGACTATAATTCTAGTCCAATAGATTATGAGGTTTACTGTTCGTGAAATAAATCAAAATGATTGCATAATAGCGGCTGGGTTTTATTTCGGTCGATCATCATCATTCTTACAATCACGACTTCATTATCATACTTCGTTATCCTCCGTATCATTATCATCATGATACTTATCTCATCATCATCGAAACATCACTTCATCATCCACGTTGCCTTCATCACCACATCGATCCTAGTCACCATCATCTTCTTCCAATACTATCATCATCGTCCAATTATCTTCCTAATCTAATAATCATTCAATCACCTCTTCGTTATCCTCATAATTATAATCATCAACTTAAACGTTTCAATATTCATCGTCGTCTTAAATGGGTTTTGAGGTTTTTGGGTTGTTTAAACAACGAATAAAAACAGAAGTATTTAGTAGTAGTATACGAGTAGCAAGAGGGTGATGGTGGTTGAATGTGGTGGTTTGAGGTGGTTGTTTGTTGCAGCTGATCAGAGACAGGTGTAGTGGCAAATAGTCGCAGGTGGGGCTGTTTTGCGTGACGGATTACCTCAGAAAAATATCGCTGTAGCAGCAGCTGTGGTGACTGCAAACAGGCTGTAGCATACACGATCATGGCAGCATAAAATAACGAAGATGGTGTTCAAATGGTAATGGTTATGGTGGCGGTTTGGGTCGTTCAAAATAGAAAACATTAAGTGGGTTTGGTGGTGAGTGATTGTTCGTTCTTGACCCAAAACAGAATAAAACCGTGGGGTTAGGAGGTGGTGATGAAGTGAAGGTGGTGGTGTTCAATCGACTAGAAACAGAAACATATAAAAAATGGTGGTGTTTTGTGGTTTGTCACGGTGATTGTGGGTTGGTTCGAAGGTGGTTAGATGGGGTTCGATCATGATTGCAGTAGCAATTATAAGATGATAGAAGTGTTGTTCTCGGTCTCGGTTCAACAACAACAAATGGGTTTTTCGAAGGCGTATGGGTGGTGGCGATTCAAGGTGGTGAAGTGGTGAAGGTGATGACCGGTGGCTCGACAAGCAAGTAAGAAACAGAGAATTTGAATGCAGGAAATAGAGTGAAGATGGTGAGGTGTGGATGAGATTAGTGAACTCCATTCATATATATGTATATAAAGCATATACAGTACATATATATTTATTCTATTCTTACAAGTTGGCAAATGATTAGAAAGAAGATTAAACGTGTTAAAAGAATAGTATAACCGCCTCCATATTGAACTCTTGTGCCGACAGTTTTTCACGGACTAGATTTCGTACTCCGTTGGTAATTAGTGGTAGATAAAATCTTCAGAAATATTCCATATTTTTAAATTAAATACCTTTAATTATTTTGGTCATTTAATGTGTAAAACCTGCTCAAAAAGATTCATCCTTTATTTATTTTTAATTCCAAGTAATATGTACGGAATATTAAAACTTAAACTAAAAAGGTAAAAATATTTCTATCAAACCTATAATCTCCGTAATCTATTTATGAATTAAATTTTATTTTAAAACTTCTTAAACTCGTATTAGATCTATATGAACACTAGCAAAATGTCAACCGAGTGTTACTGACGTTTACTAATTAAGCTCGAAATCATTTATTTTTAATATATTCTCTTTCTATATATAAACAGTTTTAAATAGCAAGTTTAACTACTAAAATAAATATATTATATATTTTTAAACAATTAGATTTAATATAATTTTATATATTTACAAGTAATATTTATATACATATTTTTATATTTATATATTTATTTCCAACAATTTAATCATATATTAATTCAAATAATATTTCAAATTATATATATATATATATATATATATATATATATATATATATATATATATATATATATATATATATATATATATATATATATATATATATATATATATATATATATATATATCTATTTACAAATAGTTGTTCGTGAATTGTCGGGAATGGTCGAAGGTTAAATGAATGTAGGAAAATGGTTCAAAATTTTGACACGCAACATAACGGACTTTGCTTATCATGTCAGAATTATGAAATCGTATCGTGAGTTAGGTTCAAAATTAGTCGAAATTTTCCGGGTCATGACAGTTATGCAGTGAAATCAGTAAAGTGGACTATCGGTAGACTGTAGCTTGATCAACTAAGTTGTGTGCTCGTACAAGCCGCCGATCCTCATATTGTCAGTTGTTGTTGTATGCTAGTTCAACACGTTAGCATAGTTGTGACCCCCTTACATGTTCAGTTGCTTATGCTTGGTCTGTTAGATAGTATCCATTCACTTAGCAGTTGTGCTAATTCCCCCACATTTTTACCCCTTGCAGGTTTAGCAACTGCTGGTTAGGACGGGTGTTGCGGACGGGTTGAAGACATGTTTGACTATGCGTTGACTTTGATGTTTTCTAATTTAATTATGTTTTCACGTAACACCGTTGTTGTATAAAGTTGGTTTGTAAGCAATGTTATGTAAACATTAACTACGGTTACTTTGGTAATTAAATATTTACTTCCGTTGTGTTTAAAAACAAAATCAGGGTGTCACAACTTGGTATCAGAGCATGGTTTAGCAGCAAGTACGTGCGCGTATTTGTTCCTAAACTCTGAGTTAAGTCAAACATGTCCTTGGGATGGGAGCTAAGTGAATGTAGGATGTTGTGTATGTTAGTGTTTAGGAAACTAACAGTTATCCACTAAGCTTTTGTGCGAGTGTTTTGTAGCACATATGGCAGAAAACAGGGATGCGAACGCTACAAACCCGATCCACCCCTGAACGTTTAGTGCTCCCGATGTGGAGGATGAGGAAGAGGTTTATGATGCTGATTATGTACATGAGCTTGAAAGTAAGTTTAAGGAAGCTCAGAAAAAGATTGCTGAGCTTGAGTTAGCTAGACAGTCGGGTAATGAGGATACACCGCCAGGTTTTGCCACTGCATAGTCGCATACCGTGCCACAGATAAACCAGAACCAGTATCAATACCCACTCCAGAATCAATTCCCTCAACATGTCATGTTACTACAGAATTACTACCAGTACTCAAACCCAATGATGATGAACCAACTTTAGCCACCTACATATCAACAACCATTTCCACAACAGCAATTCCAACAACAATACCAGCCACCAAAGAGATGCACTTTTAAACAATTCAGAGATTGTAGACCGTCTCTGTTTTCGGGAAGTCCTGACCCAACTGTGACTCTCAATTGGTTACGGGAGGTTGAAAAGGAATTTGAGGCTTGTCAATGTAAGCCAGAACTAAAGGTGACTTATGCAAGCAGGTTATTAAAAGATAGAGCAATGGTGTGGTGGGATTCTATGATAGCTAGTGTTCCACCAGAGCAAGTTAGAATGAACACCTGGGAACAGTTTTACGCAAAAGTATGTGAGCAGTATTGCAATGTGTTTGACATGAACAGAATTAAGATGGAGTTCCTTGAAATGCGGATAACGCCGCAATGTCAATTTATGAAGTAATTGAGAAGTATATGGACAAGTTGAGGTTTGTGCAACAGTGGGTGCCGGATGAACAATCTCGAATTCAGCATTTTGTGAACATGATCTGCCAGAGTACAGGACCTTTGTGAGGTCAGCATCGACGTTGTCTCAAGCTTTTGTAATGGCAAAGATGGTGGAAAGTGATGTAAGAGCAGCTAGAGGAATGATCTGGGGAAACATTGCATCGTAGGGTAATCAGGCTACCAGTCAATCCGGTTTGAAGTCTAAGAAATCGTTTTGGTTTAGACAAAAGGGTAAGGGTAACCAAGGTGGTTCAGGTTCAGGTTCAGGAAAGAAAGAATGGTGTAAGGGATGTAAGTCTTCTCACAGTGGGCAGTGTTCAGAGGCGACGAGAAGGTGTTTAAGATGTGGTATGGTAGGTCATGAATCTCAGGGGTGTTCCTTCAGGGAGAATGTGTATTGGAGTTGTCATCAGCTGGGTCATCGCTCAGCAAGTTGTCAGGCGTCTAAGGGCGCAAGTTCCGGGGTAGGGTCAGGGGCGCGTTCGGCATCCGTAGGGGGTTCCACAGCCTCAAGTGGACAGAAGAGAAAGAACCCGCCGACTGCAGAAGCCAGGGCCTTTCAGATGATAGTTGAGGTCGCAACTAATAATGATGATGTCATAACTGGTATGTTCTTGATCAACTCAATACCTGCTAGAGTACTGTTTGATTCGGGTGCAAATAGGACGTTTATTGTGACTACCCAGAAAATTTCGACTAATTTTAAATCAAACTCTCGATACGATTTCATATTTTGACACGATAAGCAAAGTCTGTTAGGTTGAGTCTCAAAAATTTTGAACTGTTTTCATGAATTCATGTAACCTTCGACTGTTCCCGACGATTCACGAACAACTATTTGTAAATAGATACATATACATTTTATATGTAAAGATATGTATATATTTGATGTATAAATTAAAATATTACATGATTTAATTAACTATGTAAAATAAAAATAAAATATGATATTATTATTAATATATATATATATATACATACATATATATATATATATATATATATGTATATATATATATATATATATATATATATATATATATATAAAGTATACTAAAATTAAATATTAAATGATTCTAATACTCGTTTGATATTCTGATTGATATTTAGTAAGTCAAATTCAAACTTATATGATTTTAAAAATAAACAGTGATTCGAAAGTGAGTTATATAATCTATAGGCTTATTAAATATGTATTTAGGAACTATTTGTTAAGTTTTTTTTTTTATATTTTACCTGGGATCGAGCGTGGACAATGAGTTAATTTTTTATTTAATAATTTTAAATAGTTAATGATCGAATTTTATACCATAATGACCAAAATAAATAAAGATAGTTACTGTAAAAATTTGGAATTTATCTGAGTATTTTCATCCGCCACTGATTATCAACGGGGCACGAATTTCAATCCGTGAGAAACTGTCAGTAACATATGGACAAATGGTATTCACGTGAATGTAATTCGATTACTGTACCTGCAAGTGTCAATTGAATTTTATTATTATATAATATTATTAATTATTACTATATCAATAATATATACATATATGATTGATACATACACACATACATATATATATATATATATATATATATATATATATATATATATATATATATATATATATATATATATATATATATATATATATATATATATATATATATATATATATATATATATATATATATATATATACATACATGTTGCATATCACTAACCCCATCACCATTTTCATATTTCTATTTCTGTTTCGAGCATCAAACAATCATCTCTCTATATATATACATACATATACGTGATCCATACTCAAAACCACACACCTTCACCCGACCTCCACCACCTTCGACCATCCTACCATCGAGCACCACCTTAAATCTCCAACAAACGTTGGCTAAGAAACATCAAACTACCATTGAAACTAACTACGGCTGAGCTATATCATTTCTGTGTTGAACCAGAAATAACCACCACCGAGAGCTCAATAACCACTAACCACCTATACACCACCAACCGTTGTCACCATCACCGACGGCTGACACCATGACAACCTGCAACCTGCACGATTTTTCTTTCTTCTATTTTCTTTCGGATTACAACCGAAAGCCACCTTGTTGCTTCCTATTTCAGCCATTGCTAAATGAAAGCGTTTCCTGTTCTGTTGTTGCCGTTCGCTATAAACCACCACCGTAAACCATCATTACTGTTGCGTTCATGTTTCTAATTCTATTTCAGAAAAATATACGCGATGAAGATGGTGATATACAGTAACAAAAATGATGATGGAGATTATGATAATCATGAGATGATTTTATGATGAACCAAAATTATGATGATGATGATCGATCACGATGAAATGATGTTATGGTGATACGCGAATTATGATGATGATAGATGATCATCGAAGATGATGATGAATAGTTGAAAACGATGATATTGATGACGTTTAAAATAAATAAGATGATGATTAGAAGAAGATGAAAACATAAAAATACGGGTTAAAAGAAAATTAGGTAGTAGTTAAATCAGGTATTAACAGACAGTGAAATGGTTAGGCTTGTAGTGTGTTAAACGAGGGGTCCTGAGTTCGAACCTGGACTGCTGCAACTTATTCATTTTTTTTACAAATAGCTGCACAAGATGGGTCAAGTGAGATTGGGCTGGTTTTCATTCTTGGTCCGAGGTCCATATGTTCTCCAGTTGGGCCTTAATAAAACTAGAAACTCATATGTGGGTTTGGAGAGTAGAAATTCGGTTAAATAAATATGGGTTACAAGTTTAATCAGAAAAAACAAATAGAGGAGTGGTCTTGGAATGTTATCAGTTTAGCGAGATGTTGCGGGTTCAAACCCAGACTTTGGCATTTTTTTTAAAGAATTACTTCTTTGAGGTAGTATTACTATTACCATTATTATTATTATTATTATTATTATTATTATTATTATTATTATTATTATTATTATTATTATTATTATTATTATTATTATTATTATTATTATTATTATTATTATTATTACTACTACTACTACTACTACTACTACACTAATATAAATATTATGTTATTATTATTATTATTATTATCATCATTAAAATGAGCATTAGGATTATTATTACTATTATTATTGTTAGGACCCCGAAGTTGTATAGTGTTAATGTGAATTAAGCTTAAATGAAGGTTCCTTAGAAGAGGGCTATATAAGGAACCTAAGTAGTCCTAATTAGATAGCCATTGCATTGTAACCGAGTTCTAGAAGTTGTGGAATGTAATTTTACCGATTCTCTCTCATACCGAGTCTTCTTTCTATATACCGAATCTCACTCTATCTTATCTTTTCTCTCAATCTCAACATGATCTGACCTATCATTTGGTATCAGAGCTTCCAGGAAGTGATTTTACATCACTATATCGATCCAGAGATTGTAGATTACAGAATCTGAATACTCTCGGTAAAATGAATCAGATTCGGTATTATCGAATTTGATAATCTGACATTCAGATTCTTGTGATAAGTTCAGCGAAGGTGTATTAGGTCTATTAGAAAGAGTTTCGATCATCATTACAGCTTTTTAACTTCAATTATGGAGAATCAAGTTAATTTTTAGAGTTTGTGGCTAAAACTCTCAGTATTGCTTAATTCAAGCTTGATTCTAGTGTTTTGTGAAGATTTAAAGATTCAGTTGTGTTCGTGAGGTGTTAAATCACATTTCTATCGGTTCAATTTCTTCAATTCTTCAAGTTTTGAAGATTTGATCAACACACGGTATCATAACTATCATACCGAATCTGCTTTATTACTGGAAATTCATCTTAAGTGTTGCAGATTGTGGTGTGTTTGTGATTCTATCACATTCGGTTTGTTCATACGCAGCTAATTGGTGTGGTTTGAGAAAGGATTCTGTTATATTTCTAAGTTTTAGACTTAGACTCGGTATTGTCAACTGCTACAGTTGACATTCGGTATCCTGAATCTTCGGTATCATTGATATTCTGTTTGTTACTAACTTGTATATAAGGTTACTGAATCTAATTTAAGGGAATTGGATTGAGTTTACACATAATATTTTACAGAATTTGACTACCGAGTCAATTACCGAATCAGAATCTCGGTTTCATTTAATTCTTTGGTTTTAAGTGTACTGAAGCTTCAAGTTGTGTGGTTACCGAATCCATACCGAATTTGAGTGTGTTACTTGTGATTCTTATTAGTTTCTGATACAGAATCTGGTTTACCGAATTGTTACCGAATCTGCTACAGTACCAAACCACTTACCGAATCTGCTACTGTACCGAATCTTTTACAGAATCTAACATTCTTGTTAGATTTTATACTGAACCCTGATCATAGATTGTGTTTAATACCGAATATATATCGAATCTACCTCAATTTAAGATGTCTACTCAAGATACTCTTATCATTGGATCAGATTCCAGACCACCAGTGTTGTTTGATGGCAAGTACACTCAGTGGCTTCATCGTATTACTCAGTACATAGACTATAAGGGTGAGAAAGCTAAACATATTTGGGCTTCTCTGAGAGATGGTCCAGTTGTTGATTTTCATCCGGATACTAGTATGCCAATTCCAGTCTATGAACTTTCTGGTGATAAATGTGAAAGAGCTCAGGGTGACATAGAGGCTAAGAATATTGTCATGCAAGCTATCCCATATGAGCTATTTGAAAATGTCGATAGCAACACTACTGCAAAAGATATATGGGATGAGATCAAACAACAACAAGAAGGTTATGACATGTCAGACGTTACTAAATTGAATAAGGCTCTGGGATTGTATGAAGATTTCAAGCAGGAACCAGAAGAACAACTCAAGGATACCTACCGTCGTTTCAATGGTGTTCTCAATGAGTTGAAAAGGTGTAAGATTATAAAAGTACATGCTGAAGTCAACATGAAATTCCTCAAAAAGCTCAATGCTGAATGGCTTCCTTATGGAACCATTGTTCGATCCACCAAAGAGATTGACAAGTTGACTATTCATGAGCTTGTAGGAGTTCTTATGCATTACCAAACTGAGGTGTCTAAACTTCAAGAAGGAAGGAAAGAGTCTTCTCCGGACGATCCTCTTACCCTAATTGCCAAAAAGAAGAGCAAATCTTTTACGACTTCCAAAAGCTTGTCCAAGAAAGTGCTTGTTGAAGAATCAACTGATTCTGAAGAGTTGAATCTTTCTGATGTTGATGATTCACACCTTGAATTAGTCAAGATGGCAGCCATGTTCACAAATGCCTTGAACAAACACAAGTTTAAAGGCAAATCAAGCAATCAACGCAAACACTCATCATCTTCCTCGTACTACAAGAAAGCTGATCAATCCAAACAATAACGTGCTGATGATTCCAAGAAGGAAGATTCAATCTGTTTCAATTGTGGAAAAGCTGGTCATTACTCTCGTGAGTGCAAGATGCCTAAGAAGAAGGACGCAGCTTACTACTAAGAAGAAAATGTTGATGGCTAAGATTGTGGAAACTGGGGGAGAGCTGAAACCGGTTGATGATACTTGGTTTAACTGGACTGATGATTCAGACTCAGGGGTGGAACATGAAATGTTTGCAAGGTGACTAAGCTCATCAAAGCTAAGGAAGCATTGGAGAATTCTGACTCAACATCTGACGATGATGAGGTACAATCAAATGAAATCTCACCTGATTTTATAAAAATGCAAAATGACTTGATGAAGAATCTGGTCTCAATGTCAAAAGAAGTCAAAGGCTTAAAGTCTGAAAACAAGGTTTTAAAAGATAAAATCAAACTTTCTGAGACCAAACCATCTTCATCCAAATTACAATCGGAATTGTAAAAGTTGACCGTCCAACTCAGCTCCTCGGAATCTGAGTTGGAAGATCTTAAAAAGATAATTCATCCGATTAAAGTCGAACGAACTGATTATCGTTTAAAATCTGAACGACTTGCAGAAAAAGTTCAATTCTTAGAAAAAGATCTTTCTGATTTAAAAAACCAACATGAACCCACACTTTCAAAGCTAAACAAGAAAATTATTCATTTGGAAAACGAAATAATTGAAAAAGACACTGAAATCTCTTCGTTGTCAAAAGAGTCTGTTCTAATAAAAGCTCAACTTGCTCGATATGAGGAAAAACTCTATCGAACAGAGCATTCCAAAGCTATCATGGATATGGAACTTTCAAAACAAACAATTTTCATGAATAGACCAAAAACGATTCATGGTCAAAAGTGGGGGTTGGGTTTTGAAGATCCTAAGATCTTAGATGGAGCTTCCAAAAAGATTCCAGGATTATATCATTCTGATTACTTTCAAGATGGTTTACCACCGCATTTTGTGCATTCTTCTGATGCTGATTTTGATGATATTACTGTTAATCGCAAATCTAAAAAATACCATCAAATTAGCTTAATGTATGAGAAAATTAATGCAAAAATGGGTAAATCAAATCCTGCTTTCTTGAAGGAACTTGTTGAAACTGAAAAGAATGTGCAATGTGCTAATTATGTGCCGACACGTAGATTGGTTTACATTCCTACACTCATGCTAGAGAAATACATTTTAATGCTTGAGAATGATGTGTTTAACAAACCTAGTTCTAGCATTGTTAACATAGATGAGGTGTTTGATGAACCAACTTTTGATGTGAAACCAATTCTACCTGATTTACCTGCATGTTCTGATAATGTTTTCTGTGAAGACCTAGCACATGAACTAACTGTTTTCTTTGAGACAGAATCTCTAGGTCAAAATTCTTTAGATGAAAAAGTAGAACCTCATACTGAACCGATCATTGAACCTTTGATAGATTTTGAAAGTCAACTTGATCCTTTGCACGATTATTATTTGCATTTACCTGCTGTACGTAATTTGAATCGTATAGTAGCTCAACTAGAAAAGGAGAATATTGACTTGCAACTTAAGTGCCAATCATTAGAACAAATGCTTGCTCTGTGTGATAAATTGCCTTCACTGCCTAAGAAAGAATGTTCCTATGTTTTTAAGGAGGGTGAAGTGATAGTTTCTGCTGAAGAATTATGTCTTGAGATTAAAAGCTTAAAACAAAAGATAATTCAACTGAAACAGGCTAACACACTTAAGCAATCGTCTAATGTTGAAACCAATGTGCTTGAATGTATTGGTGGGATTACTAAGAAGGGAAAGGGAACGTCAACATCTAAGGATGTAAAACCCATTACTATTCTTAAAAATCCTCTACGTTCTCAATTTAGCAATCGTGGTTCAAAAGTTGTTTCTACAACTCAATTTGTTGTCAAAAAGGTTCATTCTCCCGATGGTTCTGTGTCAACTGAAAAGATTCCTATGACAAAAACTTCAAAAGCGAGTCTTTTAACGACATCAGTTAAGTCCACACAACACACAAGTCCTAAACCTGATTTAAGTGAGTATGATGCAAAAGAACGTAAAATCAAATTGGAAATTTTGCAAAATCAATCATCTCATGTGTCAACTGAAAAGTTTGGACGTCTAACTAACAAAGGTGTTTTTCGTGTCACAGGTCATAATCCAAACTTGAATTACAAATCTGTATGGGTTCCTAAGTCCACGACTAATAAAGTAGCAACCAAACCAACGCAATCTGCTAGTCGGCCTAGGAAATCATCTCATGTTTTTCAATTTTCGTCTGTGAACAAAACATCTACTTGGAATAAGTTGTGTGTTAAGACTTCTGATAACGATGTAAAACTTGATATTGTGTATGATGCTTCATGTAATGTGGTTTTAAATGATGCTTTATTGTCTAAACTGCATGATGCTTTACGTGATTATCTTGTTTTTGATCCAAAGTTTATTGCTGGTACTAACCGTAGAGGACCCAAGAAACTTTGGGTACCTAAACTCTAGGAAATTCACATTTACAGGGTTTCGACGTCTGTGTTTGGTATATCGATTCCGGTTGTTCTCGACACATGACGGTCGATAAATCCTTGCTTGTCAACTTCATTGACAAATTCCTAGGAACGGTTACTTTTGGAAATGATGAAATTGCAGCGATAACGGGTTACGGAGATTTTGTGCAAAATGGCATAACAATCTAACGGGTTTCATATGTTGAAGGTTTGGGGTGCAGTTTATTTAGTGTGAGTCAATTCTGCGATGGAGATCTTAAAGTTCTGTTTGAACGTCGACAATGCTCGGTGCAATCCACCGAAGGAAATGATTTTCTTGTTGGTAAACGTTGTGCTTCACTATACACTATTGACCTCAATGATGCACCTTCACATACAACCATGTGTTTGGCCACTCGTTCTACCAAAGAAAATTCATGGTTATGGCATCATCGGATGTCACACCTGAATTACAAGGGTATCAATCGACTAGTCTCTAACGACTTAGTTGATGGTATTCCAACCTTTCACTATGATAAGCATCATGTGTGTCCATCATGTGCGATGGGTAAGCTGAAACGGTCTAATCATCTGCTTAAGCAAAACTCCAGTACTTCATCATCTTTGCAATTATTGCATATGGACTTATGTGGACCCATGCGTATTTCTAGCCTCGGTGGCAAGAAACATGTGCTTGTCATTGTCGATGACTATACCCGGTTTACATGGATTTTTCTTTTGCGAACTAAGTTAGAGACCCCCGCCATTATCATTGAGTTCATTAAAAAGACTCAACGCTCTTTTAACAAACATGTTAAGAGCATTCGGACTGATAATGGGACGGAATTTAAGAATGACTTGCTTGATAGTTATATGAAAGACCAAGGCATTGAACATCATTTCTCTGCTGCTCGAACCCCCCAACAGAATGGAGTAGTCGAACGATGTAATCGTACGTTGTGCGAAGCAGCTCGAACGATGCTTGCTTACTCCAAACTACCTCCAAAAATGTGGGGGGGGGGGGGGGGCATTTCAACTGCATGCTATACCCAAAATTGTTGTATTGTTAATAAACGTTTTGATAAAACTCCATATGAGTTATTATATGGTAGACGCTCGAATGTCAAATATTTCCATGTCTTTGGTTGTATATGCTATGTGCTTAACGATTTTGACAGCCTCGGAAAGTTTGATCCAAATGGCGATCAAGCCATATTTCTCGGTTATTCTTCGAACAAAGTTGCTTATCGGGTTTATCACAAACGGACAAAAACGATTAAAGAGAGCATAAATGTCAAGCTCGATGAATTTTCGGGAATGGCTTTTGAACAACTCAGTTCAAAACCCGATCCTAACCTGGCTAATTCTTCTTCCACGCAAAACTCAATTTTCTCAACGAAGGATGTTCCTACGGTTACATCAGAGGAACTGGATATCTTGTTTGATAGTCTTTATGCTCCTCAACGGATTTCAAATGTTCAAACCGTACCGGTTACACCGTCACAATCAACTACTGTGGAGACTCAACAGAGTCTTTTTGATGAAGATACAACACCAACTGATTCACCTGTTGCTTCTTCATCCTCCCTACCACCTCCTGTTACTGATAATCTTGAACCAATTCAAGATTCATCAGTTGATACAACTCCAGCTGTTTCTCCAGATAATCAATTGAATCCATTAGATCATGTTACATTAGATCAAGTGGATTAAGGTTCAACGTCAACAACGGTTGATGTTTCAATGGATGCCACTGATGTACAACATCTTCCACACAACCGATGGACTAAAAGTCATCCAATAGATCTTATTATTGGTGATGCATCTGCTCCAGTCTCAACTCGAAGGGCTACTTGGAATATGTGTCTATAAACTGCCTTTCTTAGTAAGATTAAACTAACAACGGTTGCTCAAGCTTTACTAGATCCAAACTGGGTGGTTGCAATGCAAGAAGAGATCAATCAATTTGAACGGTTGAAAGTATGGCGATTAGTTCCAAGACCAACGGGTCAACGACCAATAGGGTTTAAGTGGATTTTTAAGAACAAGAAGGATTCTGATGGTATTGTGGTTCGAAATAAGGCACGTCTTGTGGCCAAGGGATATCGACAACAAGAGGGTATTGATTATGATGAAACGTTTGCTCCGGTTGCTAGGATTGAGGCTATTCATCTTTTTCTTGCATTTGCTTCTCATATGAAGTTCACGGTATTTCAAATGGACGTCAAAACTACTTTTCTGAATGATCATCTTCAAGAGGAAGTCTATGTCAATCAACCAGAAGGATTTGTCGATCCCATTCATCCAAATCACGTATACTACTTGGAAAAAGCTTTGTATGGTCTGAAGCAAACACCGCGTGCATGGTACGAGACCTTAACAAAGTATTTGCTGGAAATGGCTTCTCTCGTGGAACGATTGATACAACGCTATTCATTTGTAAAAACTACGGCCACATTCTCTTGGTTCAAATTTACGTTGATGACATTATTTTTTGTTCCACATCCCCGGCCTTATGCAAAGAATTTGGTGACCTTATGGCCAACAAATTCCAAATGAGCATGCTTGACCAGTTAAATTTCTTTTTGGGGTTACAAGTAAAACAATTACCAAACGGGATTTTTCTCAGTCAAACAAAGTATATCAATGATATGCTAAAACGTTTTAAAATGACTGCTTTAAAACCAATGACAACCCCAATTTAGACTTTACTGGATGCTGATACTAATGGGGAACCCTTTGATGTTACACTTTATCGAAGCATGGTTGGTTCTTTAATGTATCTGACTGCAAGTCGACCTAACATTACACTTGCTGTAACTGTCTGTGCCCGCTTTCAGTCAAACCCTAAGAAATCTCATTCCAAAGCGGTTGTTAGGATTTTTCAGTACCTTAAAGGTACACCTAACATTGGGATCTGGTATCCTCATGGATCCGATTTCAATCTCACTGCTTACACTGATGCGGATCATGGCGGTTGCCATGTTGATAGAAAAAGCACATCCTGATCAATTCAGATGTTGGGGAATAGGCTAGTTGATTGGTCATCCAGAAAGCAGAACTGTGTGTCTTTATCAACAGCTGAGTCTGAGTACATTGCTGCAGCTCATTGTTGTTCACAAGTTTTGTGGATGCAAATTCAACTTTCAGACTATGGCTTTAAGTTTTCTAAGACCCCGATTTACTGGGATTCACAAAGTGCTATTGCAATAACAAGCAACCCGGTCCAGCATTCTAAGACTAAACACATAGATATTCGCTATCATTTCATTAAGGACCATGTAGAGAAAGGGGATGTAGAGTTATACTTTGTGCCTACCAAAGTGCAATTAGCTGACATGTTCACTAGGCCTTTAGATGAACTTAGGCTAAAGTTCTTGATCAAAGAGATTGGCATGGTAGAGTATAGTGCTTGATATTCCTTAGATCTGTTGGGACTTATTCTTGAGATCTTGTGTTTAGGGGGAGTAGATACTTTCTAGGGGGAGCAACTACTTTCATATGCTTTGGATATCATCTTTTAAGGGGGAGCCTTTAGATTTATGATAACTTCCTGGATATAATTGCTCAATGGTTATGAAAGGGGGAGGTAACTCATTGATACCATATTTCAAGGGGGAGTTAATTCATTTTATTGGGAATTTTATCAAAATGCTGATTTACATTCTTGTATATCACATTTTGAGGGGGAGAAAAGGGAGAAAATGAGAAAATTACTAAAAATGTTGTTTTTCAAAAGTGAATTCATAAATTCTTTGTTTTATATCTGAAATAATTCACTAAGGCTTGTATGCATTTCAGTATGCAACCCGTTTTAACAACTGGTATCACTGAAGATTTGTACTTTGTTCACTAATTCAAAGTTATTTTAAGTACAAATCTTATTTTGAAAAATTCATAAAAATTGGAAAAGATAAAATCCAAAAATATTTTATTTTTACTGAATAAATGCTATTTTTAGCATTATACCGAATCTGACATCCAACAGTACAGATTCGGTAAGTTCAAAGTTTTCAAAAATTGTCTCAGAATTGTTTACCATGAAAAGATTGAAATGAATTTTAATAGGAAAAATCAATTTGTCAAGATTTTGAAGTTAAAATTGATAAACTTTTGAAAAGTGGATTGTATTCGGTAAAATAGGCCCATTCGGTAAAGCCCATTCGGTATTTTATCTTCGGTATCTATAAAAGGAGGGTCAAAGTCAAACTAACTCTCTTACTGTGCTTAATTACCTACCGAGTCTTACTGATCATACCGAATCTGCCTAAACTACCGAATCCGTTCTTCTATTTCTTCAAATCTTTGGTATGATTTCATTTTTATCATTGCTTTAGTTACATTCGTGTAGATCTGAGATAATTAAATGTTTTTCAACCAGAAAAGATCAAAATAACTAGATTGTGACTCTCAATTTTGAAATTCTGTTGTTTATACCGAGTCTGAGTCGTATTCTTTTAAACTTTGATTAAACTCAATTGATTTGGTTAATTAATATGAATTCTTGTCTACTCTGAGTTATATTGATTGATCTATCATTTGACCAAGCTTGATTACATGTTTAATTAATTGTTTGATGGATTCTGTATCTACCGAATATGTTCTGTCTACTGTACCGAGTCTGTTCATACGATTAACATGTTGATCTGCTTCTAATTGAGTGGTTAATTGATTATGGTTGTGATTTTACATGATAAAATATGCATGTTTGAGTGACTTTATGTTAATTTTGGAGATACCTGTTCTTCTCTTGATACCGAATCTGACTTTTGGTACCTTGAAACTTTCTGATTTTATCATCAAACACTTAACATGTTTATTCTATATCTTTCTGATCTGAAAACTCAAGCTTATTTGGTTACAGAATCTCAAGTTTTCATGACTACCGAATCTGCTTGATATTGTGTTTAAAAATTGACTAAGTGTTGTTCTGATTCTTTGTGTTATATAATTAATTTTGCATGATGAATTTGTATTGTGATGAATATCATATGATTGTCATGATTGTCAATTACTTGTTCATATTTGAGAATAAAGGATTTTTATATCTTAGAAAAACCATAAAAATCATAAAATATAAAAGATAAAACATATACAAAGGATTTCAAAGGCAAATAAGAATAGAGATATATGCTTAATGTTAAATATCTTGTGGTCTTCTATTTCTTATTTATACAGTTAAATGACAAACAATCACTTCATCAACTCTGAAACCAACATTCCCTGCAACTACTGGACTGCAATTCTAGAGAGGCACACTCTGTGGCCTGCTCTAAACTCTACAGTCAGTGTACCTATAACAGATCTGGAGCTACTTAACAGAACAATTAGGTTTATGGAAGCTTCACAACCTACTGCTAAAAATCCAGAGGGAAAACAAGCTCGTTTTGAATTTCAACTGAGAGGAGTTCAAGGGAGGAGGAGTATCACTAAGGCTGATTTCAGGAGGATATTCAGATTTCCTGTTGTGCAGAATGCTCCTACTTTTCTTGCTACTCAACAGATGATGTCATCTGTCTTTGATCTTGGTTATGTTGGAGCCCGCAATATTCCTCCGGCTAAGTTTCAGAAGAAATATCTGCATTCAAGGTGGTACGTGATCTTCACAATCATCAACCGATGCTTGCTGATGACAAGGAGTGGATCCGACAGCCTGACTGTGCCTATGCTGAAGTTGTTCTACTCTTTCATAAGAGTAGAAGCTCCTGACTATGCAGAACTAATATGGGATTTGGTTCAAGCTCAAGTTGATAAGCCAAGGGGTTCATACATCCCTTGCAAAAGGTTTTTCTGTATCTTTATCCATGATGCTATAAATGCTTGCAGAAATGCAAATATATTTGTACCAGGTACACATGGATTACAGATGAAACGATTTGGGGAGCTGAAGATGAATACCCCGATGGTATCTGATAATCAATTCACTGCGCCGATTCCAAATTGGCTAGTGAGGCTAGCTGAACCCCAAGACGCTCGTATGCGTTCTTATTTTGAGGCTGTAGGAATACCTCTTCCGAACCCGGTTCAACAAGAACAAGTTGAACCCGCCGCGGTTCCAGCCCCAGAGGTTGTAGAGGAACCTGTAGTTCAACCACCCGGGCCAGCTAATCCTCCACTTAGGGTGAACCTTAAACGATCTAGGGCAGCACACCAAGCTCAACCCGTGAGGATCAGGGAACCTAGTCCAACTAGGATTGAACCAACTCTTTCCACAACACCCGTAGTGAGTAGTGAAACCGACACTTCAGCAACAGCATCTGAATCATCTCCCGAACATTCTCCTAAGAGAACTCGATATATACCTGATGAGATGATTCAGACTCCACCAACTCAACGAGTAACTTGATCTAGGACTTCGACACCTATCGTCCGCCAAACAGTTACTACAACCGTTGGTGATACGGACCAAGACCTAGAACCAATTAGGTCACCCTCACCCATCTCCGTATCACATCCAATAATAACAGTAAGCCCTACGCTAAATGAAGCGCAAGTTTCGGTAGGCAAGAGATTTAAACGCACGGATGGTACAAAGACCACTAAGCCCATCCAATCTAAACAGGACTTAATAATAAATCCTACAAAGCAAGGTGCTTCGGCATCTAAGGAAGTAAAGTCTTCCTCTGCAGTAAAGTCTGCGTTGACTCAATCGATTGAGGAAACTTAATCATTGAAGTCCAGAACGGCTGAAGGGGAGCCGAAAAGTCTTGAAAAGGCACCCTGCATATCGGCTGGAAATCCTCATGTGCCTCAACGTGCAATAGGGTCTCGAGGTCCGGCTTATCTTGATGAGGGAGATCTGCTGCGTCCCATGGAAACGAGTCAACGTGACAATCCTTCGGGATATTTATTAGACTTCCAGCAGACTGATCCCTTGATTCATGAAAGTGATTCATTGGATCAAACCACTTCTCTTCCGGATTCTGAATCTCAGGGTCTGGAGGAAGAGTCTTTAACTGAAAGAGATTTTCCACCACATGGTATATCAATGATTTCAGGAGTCGGAGATAGTAATATCTCTGTGAGAGCTAAACCGATGGGTAGTTCTGCTACTCTGTCAGAGTCCCATGAGACTAAAGTCATGGAGGCGGATGCTTCGAAAGAAACTTTGCCGGTGACAACTCCGGTTGTTACCCAACCTCCATCAGAAGGGGATATCACGAATCTGACTAGTAGTATGTACAGCCCTACATATAAGAATAATACCGCATAATCATCCTTACCTGCCCTCACGGCAACTCACACACTTCCATCGACATCACCTTCAACAGATGCTGCTGATGCTGCTTTTGTTCATGGTTACACCGTTGTTTCACCAACTGGGTCACCTTATCGGATTTCAAATAGATATGGATTACAGTATCTCTCTGAAAATGAGGTGGAGGATCTCTATCTTGCTGAGTTTGCTAAACGGACTGATCTTGATGAAGTTCGCGAGACTATGATGATTTATCTTGAGCAAGCAAGGATAGTGTATCCTTTCTCTCCATGCAAGTCACCTGGACCAATTCACATGCCTGATCATGATGATTTTGATCCCAATAATCTTCATGAGGGGAGAATAGACAAAGTGGTCGTCGGTCCAGTGGTTATGAAGCTGGTACATCTAGTCAATAGAAGGATAAAGATGTTGTTGATATATCTGATTCCGGTAGTGATGAAATTAAGAGAATCCAGTAGTGTGAAAGTTTTCTAGATGAATCAGAAAGTCAGAAAGAGGGTGACTCAGGGATGTTAATGATTATGGATACAGCTGATCAATCAGAGAATAAGTCATCTCAAGAGAACAATCAAAATTTTGACAACATTGAAGATATTTTTGAAGGGGTCATCGAGTATTGCCAATGAATTCAATGATCATCAATTTGTTAACTTGACATCTCCAACTGATGAATTTGGAATACACTTCGAAAAGGAGATTTTCTCTAATGGCAAAGAAGATACTACGACTCCTCCTGATTTGAATGTTCCATTTCAAACTACAGAGATTGTTCTTGAGCGTGATGCTGATTACCAACTAAGTGAGGATGAAGAGAAAAAGATTCTTCGTTCACCATTCATTGAACAACAAGCGTATAGAATCTATGGTGATTCTGATCTCGTCCTTTCTGCATTAATGAGTGTTCTGGGTGCATGGAAATATCATAAGAAGCCAGAATATCTCAAAGTTTATCTGAGTGTTCGCAATAAATTCAAATTGAAGAATGATGAGAAACTTCAAATTCAGCGGAATTCAGAGATCAAAAGCATAAATAAGATTTTGATGATTAATAAGGATGAAGTGAAGATGCCATTGTTTCAAGTTACAAGAATGGATGATGAGGATTATCAGTTTTCAGAAGCGGATTTTGATAAACTAAAGATGGACGACATTATTTTCATTTACAATTATCTGATTAACTTGAATGAATCTGCAACAACTTATCATGCTACTGCAATGAAGGCAGTCTACAGGTTTATTCTTGATTCAATGAGATGGATGTCTGTTCATGATTTTCAAATGGGATTGGAATCTGGACACAAAAAGCTCAGAATCAAACCGCCAAATCAAGTGATTGAAGAGCTAAGATACATGTCCTTACTTGAAGTGAGCGACTGTCCATATGGGTTTGCATTTGTCAATTCTCACTATACAAAGATCTTCATCAGAGTCTCAAATTTCAGAAGATACTCAGACGGAACGTTGATGTATGCTTTCAAATACATGAGATGGAGACTGATCAATAAATGCTATTCAACTGAAGATAATGAGATTGTCAAGTACATTCTCACTAGATTGAAAAGTCGTCTCAAAACAAGAGTGAATATACGAAGATATGAGAATCTCAAGGGATTCAAATCTAAAGTTCACTTCAGAGGAACAAAGTTCCTTTAGATGTTTTCAATAGGATTATATTGTAAAGTTCGCATTTAACACTAAAGGGGAGATTGTTAGGACCCCGAAGTTGTATAGTGTTAATGTGAATTAAGCTTAAATGAAGGTTCCTTAGAAGAGGGCTATATAAGGAACCTAAGTATTCCTAATTAGATAGACATTGCATTGTAACCGAGTTCTAGAAGCTGTGGAATGTAATTTTACCGATTCTCTCTCATACCGAGTCTTCTTCCTATATACCGAATCTCACTCTATCTTATCTTTTCTCTCAATCTCAACATGATCTGACCTATCAATTATTATTATTAGTATTAATATTACTATTAGTATTATCCTTAAAATTATCACTTTTGAAATTATTATTATTAACATATAACATTTTTATCATTTTATCATTATTATTAAAAGTATTATCATTTTTATTATTATTATTACTATTATTATTTTTAGTATTATTATAAGTATAATTACATTTAAAGATACTAATCTTAATAAATTATAAAATATAAGTAAACTTAGTTGATTAAATGGGATATGTGTTAATATATATGCAACTGATATAGGTTCGTGAATTCAAGGTCAACCTTGCATTGTTCAGTTCCATCGTATGCATATTTTTACTACAAAATATTGTATTGTGAGTTCATTTTATTCCCTTTTACTCTTTACATTTTTGGAACTGAGAATACATGCACTGTTTTACAACTGTTTTATTAAATGTCTTTGAAATCTATATTTTTGGACTGAGAATACATGAGATGCTTTTATAAATGTTTGACGAGATAGACACAAGCAAAACATTCCTCGAATGAATTATTATACAGACAGAAGTTCTGTTGATTATTATTGAATTAGTTGGACGTTATAATTTTCACTAATTGATGTGAATATTTCCCCTTGATTATTATAGCTTGGTAACCTAAGAATTAGAAAACGGGTATGGCCCCTAATTCACGCGAATCCTAAAGGTAGCTACCGGGTTTAACACCCCCATCCAGAATGTTCACTAGACGGAAGAGCTAGTGGGCATGGTGTTTAGTACTTCGAGGTTTATATATTTATTACATACTGAAAGTTCTGTTTATTTTGGGGATATTATTGATGCGCATTATATGTTAAGCTCGGTTACCAAGCTAAGCAAAGAAAGCAAAGTGAATGTTATATATCGAGAGAATGATTTTATACACGGGTTATGTGTATGTTATTTTGTACACGAGATATGTGTACGGTTACTAAGATTTATGAAAAATGGTTTCGTACACGAGAAATGTGTACTGTATTTAAAAGATATCGCATGTACATTACAGGTGGGTATAGGATTCATGCCCATTTGTACCATGCACATTTAAATCTTGTGGTCTATCAAATTGATGAATTTTATTGTTTATGATAAACCTATGAACTCACCAACCTTTTGGTTGACACTTTAAAGATGTTTATTCTCAGGTATGAAAGAAATCTTCCGCTGTGCATTTGCTCATTTTAAAGTTATTATTTGGAGTCATTCATGGCATATTTCAAAAGACGTTGCATTCGAGTCGTTGAGTTCATCAAGAATATTATTAAGTCATTTATAGTTGGATATATTATGAAATGGTATGCATGCCGTCAACTTTCGATTTGATGAAAGTTTGTCTTTTAAAAACGAATACAATGTTTGTAAAATGTATCATTTAGAGGTCAAATACCTCGCAATGAAATCAACTATTGTGAATCGTTTATAATCGGTATGAACGGGTCCTTTCAGTTGGTATCAGAGCTGGTTTAAGCTGTCTCGTCGGCTTAATCGTAGAGTGGGTTCTCACAGTGTTACCTGTGACGAAGCATTGGCTCTTACTCCTCGCGGTCCGATTATGGTTGGCTTTGCCGAGAGGCAGGGCTGTAAAATCAGTGTCTGAGGTACGCTCAGTGGTCACCAGGTGGTTAGCTGGGAAGGCACTGAGTGGGATGCATCCCCACTAGTTACAGTTGGTATCAGAGCGGTGGTCTTAGTGAACCAGGTCTTGCATTAGTGTGTCTAATTGATAGTTGTTTAGATGCATTAGTGGGTCTGTGTATTGACCCGTACATATCCCCCTGGACGAAGTCAACAACATCCGGTTCCATTGCGATGATCGACTCCAATTAATGTCCTTAACATGAGCAAATGCACAGCGGAAGACTTAATTTGTACCTGAGAATAACATGCTTTAAAAAGTCAACATAATGTTGGTGAGATATATAGGTTTGATGCTAGCAGCATTATAACTATGGACCACAAGATTTCATATATAAAAAAAAAATATAATACACTCGCAAGTGTATAAAATCATTCTGCTTATGTTGAGGCCTCAGTAACCAACCTTAACAATAATATAATAAGTCATCTTCGCAAAGATGGATGTGTACACTCGCAAGCGTATAAATAAACCTCGAAGTACTAAACATCCGCCCACTAGTTCTTATGTCTAGTGCAGCCTACTGGATGGGGGTGTTAAACCCGATAGATCTATCTTTAGGATTCGCGCTTACATGCTATTATAACATATAACTAAATTACCTAGCACATCAATCCGCATAATATCATTTTAATCACTTGTGTCCATAACGTAAATCATTTATAAAAACAGCGCATGTATTCTCAGCCCAAAAATATTTAAAGTTTAAAAGGGACTATATACTCACCATACTGTATTTTGTAGTAAAAATACATATAACACCATTGATCAATTATAGAGTTGGCCTCGGATTCACGAACCTATATTATTTATATTCATTCTTATTAATATACATAAAGGTAATCGAACAAATATATATATATATATATAAATTTATTAGTTATACCCTTTTTATGTTAATATTATATATATATATATATATATATATATATATATATATATATATATATATATATATATATATATATATATATATATATATATATATATATATATATATATATATATATATATATATATATATATATGTATATTTCATATATTCATTTTGTATATTTTAAAAATATTAATCTTGGTTATGTTATATATAATAATTACGTTTTATATTAATAATATTTGTAGTAATGATAATAACAATGCTAGTAGTAATATTAGTAGTACAATTAAAATAGTAATAATAATAATGTGAAAATAATAGTTTTTAGTACTAAAATAATAATGATAATAATAATAATTAACATATCTATAAAATTAATAATAATAGTAACTTTCATAAAATAATAGTAAGATTCATAAAAATTATAATATTGATGAAAATATAAAAAAAAATAATAATAATAACTCTAATAATAATAATAATGGTATTATTATTTTTTTTTATCGATTAAAATAATAATTTTAATAGTACTAATAATAATATTAATAACACTTATATACTAAAATAATAATAATAACAATAACATAACTACCTCAAAGAATAGGCAACAATATCAACACTGCTGGGGCTCGAACTCAAAACCTCTCGCTCAATAACCACACTACAAACCATTTAACTAGCGCTGTCATCCTGGTTATATCCCCATATCTATATTATTTTATCCTGTTCTTGTTGGGTTTTAGTGATTTAACCCGAGTAGTTAACCCAAACGGCCCAGTGTACCTTAGCAGATTAAAGGATCCAGTTGGGCTTGGGTTGCTTCAGTATGCACCAGAATTATCACAAAAAGATTGGGTAGTAGCCTGGGATCGAACCCAGGTCACCTGGAATATAAGTGTGAGTGCTATCCACCCAACCGTCTCGCTTTTCTGATTAATATTAAACACTATAATTCTTTTAACCTATAAATAAAAGATCTTTTAAGAGTTAGAATCATCTTCATTATTTCATACCCAGTAATATGTTCGGTTCATATCACCCAACATCAATTTCGAATTATCTTTATCATATCGTTACTGAATCATCATTTTTATACCATCATCATCATCTTCTCGCCATCATTATCATATTCTCAAAATGGGTGTATGGAAATCGAACAAGAAACCTTACGGCAGCAGTAGCAAACCGAAGCATTAACTGATAGTGATGCGTCTGCAATTGAATGGTTTTGGGTGTCGTCAAATACAACCATCCATGGTGGTTTCGATGGGAATTCGCGAACAAGTTTAGGAGAGAGAGAGATGAGTGAGAAAATGAAAGGTGGTGATTGTGGTTGTCTTTATGGTGATAAGTGGCTGAAGGTGGTGATAAGTGGCTGAAGGTGGCGATGGTTGTTTACAGAGACGGGATGGTTCGATGGTGGGAGTTGGGATTAATGGTGGCCGACGGTTTTTAGTGACTCGATGAAGTAAATTCACGAAGGGGTTAAGAGAGAGAAAAGATGAGGGAGAGGTGGTGTGGTGGCATACGGCGGTTGCAGGTGGTGCAAGGTGGCTGGTGATAGTGTTCCGGTGGTGGTAGGAGACGAAGATGCAATGTGATTCGGTATATGTCTCATAAGCTTTGTATGTGAGTATATATAAACAAGAATGGTAGTAAAAAGTTTATTATTATTATAATATTACTCCTATGTCTTAATTAAGAAACGTGCACATATAGCTAGTGTCCTGCCGACAGTTTTATGGATATAATATAGTGTCCATTGCTAAACAGTTAACGTTAAAAAGTGTTCCTAAAAATCCCAAATTTTTGGATTGACTATGTTTAATTATTTCACTCAATACCTGTTTGAAACCTGGAAAAAAAAAAGGTTCGAAAATTGTTTATTTTCTGTTCCAATTTATATGTACGGAGTACAAAAACTTAGTTCGAAAAGGTAAAAAAAATATTTATCAAAACTATTATCTTTTTATTCAAATTTTGGGACAACTTTTATTTTAAAACTTCATATATATATATATATTAGACCTATTTTAAAAATAATTAAACGTCAACCGAAAGTTACAGACACTTATCGTTTAAACTCAAAATTAATTATATTTAATATACACTATGTATATGTATAAACAGTTTTAAATAACAAAATTTGCTACACAAATAAATATATATTAGATAATTAAATTAAATATAACAATATATATATACAAGAAATATACATATAAAATAATAGTTTTTATTACAACGTATTTTATTGTACATATTTATTTATAACAATAAATGTATATAATATAGTTTATTAATGTTCATATCATTATATATATTTACATATATTTATATATACACATATTTATATATATCCACACATTTATTAGCAATGGTTCGTGAATCAACGGGGACAGTCAAGGGTAGTTGATTACCTAAATATAGATTTCAAACTTTCTAGACTCAATATTACAGATTTTTGCTTATCGTGTCGGAAACATATAAAGTTTAATATTTAAATTTGGTCGGAAATTTCCGGGTCGTTACAGTACCCACCCGTTAAAGAAATTTCGTCCCCGAAATTTGGTAGAGGTTGTCATAAATAACAATAGGAATGTTTTCATGACGAATATGAGGTAATAATAGAGTTTTATCATTATTGGAAGATACGGATAAAACGATTCGATCATGTGAAGCACACGAGTGAAGCTATTACAAAAGAATGAAATGAGTGAATATGGAATTGTTTTCACCAATGACGTGGTTAGGATTAATTTCCGGAATTTGAGGGATCTAAAGAAAATCTTACGTAATAAGATTTGATTTTTTTTTTTTTTTTTCGGCGATCGGGATCTTCTTTGATTTAATGCAGTAATCTGTTTCGATTTCTTTGTCGGATATTTTACTATAAATCTACCCCTTCATTTTTCTTATTCTCCACACCTTCTATTCTTTCTCTCTACTCTCATTCCTTAATATGCTCCATCCCATCCTGGTTCTTGATATACTCTTAATTTTCACATCTATCATCCTTCTTTTTCATTTACCACCAGAAGAATCTATTTACTTCTACTATACTCTTGTGTTTATAGTGTTTCTAGTTCTCCCGTGTCTCTATATTGCTATTTGCATTGATATACACGGTTTGTAATTTCTGAGTGGTTGTTGGGTTTTATATCTTCCTTTATGCTTCAATGTTCCCGCTTCTATCTTCTATAATCATTGTCATCCATAGTTAATGCACTTTTCTATTTGCTGCGATTTTTACTACAATTTTTTTTTTCGGAGCTTCATTCTTTTTCTTTTCCTCCTCTTTAACCAAGCATCTCTTGTAATGGTCAGTAATTCACACATATGAATTTTGGAATGAACATTGTTAATGCTCTAAGATAGAAATGGTAATGGAAAAATTTTGATTTGTCAAATTACCAGAATATCCTGGAAAAGACCGAATCATCAAGAAATATTTTCTTGATATTTTTAAAATTTTGAATGGAATGTAAGAGCCGTGTAACATGGCACATGATGATGGTACTGTGAATCATCACATTCCATTAGAAACTCAACATGACTTACTGTAATATAATGAAGTTGATCAAGTTTCATTATATTATACTAATTCATGCATCAGTTCCCAACACTACTTCAAAACATTCATATTTTAAATTCGGAGGTTTCAGAAATTAGAAACTAACACAGTTTCTTTTATGTTGCTATGCAGATATTTTGGAGAAATAAATGATCTCAGATAGGAATAGTTGTGAAAATATCTCCAGAAATATGGAGAATATGTATAACGGAAGATATGAAGATATCTTATAATATCTAAGATAAGATAATGAATTTTGAATATCATCTGGAAAGGTTTAGAATAAGGAGTAGGGTTCTTACTAACGGTTACAGTAGGCATGGAATCGTTTGGATCCTTTGAAGTCAAACTTATTCTTTGTGATTTGTCTACGGCTTCCTTCATAATTTCACATAATTCATTTTTCGGTACTAACTTTTCTACCAAGCATTCCTCACACTCCTTTCTGTATCATCAAACTTTTGGCCGTTTAGACCATCCACCACTTCCCCGTTTCCTCTGTATTTAATGCTACGATATCTGAATCATCGGTTGTTAACCCTAGGTGGTTTCAGGAGAATTGTGTTTTTAGATGGTTAAATGCTGATGATAGTAGGGTGGAACATAAAAGATTTTCCGGTAGCGAAGGCGAAAAGACAACGTATATATTTCGAGGTTATAGTAGGAGTAGTCTCACTGAGAAGTCGAAGTGGAGCTGTGACAAAATTAGCTTCTTGAAAAGGAATTGTAGGGTTGTTTTTGCTAATAATTGGTAAAGGATTCAACACGATATGTGTTAAACTATGAATTTGGATTCGAGAGTTTTTCAGGTGCATAAATCTTTTCTTTCGTAGATGAAGTGTGGTTGGTTCATCTTTTCGATCGAGGTGTTTTCAAGAATCATAATAAGTTGTGAATGCGAATTGTAATCGTCAAGGTACAAATGAGGTTTAAGATAGAATTAAGTGGCAAACTTGAAGATTAGTTTAGTTTCATATGTTATAATCAATATTTTAATTCATTTTACTTGTCCATAGTTAACAGTCTATTAGTCCGATTGTCCAATGGTCCAATAACAGTTCAATATATTCATATATAATTTAATATACATAATTAATACGTATCGTGACCCGTGTACCGGTCTCAGTGTCGATCACAACTCAAAGTATATATATATTTTGGAATCAACTCCGACCCTGTATAGCCAACTCCCACCTTCACATATAGAGTGTCTATGGTTGTTCCAAAATATATATATAGATGGGTCAATATGATAAGTCGAAACCTTGCATACGTGTCCCGTTATTTATAGTGCGTAAAAGTAAATAACAGAAATTAAATGACGATAAATAAAATTGCGATAATTAAATTGCGATAAATAAAATGTAATCAGTTAGCTAGGAACAGTTAGCTGGAACAGTTAGCGTAGATCCTTAACAAAATTTCAATTAGTTAATTCGTTTGTTTCTAACAAATTTTATTTTGTCCAATGTTTTCTTCATTATGCCACTTGTTGGATTCTGATAGGTCAAAATCCAAATATGAAATTGAACGAAAATGGATTCTGTGGTGAACGGATACGTATATCTATGGATACAAGTAGGATAGTGACTGACTGTTGAATCAGAGTCGAAGAATGTACCGTGTAGCTGATTAATGTGAAATCTAAATATTCCTCGGGTATTACCTACCCGTTAAAATATTTTCACCATTAACAGTTTGTACAAAAGAATTTTAATTACAATCTTTATGAAAATATATATATTTGCATATATATTTTCTTCAGATGTAATCATGGATTTAATGAGTCAATAAGATATTAAACTCATTTGATTTACCATTAATACTAGATTACATAATCTCTAAAACTTTA
Organism: Rutidosis leptorrhynchoides; assembly: GCF_046630445.1. Taxonomy (NCBI): domain Eukaryota; kingdom Viridiplantae; phylum Streptophyta; class Magnoliopsida; order Asterales; family Asteraceae; genus Rutidosis; species Rutidosis leptorrhynchoides. The sequence goes on from NC_092336.1 coordinate 122,579,546, forward strand.
GAAATTACATAATCGCCATGTCGAGCGAAGATAATCGATGTAGAACGATTCGTAGAACGATGATTATACTCGAGGTGCAGAATGAGATGGTGAGGCATGGATTGTTGAAACTTGGGTTATTGGTGGTACTGGTACCGTTGGTGCTGAAGCTGGTGATGTTACTGGTGTTGGTGATACTGCTGGTGCTTGCAAATTGTGTACCGTGCTCTCTAAAGTTAACACTCGAGCTCGGAGTTCTTTAACTTCTTCTACTAACCCTGGTTGGTTTTCAGTGTGAGGTAAAGGTCGGATATCTTCTCTAGTTCCGTTAATGGTAGCCTCAAGACGAAAAATTCTTGCAAGAAGGGTATAAACGGTGTTGCGAACAGGTTCACCGGTGAGCGGGTCGAGCACTCCAACGTTAGGTGGTAAGTTCGGCTCGTGATATGGAGTACCTTCTTCATTTCTCCATAGGGTAAGTATTTCGCGAACCCATCCCCACTTTCTAAAGAAATCATGGTAGTTGATCGGTTGGTGCGCTCCCGTCACGCTATCTTCGGAGTCAGAAGAACTTGGTCGATTCGTATAGGCCATCGTACGCGATCACAGAAAAGATTTTTGGTATGAAAAGCTTAGTGACAGCAAATAATAATTGGATGGTATTCTCAATGCATAATATGCATAGATATATATAGTACCAGGATCCCTTAAATTACGGAGAAATTTACGGAAGATATTAAGCAAAGTCTATCGTAATAGATACGCTAAGATATAAATTTGTCTATACACTATCTATGCAATAAAGGCAGTAAGGCATGTCTAGACTTAGGAATGATTAGCAGGAAATTTTTCCACTAGGAATGATATTCAATACTTATAATATGCAGCTAAGGTCGAAGTCCAGACTCGCTAATGCATCCTGACAACTATCAGTTAGACACACTAATGCAAGACCTGGTTCGCTAGGACCAACGCTCTGATACCATCTGTAGTGACCCGTACATATCCCCTGGACGAAGTCAACAACATCCGGTTCCATTGCGATGATCGACTCCAATTAATGTCCTTAACATGAGCAAATGCACAGCGGAAGACTTAATTTGTACCTGAGAATAACATGCTTTAAAAAGTCAACATAATGTTGGTGAGATATATAGGTTTGATGCTAGCAGCATTATAACTATGGACCACAAGATTTCATATATAAAAAAAAAATATAATACACTCGCAAGTGTATAAAATCATTCTGCTTATGTTGAGGCCTCAGTAACCAACCTTAACAATAATATAATAAGTCATCTTCGCAAAGATGGATGTGTACACTCGCTAGTGTATAATTAAACCTCGAAGTACTAAACATCCGCCCACTAGTTCTTATGTCTAGTGCAGCCTACTAGATGGGGGTGTTAAACCCGATAGATCTATCTTTAGGATTCGCGCTTACATGCTATTATAACATATAACTAAATTACCTAGCACATCAATCCGCAGAATATCATTTTAATCACTTGTGTCCATAACGTAAATCATTTATAAAAACAGCGCATGTATTCTCAGCCCAAAAATATTTAAAGTTTAAAAGGGACTATATACTCACCATACTGTATTTTGTAGTAAAAATACATATAACACCATTGATCAATTATAGAGTTGGCCTCGGATTCACGAACCTATATTATTTATATTCATTCTTATTAATATACATAAAGGTAATCGAACAAATATATATATATATATATATATATATATATATATATATATATATATATATATATATATATATATATATATATATATATATATATATATATATTTATTAGTTATACCCTTTTTATGTTAATATTATATATATATGTATATTTCATATATTCATTTTGTATATTTTAAAAATATTAATCTTGGTTATGTTATATATAATAATTACGTTTTATATTAATAATATTTGTAGTAATGATAATAACAATGCTAGTAGTAATATTAGTAGTACAATTAAAATAGTAATAATAATAATGTGAAAATAATAGTTTTTAGTACTAAAATAATAATGATAATAATAATAATTAACATATCTATAAAATTAATAATAATTGTAACTTTCATAAAATAATAGTAAGATTCATAAAAATTATAATATTGATGAAAATATAAAAAAAATAATAATAATAACTCTAATAATAATAATAATGGTATTATTTTTTTTTTTTATCGATTAAAATAATAATTTTAATAGTACTAATAATAATATTAATAACACTTATATACTAAAATAATAATAATAACAATAACATAACTACCTCAAAGAATAGGCAACAATATCAACACTGCCGGGGCTCGAACTCAAAACCTCTCGCTCAATAACCACACTACAAACCATTTAACTAGCGCTGTCATCCTGGTTATATCCCCATATCTATATTATTTTATCCTGTTCTTGTTGGGTTTTAGTGATTTAACCCGAGTAGTTAACCCAAACGGCCCAGTGTACCTTAGCAGATTAAAGGATCCAGTTGGGCTTGGGTTGCTTCAGTATGCACCAGAATTATCACAAAAAGATTGGGTAGTAGCCTGGGATCGAACCCAGGTCACCTGGAATATAAGTGTGAGTGCTATCCACCCAACCGTCTCGCTTTTCTGATTAATATTAAACACTATAATTCTTTTAACCTATAAATAAAAGATCTTTTAAGAGTTAGAATCATCTTCATTATTTCATACCCAGTAATATGTTCGGTTCATATCACCCAACATCAATTTCGAATTATCTTTATCATATCGTTACTGAATCATCATTTTTATACCATCATCATCATCTTCTCGCCATCATTATCATATTCTCAAAATGGGTGTATGGAAATCGAACAAGAAACCTTACGGCAGCAGTAGCAAACCGAAGCATTAACTGATAGTGATGCGTCTGCAATTGAATGGTTTTGGGTGTCGTCAAATACAACCATCCATGGTGGTTTCGATGGGAATTCGCGAACAAGTTTAGGAGAGAGAGAGATGAGTGAGAAAATGAAAGGTGGTGATTATGGTTGTCTTTATGGTGATAAGTGGCTGAAGGTGGTGATAAGTGGCTGAAGGTGGCGATGGTTGTTTACAGAGACGGGATGGTTCGATGGTGGGAGTTGGGATTAATGGTGGCCGACGGTTTTTAGTGACTCGATGAAGTAAATTCACGAAGGGGTTAAGAGAGAGAAAAGATGAGGGAGAGGTGGTGTGGTGGCATACGGCGGTTGCAGGTGGTGCAAGGTGGCTGGTGAGAGTGTTCCGGTGGTGGTAGGAGATGAAGATGCAATGTGATTCGGTATATGTCTCATAAGCTTTGTATGTGAGTATATATAAACAAGAATGGTAGTAAAAAAGTTTATTATTATTATAATATTACTCCTATGTCTTAATTAAGAAACGTGCACATATAGCTAGTGTCCTGCCGACAGTTTTATGGATATAATATAGTGTCCATTGCTAAACAGTTAACGTTAAAAAGTGTTCCTAAAAATCCCAAATTTTTGGATTGACTATGTTTAATTATTTCACTCAATACCTGTTTGAAACCTGAAAAAAAAAGGTTCGAAAATTGTTTATTTTCTGTTCCAATTTATATGTACGGAGTACAAAAACTTAGTTCGAAAAGGTAAAAAAAATATTTATCAAAACTATTATCTTTTTATTCAAATTTTGGGACAACTTTTATTTTAAAACTTCATATATATATATATTAGACCTATTTTAAAAATAATTAAACGTCAACCGAAAGTTACAGACACTTATCGTTTAAACTCAAAATTAATTATATTTAATATACACTATGTATATGTATAAACAGTTTTAAATAACAAAATTTGCTACACAAATAAATATATATTAGATAATTAAATTAAATATAACAATATATATATACAAGAAATATACATATAAAATAATAGTTTTTATTACAACGTATTTTATTGTACATATTTATTTATAACAATAAATGTATATAATATAGTTTATTAATGTTCATATCATTATATATATTTACATATATTTATATATACACATATTTATATATATCCACACATTTACTAGCAATGGTTCGTGAATCAACGGGGACAGTCAAGGGTAGTTGATTACCTAAATATAGATTTCAAACTTTCTAGACTCAATATTACAGATTTTTACTTATCGTGTCGGAAACATATAAAGTTTAATATTTAAATTTGGTCGGAAATTTCCGGGTCGTTACAGTCTGGACTTCGACCGTGTCTGCATGTCAAAAGTTTTGCTTATCATTTCATGTCGAAAAGTACCTGCTTATCATCCTTAGGAAATTACATGCTTATCATTCTTAGTCTAGACACGTTTTACTGCATTGACTGCATGTATAGTGTATAGACAAAATTCATATCTTAACGTATCTGATAATTCATATCTTAGCGTATATGTTACTGTAGACTTGCCTGACATATGCCGTAAATTCCTTCGTAGTCTACGAAATCTTTAGTACTATATATATATATATATTCTATGTAGTTAGAATATCATCCGATATCCGAAAATCATTTCATATCGAGAAATCCTTTATTCAATCGTACGAAATGGAACTCACCACTAGTTCAAGTCCCTCGGATCCCGATATGGAGTTCCACTCGAGCTCCGAAAGTAGTGTGACCGGAATGGATCAACCAATTAGCCATCATCTATTCTGGATGAATTGGGGATGGGTTCGTAGTCGACTTAATCAATGGAGACGCGAAGAAGGCGATCTTTTCCACCAACCGAATTCACCCCTTGACGAAGAACCCGAAGCACTTACCGGAGAACCAGTCCAAAACAAAATCTTCACCCTCATTTCCTGAATATCTCGCCACGATTATATTCTATCTAAAATTCTAAACCTTATTCATCCGCCCGTTCTGATCGACAATCATCCCGAAATAATAGAAGAAGTCAACGAGCTTCGCGCTCGAGTAGCGAATTTGTAAAATATGGTGCAAAACGTACCAGCTTTAGCAACATCATCGGCACCAACAGTACCACCAACATCAACACCAGTACCACCAACAACCCAAGTTTCAACATCACATGCCTCAATATCTCATTCTGTATCTCGAGCATAATCATCGTTCTACGTATCGTTCTATCTATTTTATCTTCGTTCTACATGAGGATTATGTAATCTCTAATGTTTTAGAGATTATATATTCTAGTTTAATGAAAAATCAAATGAGGTCAATATCCTATTGACTCATTAAATCCATGATTACATCTGAAGAAAATATATATGTATATATATTTTCATAAAGATTGTAATTGAAAATTCTTTTGTACAAACTATTAATGATGAGAATATTTTAACGGGTAGGTAATACCCGAGAAATATTTAGATTTCACATTAATAAGTTACACTTTACATTCTTCCAATCTGATTCAAGAGTCATTTACTATCCTACTTACATCCACAGATATACGTATCTGTTCATCGCAGAATAACCATTTTCATTCAATTTCATACTTGGATTTTAACCTATCAGAATCCAACAAGTGGCATAATGAAGAAAACATTTGACAAAATAAAATTTGATAGAAACAAACAAATTAACTATGAGAAATTTTGTTAAGAATCCACGCTAACAAAATCCTAGCTAACTGTTCCTAGCTAATTGCTAATTCCTTATTACATTTATTTATTGCAATTTATTTATCGCAATTTTAATTCTCGCAATTTTATTTATCGTCATTTAATTTTTGTTATTTATTTTACGCACTTTAAATATCGGGACACGTATACAATGTTTTGACATATCATATTGACATCATCTATATATATTATTTAGAATAACCGTAAGTCACTCTATATCGCGGTAATGCTCGAGTTAGCATATAAAGGGTCGAGGTTGATTCTAAAATAATATATATACTTTGAGTTGTGATCGAGTCCGAGACATGTATACAATGGGTCACGACACGTATTAATTAATTCGAATATTATATATTAAACTATATATGAATTATTGAACTACTAAATGTGGACTACTAACTGTGGACTACTAACATTGGACAATTAAAATGAATTAAAATATTGATTATAACATATGAAATTAAACATTTCTTCAAGTTTTCCACTTGATTTTATCTTAAACCTCATTTGTATCTTGACGATTACAATCTGCGTTCAAACCTTCCATGATTCTTGAAAACACCTCAATCGAGAGGATGATCCAACCACACGTTATCTACAAAGGGAAGAACTTATGCGTATGGGCATGCACCTGGAAAACTCTTGGAACCTAAGTAGAAGTTTAAAATGAATTTATAATTCCTTGGCGTTGTTATTACCGAAAATAACTTTGCAATCTCTTTCCAAATTAGCCAATTTTGTCACAGCTCCAACAAGTCAACTTCGAATTTTCGTTCGAAACAACCTTATTATAACCTTGATATATATGCGTGCTCTTTTATTGTTACCGGAGAACCTTTTATATTCCACCATATTACCAGCAGACGTACCAGCAACCTCGTTGCTCCTTGGCTTAAATATTTCTGACAAATCACTATATTTATCTATTGAAGTCTTATCATGAACTCATCGGCACCTTATAACGATAATTACCATACCAAATACTGAGAGGCATCAATCGATAATCTCGAATTTCTCAGCGATTCTACTACAACAATTATATATATATATATATATATATATATATATATATATATATATATATATATATATATATATATATATATATATATATATATATATATATATATATATATATATATATATATATATATATATATAACTTCTATCTCCTGGATTTACGAACTTCAATTCTGAATTTTTGAAAAAGCGCTTTAGCCTATGAATCAGTTTTCTGAGTTTTGAAAAAGCTGATGAAGCAGTGAAAACTGAAGACTGCCTTAATAGTCAAAAGTTTGATGATAAAGAATGGAGTGTTGAAAAAGCTCAAAGATGTTGATACTGAAAAATGAATTGAGCAAACCATGAAGGAGACTCTGAACAAATCACAAGGACTAAACTTGTACATAAAGAATCCTGATGATTATGTTCTGATGAAATCTTCAGCGGATACCTTGCTCCTTAATTATTCTAAATCATTATGAATTAATTTCTTCATCACAATTTGATCATAAGATATCATCGTATCTTTCATTATAAATATCCTCAATATTTCTGAATATATCTTCATAAATATTCTTGTCTGATATTATTTATCTCTCCGTGTTATCTGAAAGTGTTAATTTCTAAATTTCTGAAAAATTTGAGTTTGAATTATGAATGTTTTGAAGTAGTGTTGGAAATTGATGCATGAGTTAGTATAATATAATGATACTTGATCAACGTGATTATATTACAGTAAGTCATGCTGAGTTTCTAGTGGAACTTGATGATTCACAGACCATAACGTCATCAGGTGCCATGTTACACGACTCTTACATTCAATCTAATCTATAAACATATCAAGAACATATTTCCTTGATAGTCCTATCGTTTTCCTTGAATTCTGGTAATTTGACAAGTCATATCATGCTATTACAATTTTTTTCTTAGAGCATTAGCTATGCTCATTCCGAATTTCGTATCTACGAACTCTGGATCATTACCTACTACTTAAAGTCGAGAAGAGAAAACAAAAGTATGAATAGAAGATGTGAGCTGTGAAAATAAGGAAACGAAAAGGGTGGATTTATAGTGAAATATCAGACAGAACGATTGAGACAGATCATCACATTTAACCAAAGAAGATCCTAATTTCCTTAATTACCGAAGAATCAAATCTTATTACGAAGATTATCTCTAAATTCCTTGAATTCCGAAAATCCACCGTGACTACGTCAAAAGATAAATCTCTATCTCAATATTTTATGACAGCTTCACTCGTATGCTCCACATAATCGAATTGTTTTATCCTAATTACTCATTGGTGATAAAACTCTATTTTATCAACTCATATTCGTCATGAAAACATTCTTATTGTTAGCCATGATGACCTTGATCAAATTTTAGGACGAAATTTCTTTAACGGGTAGGTACTGTGACGACCCGGAAAATTTTGACTAATTTTAAATCAAACTCTCGATACGATTTCATATTTTGACACGATAAGCAAAGTCTGTTAGGTTGAGTCTCAAAAATTTTGAACTGTTTTCATGAATTCATGTAACCTTCGACTGTTCCCGACGATTCACGAATAACTATTTGTAAATAGATACATATACATTTTATATGTATAGATATGTATATATTTGATGTATAAATTAAAATATTACAGGATTTAATTAACTATGTAAAAAAAAAATATGATACTATTATTAATATATATATATATATATATATATATATATATATATATATATATATATATATATATATATATAAATAGATACATATACATTTTATATGTATAGATATGTATATATTTGATGTATAAATTAAAATATTACAGGATTTAATTAACTATGTAAAATAAAAATAAAATATGATATTATTATTAATATATATATATATATATACACACATACATACATACATATATAAAGTATATTAAAAATAAATATTAAATGATTCTAATACTCGTTTGATATTCCGATTGATATTGAGTAAGTCAAATTCAAACTTATATGATTTTAAAAAATAAACAGTGATTCAAAAGTGAGTTATATAACCTATAGGCTTATTAAATATGTATTTAGGAACTATTTGTTAAGTTTTAATTTTTTTATATTTTAACTGGGATCGAGCATGGACAATGAGTTAATTTTTTATTTAATAATTTTAAATAGTTAATGATCGAATTTTATACCATAATGACCAAAATAAATAAAGATAGTTACTGTAAAAATTTGGAATTTATCTGAGTATTTTCATCCGCCACTGATTATCAACAGGGCACGAATTTCAATCCGTGAGAAACTGTCGGTAACATATGGACAAGTGGTATTCACGTGAATGTAATTCAATTACTGTACCTGCAAGTGTCAATTGAATTTTATTATTATATAATATTATAATTATTACTATATCAATAATATATACATATATGATATATATATATGATATATATATATATATATATATATATATACATATATGATATATATATATATACATATATGATATATATATATACATATATGATATATATATATATATACATATATGATATATATATATATATACATATATGATATATATATATATATATATATATATATATATATATATATATATATATATATATATATTTATATATACATGTTGCATATCACTAACCCCATCACCATTTTCCTATTTCTGTTTTTGTTTCGAGCATCAAACAATCATCTCTCTATATATATACATACATATACGTGATCCATATTCAAAACCACACACCTTCACCCGACCTCCACCACCTTCGGCCATCCTACCATTGAGCAACACCTTAAATGTCCAACAAACGTCGGCCAACAAACATCAAACCACCATTCACTACAACAAAAATGACCTTACGGGACCCCCAAAAGGGTCCCATTATGTGCCTGTTTGGTACCCTTTTGTTTTTGCGACCCTTTGAAAGGTGGTTACTAGATGATTGTTTTTGCAAAAATGACCTTAAGCCAAATTTCAAAATTTTTGCAAAAGAAACCCTTTTCGAAAGAGTATTTTTGAAAACCTAAAATGTTTGTCAATAAAAATAAGGCTTAAGTAAGGAGGGAATCTTGTTAGATTGAAAACTCTAATAGAGCATTGCATGACTAAGGCATTATCGACCTAAATTGATTATGGTGAGGCACCCCAAATAAGACCAGCATTCATCTTTAATCCTTCACTATTTTCTGTTGAGAGTACTGATGTCTGTGCTCAGAATCAGAACTTGCTTTAGATCTACATCTCCAAGCAGCAAAACGTGATTCGGTTATAATCAAAATAGCTAGCCATTTGTCAAACATAAACCTTCCGCACCTCTACTACTTCTACTCCACCATCACATCCACATCACCTTTACTATTTCTCGAAAAGTCCAGAAAATGAGATTCCTTCCAAAAACCCGATATTATAAACCTCTCAAGTATCATGGCAAATGTCTTGAAAAAGTTTACCGGCAAAAAGTTTCTCGAGATGAAGTCTCCAAAAAAAAAATGATTTTCAAGTTCTGAGAAAAGGAGCAGAACTTAATAAGAGAAATGCCGAAGAGAACTCGACCGAAAATGATTATCAATTGAAGAAAAGTTCCAAAGTACTTCTCAAAATACTTCATCACTCCTATCTATCTGAATAAAAGTCTGTATATAGACCACATTACCCTTTTATCTCACCCTAACTTTACTACCACTTCAGAATTCCTTTTCATCACTGACAAATGACCTATAAAGATGAGATTACTACCGTTCTCGCATTAGCAGCAAGGATTTGAGTCTTTATCAAGCCTATGATGATGGGTGCAGCATGACTGGCTATGAGTGTATTCATTTCTTAGATCTATAGGGAACCCTAAACAATTGAGTGATTTGAGTGACCCATGAAAGCTAGCCTATGTCATGTAACCTCCTCGCATGCTTGCAGAGATTACTTCAATCCTAACATAGATAATTTGATCGGTGTCGAAGGGCCGGTCAAAAATAGCCTAATTACTCTACTTTAGATAGGGTAAGCAGGATTCGTTTCACGAGAAGTTATGGTTAATTAGCAAGCAATTTCAAGATTGGTTTGTTTGTGATTAACTAAAATTAACTAAAGTAAAGACTAGATTAACAATTACTAAGCAAATGTAAACTTTGAGTATTTAAGAGCATAAACAATGAACTAAACGAAAAGGTTGTAATCAATTGGATGGAAGCCTTTATTCCTTAGCAATCCCAATTATGCATGTACTAGTTCAACAAATTCTTATGCTATCAAATTATCAACTAAATCTCATAGACAAGACTTCTTCAGTTTTCCAATTTATGATTATCTTGGGCACAAGCAATGCTACTTACACACGTTGTCTTTTTCCCTATACTAAATTGTAACTAGGTTGGATTAAGCACAAGATGTTAAATATCAATCACTTATCTTGCAACAATCAATAACTTTCAAACTTGCATTAAATGATAATTCAAAAGATTCAATGAAATTATAAACCAAAAGACATAAGGATTACAAAATCAAGAATCACATAAGTAAATGAAGAACTAAACATACAATAATTGTTCATGCAAGGAATAAAGTAAAAGAAACTAGCCAAGCATGTTGGTGATGATGATCATGGTTGCTTCTTGAAGTTGCATGATGAACACTCCTTGAAACCTAGCTTGAATCTTGATTTGATGATGATTGATGGTGTGTTTTTGTGTGTTTGATGCTCCTTAAACTGATGGAAAAGATGTCTTATTCGTAGCCTAGGGTTTCCTTTATATAGGAATGAAGTAGGGTATTCCCCAAGTTTGAAATCCCTCAAATTCGGCTCTAAATTCTATCCAAAAATACGCTCAGCCGCAATTTACTCTCACCAGCCACAATTTACGCCCCACCGCAAAAACCCAAGTGCCTCCTTATGCCCGTTTCTGACCTGAGCAAACTTTTAATTTCAGGCCAGCCGTAATTTACTCTCACCAGCCGCAATTTGCGGCTGGGTACTTTTTTCGCGCCTTTTTCTCGTTTTAATCCTCATTTTCGCGTTTCGTCTTGACTCGTTACCCATTATAAAAACCTTTTAAAAGAGCCTTTTCAACCTCAAATGCACACATAAAATTCATCTTTAATATCGAAACACAATCGGTATTTATGAACCGATCAACTCCCCCACACTTATCATTGTTTGGCCTCAAACAATCTCAAACTCAAATCTTCGACTCGAACCTTTAATTGATCTTTTAACAACTGATAAATCTTTCAAGGATTGTATAAAACCGCAACGTCTTGAACTCAATGTGGAACATGAATTCTTCCGACATGGCTCTCACTTAATCAACTTTAACTTCTCGATTATGTGAACATCTCGTCTCGAGCAAATACTTCAAAAATGTAACAAAACTTCAAACTTAGTGATCTTCAAATAAAACATAAGTCAAGTGAGAGCCATTCGCCATATGAACTAGACAAAAGAACCATATACCGTCAATTCCATATTTTGTTTTAAAGGTTGGTGCGCCAGAGTGTCCGAAGACACCCTTTTTGGTTCTCCCGGTGTTTTAGTATCACGGCACTCATCTCATGCCCCAACAACTCCTCCGGTGACTCTTGGAGCAGCGTGGACAATCGACGAAAGGTTGTGGAATTTAAGTCCTACGTGACTTATAATGAGAAATAATTTTTGTGGATTTAGCCCCATCTAGCTCTATTTTTAGCGGTATTATACGCCCCAACAAGGCTCTCGTGTAGGAATATTTATCCAGCCCATATACTGGCTGTTTTATGGATTTGGCTCCATCGAGCTCTTGTTTTGTGGTTTTAGCCCCAAGCATGGCTCTCGTTTAGGAATATTTATCCAGCCCCTAAACTGGCTATTTTGCAGCGAACTGCGGGTATAGCTAGTGTCATCCACAGCTAATCCTAGTTTTGGATAGCGACACAGAACAAGTCCAAGCACTAGCATTTGTTCCCAGTATCGAAACAAGATGTGAATGAACAGGAAATGACATTTTGTACCTTTCACTTTCGTCAATTCATGGGTAAAAAGCTGCACAAAAAAGTGCTTGTGAAACATAAATTGGAAGACTTTACTTCCTTCTTGAAAACACCTTGATAACACAACTAAGAAGACTTTACTTCTTGACTTTACTTCTTAACTTTACCACTTGAAAAATCTTTATTAATTTAGGTGCTAACAACTAACTTTTTCTTAATGCCCATTAATACCATGCCACTTCACTTATTCTTTCAACTCTTTTTTTTTTTTTTTTTTTTTTTTTACAAAAATCACACTTGGTTTGTTATAAAATTATGATTAAAAATTTTGTTCAATCGCAATAATCATAATGTTTTACTCATTTTAAGCTTCAAACCCAAGTAATGTATCCCAAAAAAGAAAATTTTAATTTTCCCCTCTCCCCCACACTTGAATCATGCTACGCCCTCGTACACATGTGTAGAGTATTATAATATTTATGTGAAAAATAAAAAGGGAAAATCTAACACATTACCGAGATACTCGCAAGTTCACCATCCAATAGTAACCATCGTACATCATTTTGATTCATCATCACACATTCCATTCGATTACGTTTATCCTTCCATTACAACTTAGAAAAGAAAAACAAAAGAAAAAGTGTAAAATCTAACTAGCCCACTTTCGGAGGGATCCTCTTTAAACCACCCGATTCCCTCGGGTGAACGAGTTTTGTCTCGTGAGGGCTTGCAGTGAACATACCCACAAAGGTCATTTATCTAAAAATAAAAATAAAATAGAAATAAACTAAAGATAAAATAAAGAAGACTTACAAACTCTACACAAGTTTGTGCAGTTTTTATATCCGAGTCGTGCACATTACTTTTTTGCCACTTCAGCTAATTCCAGGACTGTAGAAGGTTCCTCCTTCCCTCACTTTATGAGAACCTTTAATATCTCTAACTTTTCTTAACTTAGAATCCAACCACACATCATTCTCCTTAGCCACATGTATTAACTCAAACAATTTAGCTTTTTCTTTAGAAGACAAGTTACACACAAGACGGTTGGTTAAGCTTTCATCCCCCCTACTCCTAGCATCATGGACCCGTCTATGTAATTTCCTCATGGAACGATCAAGCATCGGATCATCCCCATATTCCTTACACTCACTATCATGCCTCAAAGAACTATGTGGCGGGTTTTCACTATCTCCCCCACACTTATGCCCTTCAAGATCCTCTAAATTTGGAAAACACCTCATAATCAACTTGAGAATTCACATTTTCATTCTTATTCACTTTGATCTTGTGACCTCCAAACCTCTCAACAAGTTGTTCTACGTTTCTCCCCATTACTTTGACTACTTTTGTATCAGATTCTTCAGACTTTTCAAGTGTATCAACAGACACATTCCCAACACACATAGTCTCCATTTTGTTATCACTGGATACCTGCTCATTTGATTTTCTCATTGATGGTGGTCGGTAAGGCTCAATCGTCTTTGGAGTTACCAAATGTTCCATCTTATCATCTTTCTCACTAAATGTGGACACTGTCATCACAGTTTCTTTCATCGGTAACGAATAAGTGGTGTTGATAGACGAACTCAACTTGGTTTCAAGAACTTGACTCAAATTTTTTAATTCCCGCTCAAGATTTTGTATCGACTCTTGTTGACTCATCAAAATTTCTGCATTAGTTTTTATTTGAGATTCCATGAATTCACTCGTCATACCCTCTTCACTAGATTTTCTTACCTCCTCTTTCTCTTTCACATCCGGTGCATACTTTTGAACCTGTTCATGGTTAGTATCCAACAAAAAACAATCCTGGACATCCGGTGTATGTAATGAATTAAAAATATTAATCCGTGATCTCTTATTACCAAAAGAAATATCCATAACCCCGGTTCTACAATTGATAAGAGCATCAATTGTGGCCAAAAATGGACGACCAAGAATGATCGTCGGTTGGGTCTCCCTAAAAGTAGTCTCTGTGTCCATAACTATAAAATCTACCGGGTAATAAAAGTCTTCCACTTTCACAATCACATTTTCCAACATACCCCTTGGAGTTCTCATTGACCGATCCGCAAGTTGGACGAGAATATCAGTATGTTTTAAAGTTCCCAACTCGTATCGGTCAACAAGGCTCGATGGAAGTAAGTTAATACTAGCCCCTAAGTCCAACAAAGCCTTTTTAATATTAACATTCCCCACCGTAACCGAAATTAATGGTGTCCCTGGGTCCTTAAACATAGGTGGAAGTGAACCCAATATTACAGCACTCACTTTTTCAGTTAATTTTACCTTTTTGGGCAATGATGTGTTAAGTTTACGCTTTTTAACACACAAATCTTTTAAAAACTTAGCATATGCTGGAATTTGTTTGATTGCATCAATAAGTGGAATATTTATTTTTACTTGTTTAAACGTTTCCCACATATCATCCGTTTTTGATCCCTTTTTCCCATAAGGGAATTGGTTCGGGGACTCCAAAGCCTTGGGGAATGGAATGGTATTAGCCTCCATGTCCGATGTCCCAATTTCGTTAATGATGGGTTCTTTATTTTTCACCCCCTTCCCAAGGTCATTATTTTTACTTACCTCATCCTCCTCATCAAGAACGATCGGAGACTTACGTGCATCGCATTGAGCTACCTCTTTCTCACCAACCTTGTTGTCATACTTCTTTCCACTACGCAAGGTGCCTACCATGTTTACACTATGTCCTTTTCTTGAGTCCTTATGATTTGGATTTAACACCATATAACTCGGTATGGTACCCGGCTCCTGATTTCCTTTACTTTCCGCTACATTACCGATCTCCTTAGCCAATGCACCAATCGACTTATTTTGCACTTCTATCATTTTTTGCATTTCGGAGATGAACGCATTCATCTTAGCATCCGAGCTCGATGGTTGATTGGGTGGAGCATTGTTTTGATTTTGGTTTTGGTTTTGATAATTGTTTTGATTTTGGTAATTATTTTGGTTTTGGTTTTGGTTTCGGTTATTGGGATAAGGGTTTTGGTAGTTTCCTTGGTTTTGAAAGTTGTTTTGGTTTTGGAAGTTATTTTGAGGTCTTGGTTGGGTTCCTTGATTGTTAGAATTTAGAGCGTTGTTGTTGCTCCAACAAAAGTTTGGATGATTTCTCCATCCCGGATTATATGTGTTGGAGTATGGATCAAACCTCATGAACCTGTTCTTCCATTATTTGTTGATTTACCGGTGAAAGCCCATTTCTATATCCGAATGCAAAGTGAGAAGGATCTCCACAAATCTCACAAACTTCCTAAACCTGCGAAACATTACAAGCAAGACCCTGGTTTAGGTTGTTAAATATAAGCATTTTCAAATCATCTAATTCTTGCTCGAAGTTCCTAGATGAACCACCCGAATCGGAAACATGATTTACTCGGGAGGTACTAGGTTGTTTACGATTAACCGAAGCTTGGGTTTTTGAACCTTTGCTTAACTGTTCAAAGAACGTCCATTCATCATCACTAGACCGAGTTAAAAATGCCCCACCACTAGCCGCCAAAAGGAATTGCCTATTTTGGGAATCTAAACTATCATAGAAAACTTTAACCAATTCCCACTTTGGTATCTCATGGTGTGGGCATGCTCTAAGTAACTCCTTCAAACACTCGTACGCTTCATGAAATAATTCACCCGGTAATTGTTTAAAAGATTTTATTTGCGTACGCATGTCTGAAGTTTTACTTATGGGATAAAACTCCTCTAAAAACTGTTTTTTCATCACCGCCCAAGTATTAATACTCCGGGCGGGTAAAGAGAGAAACCATCGTTTTGCCTTATCTTTAAGTGAATAAGGAAATAATCGCAGACATACCTCATCATCAGTGAAACCGTTTACCTGATTAGTAGCACATATCTCATTAAACTCAGTGATGTGTTCATATGGTTCCTCGTTAGCCATACCTAGGTAGGTTGGCAAGATCGAAATGAGTTGAGGTCGGACCTCAAATCGTCGATTGTTTCCTCCTGCCGATGTAGGATAAACAATGGGTGAATGATCCTCATAATCACCCGGTTGGTAGTAGGTGTCTACTCCTCTTAGTCGTTTGGCCATCTCGTCTCGTTGATCAAAAACTTCCTCTTCAGTGTCAGACTCTGATTTAGGAGAGTTTTGTGGAACAATCGGATGTGTCTCTAACTGTGGTTGAGTGGATGCTGAAGCCACTGTCGAACCCTTTAAGATTCTTGTAGCTTTTCGATTAGCTTTTGCAGATTTCTAGATTTCCGGGTCTAATGGCTTAAGATTTTCATCTCCCAAACTCCGAGTTTGCATACACTAACCTGCACTTCAACAAAAACAAGAACACCGAGCGTAAAACTGATAAAAACAAAATAAACAAAACACTATTTTTGGATTTTTATTGGTTTTATAATTTTTATGGTTTTTCTAATTTAACACGAAAGCAATAAAATAAGAGCTTGCAAATCAAGCGCACACTTCCCCGGCAGCGGCGCCAAAATTTGATCGGTGTCGAAGGGCCGGTCAAAAATAGCCTAATTACTCTACTTTAGATAGGGTAAGCAGGATTCGTTCCACGGGAAGTTATGGTTAATTAGCAAGAAATTTCAAGATTGGTTTGTTTGTGATTAACTAAAATTAACTAAAGTAAAGTCTAGATTAACAATTACTAAGCAAATGTAAACTTTGAGTATTTAAGAGCATAAACAATGAACTAAACGAAAAGGTTGTAATCAATTGGATGGAAGCCTTTATTCCTTAGCAATCCCAATTATGCATGTACTAGTTCAACAAATTCTTATGCTATCAAATTATCAACTAAATCTCATAGACAAGACTTCTTCAGTTTTCCAATTTATGATTATCTTGGGCACAAGCAATGCTACTTACACACGTTGTCTTTTTCCCTATACTAAATTGTAACTAGGTTGGATTAAGCACAAGATGTTAAATATCAATCACTTGTCTTGCAACAATCAATAACTTTCAAACTTGCATTAAATGATAATTCAAAAGATTCAATGAAATTATAAACCAAAAGACATAAGGATTACAAAATCAAGAATCACATAAGTAAATGAAGAGCTAAACATACAATAATTGTTCATGCAAGGAATAAAGTAAAAAAAAACTAGCCAAGCATGTTGGTGATGATGATCATGGTTGCTTCTTGAAGTTGCATGATGAACACTCCTTGATACCTAGCTTGAATCTTGATTTGATGATGATTGATGGTGTGTTTTTGTGTGTTTGATGCTCCTTAAACTGATGGAAAAGATGTCTTATTCATAGCCTAGGGTTTCCTTTATATAGGAATGAAGTAGGGTATTCCCCAAGTTTGAAATTCCTCAAATTCGGCTCTAAATTCAATCCAAAAATACGCCCAGCCGCAATTTACTCTCACCAGCCGCAATTTACGCCCCACCGCAAAAACCCAAGCGCCTCCTTATGCCCGTTTCTGACCTGAGCAAACTTTTAATTTCAGACCAGCCGTAATTTACTCTCACCAGCCGCAATTTGCAGCTGGGTACTTTTTTCGCGCCTTTTTCTCGTTTTAATCCTCGTTTTCGCGTTTCGTCTTAACTCGTTACCCATTATAAAAACCTTTTAAAAGAGCCTTTTCAACCTCAAATGCACACATAAAATTCATCTTTTAATATCGAAACACAATCGGTATTTATGAACCGATCATAAATCATCTTATCTTTTTCTCTTATAATAAAAGCAAACCGCTTAGGCTATTAGAAAAGAAACACTGAAAAGATTCTTAAGAATGAGAGTTTGCTTGAGGACAAGCAAAGTCTAAGTGTGGGATATTTGATATCGGCTAAAAAGTCACGTTTTTACCCCGGTATTAAGGCCCAAAAACCACAAAGATTTGAACTTTATCGGCAAAATACCCACTTCGTCGGTTAGAATTGAAGAACAAGTAATTACGAAGGCGGTGCAAAAAGAATCAAGAGAATCGGAGCTAAAACGAAGATTCTAGAGTGAAAACAGTGAAAGACAAGAAATCAAGTTACGATCCAGTGAATCAAGGCTGACCAGCATCAAAAACGGCATGCCATACGGCCTTCCAGTATGGAAACGTCCTGCCAAATATGGTTTACCAAGCGACCTGCCATACGGGCTTCCAGGAAAACGGCCTGCCAAATACGGGCCACCAAACGGCCTGCCATACGGCCTGCCAGTGGTATTTTGGAAACTTCCTAGTCTATTTAAAGGGTCTTTGTCATTCATTCCAACACACACTTTAATTCACTTCTTTCTCTCTCTTATACAATATTAGTCATACTCTCAAGGTCTTCGACTCCGTGCGGGAAACCTAGTACCCGGAGAAGAACGCTGAAGATTGTATTAGGAGCGGTCTGGAGTCATGAAGTTGTCACTTTTGTATTCGGAACTCGTTTAATCTACTGGTACTTCTATCCTTTATCTTATATAATGTTTTATGATATTGTTGCCATGATTAGCGAGTAGTTATCTTTAGTGTATGCTATGATGTAAGCAGTTACAATGCCAAAATAATATTATGGTCTGTGTATGCTGTTGAAATGCTTTCCGATTATGCTTTAAACTCAATCACTTTTCCAACTAATAGAATGTAGTTATAGGCTCTGTTATTGGGAAGTCGCGAACCTCGATTCAGAGTACACTATCTGTGTCACCCCTTGGTAAGAGAAGTCTATCGGATACAACGTAAGATCGACCGAGGCACACCGGTTGTAGTAAGCCTATCGAGCTTTGGATTCTGACTGAGGACTCTTTCGTAGTGAAACATCTGACTAGAACCTTAGTACATTGTCGGTCCTAGACCATGCTAGTGTAGTCACCAAGCATATAAACTTCGTACGTGCACGCTGAAGCACAGCGGTTGTTGTAAGCTATACCTTTGCTAAGTAAGGCCATGGAACCCGGTTAATGTTGAGCAGTACACTGCACCATAACGCGGTCTCAAGCATTGCACCCCGCTTGAGGGATTCTTAGTTAATTAAGGAAATGTTTGTTTAGACACATAAAGGATTGGACCGTTAGGATAACCGAACGTGTTCATGGAAGTTAGCTTGACTTGGCCATGGTGTTCTTTATGGTTGAACTCTTTTTAAGGGCCTAACTATCTTTTACCAATCATTAACGAAAGCATTGAAGCGCATCAAGTCTCTCGGATATGGTAAACCATGTATTCTATTATGCTTAAGAAAGTTTAGACCATTTTGGAATGTTAATACGTCACCCAACCGAGTCGCTCAATTGGATGAGCCGTCTGAACGTGTATGCCTGTAGTCAGACTCCACGGGCGTCGGGGGTAAGGGACGTTGTTTTCTATTCAGAATCTTCAAGCCTAACGCAGTACCCAGTGACATGTCATATGACAGGGGCGTTTAGGACCAGTGTAATGAATACAAGGCCTCTGCCTATTCATGAGCCAGCATTCCATAATCTCGGTAGAATAACTGATGAAGTCATAGTATGCACTCACTTTAACCTTATCTGAATTACGAATTTTATCGCATTTACTTTATCTGTCTTATAAATTAGAAAATCCGAAAATAAATATTCACTACTCCTTAACTATCTTAGGCTTAAATATAGGTTCGATTCTACTGATATCTCAAAAATACGACCCTAGGTCATACTTCCCTTACTTAAAAGGAGTAGTAAGATTTAGGCCCCACTAAATATAAATTTAAAATAGAACCTTCCTTCCACGAGTGGCTGATCCTGGCGAGCCGCGGCCTGACGACACCGCGCGAGTAAAAACCGTCCGTTTCGGCCATATAGTCATCAAGCATTAGTCCCTGCCAATCATACGAGCTTAATCCAGTGGCACAACCTACAAACAAATAATTAATGTATAAGCATAAGCATTCAGAGTTATTAAACCAAATTACAACAACAATTTAACAATGGCATAACGAGATTAAAAAAGTTGGCCACGCAATAGCCACATCGGTAGCCTTTATCATTGTAGTAACAAGGTCAAATGGTCTTATCACTGTTTCATCACCTTTTATTGCAACTTAAACATGTACTTCACCCTAGCCTGGACCAATCTCTATTCCTCCAACCACTGTTAGTGGGTCTAAACTACGAAGCCTGCATTTTGCGACAATCAGGGTTGGATTATTAATGCTCTTTAGGTGGACTTCTTTGCCAACCTATTTTTAATTTTCCAACTACTAATTATTCAACTATAAATATTTTAACATGGAGAATAACAATAGTAACTAAATAGAAAAATACATGTAGTGGCGTATTGGTAATTATGCCATTATTTGTTGATGCATGAGGATTAACAACGGTATTATCTATCATAACATTCTTTTGTTTTTCACGTTCTTTATACTCCTGGAGTTCTTCTTTCAACTTGACGTTCTCTTTGCATAAAGCTTCCCGACTCCTGACTTCACCCCAAAATCTGATACACGAACACCGAGACCATACCTTTTTGCTTGTCCATGTTTAGCTGTACCCTGACTTGTGCATAGATATCATCTGGTCCAGGCTCATCGAGTGAACCTTCTGGTAATTCCTTAGAAAGTTCTTTCATTTGTTCCTGTAAATAGAAAAATGAACATTAAAATCCCCACGATAAACCATGCGTAGAGAGGCCATAAAATAATGATTACATTTAAGCAAACATAGTTATCATTCTGCCAGCACATTCAGTTTTGTAATTATGTAACTTACAAGTTGTTTTACAGCTTCAGAATTGTTTGTGATGTCAGCTTTCTCGAAAGACCGCTCAAAAATGTCCACTCTACTCGGCTCTCTTCCCAATTGTATCTGTTGTAACAAAATGAAAATGAGTAACAACAATAAAAAATAGTACTATAATAACATTTACATTTGTAATAAACTTACCTTTAGTTCCTCACGAATTTATGCATAACTCTTTTTGCCGATCAATGGATACAATGACCTCTTTTTCCGATTATGTTTATTTTTATCACTCATGTCCTAGTTTAGGAAAAGGAAATATTATAATGAGATAAACAATAATATAATGTTGTTTTAATAAGAAGACAGGATCATACCTTTGATGCCTCGCCATTCCAAAAGTCAACAAGTCTTTTCCAGTGTTTTTTTTTACTACCCCAGGCCTGGCTCTTAATTGTTCGTGGCGTGATTTACTTGGATCATAGTGAAGCTTATTAAGTCTATTCCTCCAGCTCTTGACCTTTTTTGCAATAGATTGAAGGATCCACTTATCAGCATCTCCACGAATGTCAAATTTTGTCTATAAATTAAATATAAACTGTCAGTTTAGTAAAACATAAAAGTTAATCAATGACATCCACTTTTTAAGTTTAGACCTTTATGATATCAAGCAAATCCTTCTTTCTTGATTTATTAACATTATGCCAACGTTTGTAAAGAGGGCATTGCTTCCCACTCCTAGCTAACACACCCATGAAATGGGTAAGCTCACAACTTTTTTTATTAACAGGTTGTCCAAATTCATTTACTACAATAATTGCTCGCTCCAATTCTGTTCGTTCCCATGTCTTTTTCATTTGTGTTGGTCCTCTTGGCACGTAGCGTTTAGTTGTTGCTGAAAGACAGAACGTGAATAAATTTTTATTTGGTGTAATCAAATTCATTAACTATACATAGATAAAACCAAATTCATTAGAATACCTGATCAACTATCCACATCATTTTGAATTTCTTGTTCTGTTGGGACAAGTTCCTCTTCTTGATCTTCTTGATCTTCTTCCGCTTTTTATTACAAAAGTCATTATCAAAGTTTGAATATAGAATTGACAAAACAAAAAAATGATGTTGCAAATATCGAAAGTTTACCTTGTTCATGATCAGGTTGAGTAAATTCACGGTCTGCGTTTCGCTCCCAATCAATATTTGTTTCATAATCCAATTCTTTTTCAAAATTAACTTCATGGTCATCTTGGTACACCATCTCCGTATCATGAATATCGATGTCATCATTGATGTCGCCATTTCGTTCTTCATTAGTCATCTCGTCTGTAATTGAAGAAGGTTATATATAATAGTAAATTAAAACTAGGCTTAATAATCAGTCAATGTCAGAAATAAATTTGTTGAAAAATAAGTCTGCCACAACATAGAATAATGATCAACCCACCATTGGTGACTCTATCTGTCACTTTCAGCTGTTCTGGTGAATCTATTTGCAGTGCTGTACCATCTCTCTTCTTGCATTTCTTAGACTGTTGTGACATACGAGTTATTGCACCCCTTGTACTAGTCATGTGTAACTTTTTCTTTTTAGATTTTGTAACTATTTCATTATGGTTCATAGTCGTAGAACTCACAAGTTTCTTCCTTAAATTAGCCACGCTATTTAGCGACATTGGTTTTATGTAATTTTTAGGCTTTTTCTGCAAGAAGTAACAGTTTGTTAAATAAATATAATGAAATAAAATGTGTTAGAATAATTTCTTTTTACCTTTTCAGACACCTTGGATGTTGTTACATCAGCTTCAACAAAATCATCCTCACCATCAATGTCAAGTAACTCATCAGGTATATAATCATCATCCTCATCTATCAACCTTAGAGTTGATTTATCTTTCGGTTGTTTTTTCCAGATTCTTTTTTAGGCAAAGAATTAAGAAGATTTGGCAGACCATAAGATTCAAATACTTGAGCATTCTTCTGCATCATCATATTTCTCTCATTTTCATAAGCAATGACAGGTTCCATTGATCTTTGACCTTGCTTACTTCTACCTAACAGAAGAAAGATAAGTTTAGATGAACATAAGGATGATCAACGTAATCATGGCGATGACATTACAAGTAAAAGATAAAAAAAACAAGACAATCATGTTGGAAACCTAAATCTATTTCTAGTAGTCATGGCGATGACAGTAAACATTTATTTGTCTTATAAAGATTAAAATATACCAAACATCAATGTAAACATGATGATGTACCTAAATCTATAAGTATAGTAGAATAAATCTCATAAACTATTACAAACAAATGAGCATATCAATTTCGATCAGTTTCAGTTTCACAATCGAGATAATAAAATATGTAAACAATTTGTTATCACCATAACATGAAATAGAATATTAACTATGATTGCAGTATATGAAACGTATGCAACAACAACATCATAGATTTACAAGGTCAAGATCCAAAGTAATTAACTTTTCGATCAGTTTCAGGTTCATAATCAAGATAATAGAATAAGTAAACAATATGTTATCACCATAGTATGAAACTGAATATTAACTATGATTGCAGTATATGAAACGTATGCTACAACAACATCACAGATTTACAAGGTCAAGATCCAAAGTAATTACCTTTTTTTATTGATTTTAAAAACTCATAGACCTTGCTGCGAAAAAATATTATGTGTGATACTAGGTCTTCTCCAATAGAATTACAAAAAAGAGTTAACATATTGAACGGTTTATTGGTGGGAAGCATAATGACGTTCAAAATTTTGGGAAAAAAGGAATGGTGGGAAGCAAATTGGCGATCTAAAAATTTCGGATCAAAAATTCCTGCTTCAAAAAATTTGGGTTGTAACTGTTGGCACTATAGATGTACGTGTTTGAGGCGTGTATATCGGATGATGGGTATATCCCATAATTATAGAGATCATTATATAAATACCTTATATATTTACCTTATATAACCATATTATTGAGTATTAAATTTATATTGACCTTGTTATTTAATTTAATAGAAAACTTATATAATGCATACTATAATGACTAATATAATAATTGTAATAAGTATTTATACGAAATTTTATTTTAATATAGGTTACCAATTCTATAATTTATATTTATTTAACATTTATATTCGTCTATAATAAAATAATAATAATAATAATAATAATAATAATAATAATAATAATAATAATAATAATAATAATAATAATAATAATAATAATAATAATAATAATAATAATAATAATAATAATAATAATAATAATATGTATCTTATGATATGAAAGAATTTGTTACATAGATGATTTAATAGAATTATAACTAATATTATGCATATGCATTTGTTCCATAGATATTAAATGAATCGTATCATAATGGAATGACTAACGAAAAAGTTTTGGTATATAAAGGTTTATGCCAGATAAGAGGTTAGGGGTATCGAACTCTATCATTAAAGGAATTGGTTTAAAGGGTCTACACTAGCCAGAATGCAGGCAAATAAGGGGTCGAGTTATGGTAGATGGTTGTTTAACAATATATATGAGTTGTTTAGTGGTGACCTATTTGCAATGTTAACTTAGATAGTATGGATCGATCGCAATGATCTTGTATATTCATTGAAGTTGATCGAGGTTTTTATAATTGTTTGATGGTGTCCGAAATTTAGTTGAAGTTTGGTAAACGACTAAAGTTTCGGGCTAGTGGGATTAGGGA
The DNA here is from genome assembly GCF_046630445.1 of Rutidosis leptorrhynchoides. NCBI lineage: Eukaryota > Viridiplantae > Streptophyta > Magnoliopsida > Asterales > Asteraceae > Rutidosis > Rutidosis leptorrhynchoides. The sequence continues at coordinate 122,604,491 of NC_092336.1, forward strand.
CACTAGCTAGCTAGTAGTACTTGTGTTTGATCCTTCAATACTATGTATGTATGTATGTATACGTATGTATGTTTGTATGTATGTTTATATGTATGTATGTATGTATGTATGTATGTATGTATGTATGTATGTATGTATGTATGTATATATATGTATGTATGTATGTATATCTATGTATGTATGTATCTATGTATCTATACATAATGTATGTATTTATGTATGTATGTATGTATGTATGTATGTATGTATGTATGTATGTATGTATGTATGTATGTATGTATGTATGTATGTATGTATGCATATATGTATATGTATGTATGTATGTATGTAAATATGTATGTAGGTATGTGTGTATGATCTATATGTATGTATGTAGGTATGTATGTATGTATGTATGTATGGGTGTATGGGTATATGTGTGTATGCATACATACATACATACATACATACATACATACATACATACATACATATACACATACATACATACATACATACATACATACATACATACATACATACATACATACATACATACATACATACATATATACATACATTATATACACACAAACACACATACACACATATACATACATACATACATACATACATATATACACACATACATACAATCTATATATACATATGTACGTGTACATACACTGATACACATCGATGTATCTATGTATGTATGTATGTATGAGGATCGATATGGGTCAATCTACCAGCGATCGAGACAGCAGTAATATGAAAAATTTGTAGGGGTGATGGATATGAAATATCGTTGACATGTAGGCAACCGGATTTTTAGTCGTTATGTCCGGTTGTTCTGCTGATTACGTGTTCATCCGATAGTTGAGGTGGCATTCTTTAAGTTATGAATTTTCTCATGGAGGGGGGTTGATAACTTCATTCAACATTGGGAAGCCGAAGAACTAGTTAGGTTTGCTAATTAGCTCTAAACGAGAGCCAAATGAAGAAGAGGGCATTCGTTATGGGTGTATGTGTGTGTGTATATATGTATGTATGTATGTCTGTATGCATACACACACATACATACACAGATACATACATTATACACACATAAACACACATACATACATATATACACACATACATATGATCTATATATATATATACATATGTACATACATACACAGATACACAGCGATGTATCTATGTATGTATGTATGTATGCGGATCGATATGGGTCAATCTACCAGCGATCGAGAAAGCAGTAATATGAAAAATTTGTAGGGGTGATCGATATGAAATATCTTTGACATGTAGGCAACCGGATTTTTAGTCGTTATGTCTTGTTGTTCTGCTGATTACGTGTTCATCCGATAGTTGAGGTGGCGTTCTTTAAGTTATGAATTTTCTCATGGAGGGGGTTTGATAATTTCATTCAACATTGGGAAGCCTAAGAACTAGTTAGGTTTGCTAATTAGCTCTAAACGAGAGCCAAACAAAGATGAGGGCATCCGTTCATCATTCAGTTCAAAGCGACAACTGGATGGGCTATGACAAACGTAAACCATTTCATATTTGGTGTCATCGATATCTTCAATCATATCATATCGTATACTTAATAGAAATAAAAAAATAATATTAACCCAATAATTAGAGATTTAAGAAATAATAATATTATTAAATAGTGAATATATGATATTATCATATCATATATTTTATATAAATTAAATAATTTGGTAAAATTATTATAATTTATTAATATTAATATATAAACTAAATATAGTTTATATATTATTATTATTATATAGTTTATAAATTATTATTTATTAGCAATTATTATGATTTCTAAATGATTATATAAACTATATGATATTATAATATCAATTAATACAGTATATTTTATGTAAATCAAAATTAAAAAGAGTTTAAAATGTAAGTGTAGGGAATCGAACTTAAGACCTTCTGTTTACATACAATGTTATTTATCAATGAGCTGCAGTTCTTATTTCTGTTTTAACTTTTCAAATTATTAATAATAATAATAAGTAACTAAGTATCCGTGAATTAATGTAGATAATTTATATACAGAAATAATTATGGTTTCTAAAACAAATAAAACTACATGTTATCGTAATTTATTGTATTTTGTTGACCATATCTTCTCCTTCTTTTCTACTTTCTTCTATCGTATCCTCTGCAAACTTCAAGTTTCTTCCAACGTGTTAAACTGACAATTGTATATCGCGAATACATATTGAACAGGTACTTTTCTGTGACTAATTTTGTTAATAATCTCATGTGTTACATCTTACACGTTCTGATTTCAATATGCATATGATAAGTTCGTTCTTTAATTCAATAATTTTGGTAATAATTGATGACCTCATCACTATTTGGTTTAATTTTTAAGATGAATTACGTACTTAATATATTTGCAATATTTTTGTATAAATTAGATGATGATTGCATTGTGTGACAACCCGGTAATTTCCGAACAAATTTAAACTTAATCTTTATAGGTTTCCGACACGATAAGCAAAGTCTGTAATATTGATTCTCAAACTTTTTGAACTAATTTATATATTCAGTTAACCTTTGACTATTGACCGACGATTCACGAACATCTATTTGTAAATAGATAGATATATATATATATATATATATATATATATATATATATATATATATATATATATATATATATATATATATATATACAATAAGTTGGAATATTAATTATTCATAAATAACTTACAATGTGTATTTAAAACTGATTTATGTATATTAAATAAAGATATATACATATAATTTCAAGTTATTTAGTAAACGATAGTAACATCCGTTTATTAATTCGATTGATATTTAGATAAGTTAACTAAAACGTTTAAGATGAACAAGTAAAACACTAATTTACTACAGTATTTTCGAATTGCTACAGTACCCGAAAAGCTACAGTATTTTCAAAAATCACTATTTGCTACAGTAAAAATCATTTTGCTACAGTGTTTTCGAAAATCACTATTTGCTACAGTAAAAATGACTTTGCTACAGTAAAACACTATTTGCTACAGTAAAAAACGACTTTGCTACAGTGAAAAATATATCGACAAACAAGAAAACAAACGAATATAAGCTGGACATAGGTTCCATACGATCGCATGGGCTTATGCCTTCCCATCCATGCGATCGCATAGAGGGATGGGACAGGAAAGGTACTATAAATTCAATCGAATTCGCGTTTTTCCTTCACAATTCACTTCTCTATCTCACATATTACTCTGTATTATATTTATATTTATATTATTATTATTATTATTATATTTATTTTTATTATTATTAGTATTATTATTATTATTATTATTAAGATTAATATTATTATTAATCTTATTATTATTATTATCAGTAGTATTAATATTATTATTATTAGTATTATACATAAAATACTACGACGAAGTACTGCTCAAATTATTTCAAACCGAGTTTTCAAATGAGTCAAAGCTAAGGAAACTATGGGTTATAGCTATGGAGGTTATGTGTAATGTTCATGGGTATTGTTCGCAAGTCAAACCTAGTGTTTATCATCTCCGTTGCGTCTACGTACTTTCCTACAATATTGAATCACAATATTGATAAGTGAGCATTCATATCTTATCTTTTATATATTAATAGTGTATCCATGTCTAGTACTCGAGTATATATGTTTATGCATGCTTGTATGCTTTAATTTTGTCGTTAGATAATTTATGATGAATCACGAATTTGATACATATGCTACTGATATAAAGTATATGATATGCATGTTTTTGGAAAGCTAGCGAAAAATTATTAACTTTTCATTTAGAAATCGCGTGATTTTGATGAACGGATTAAAAGATATGGTCAACTGAATTATGGTTAACGTTAATTGAAATTGTGTTTGAAACTGTAAATTAATATTTAAACAACTTGTCTATGAGATTGATAAATTGAATTTTAGATATTACTAATCAAGTAAATGAATTTTTATATAAGGCACATTTTGTTTTGTTGATCAATTGTCAAAGTTGACTGTATTATCATGTTTTAAAAGCTTTATAAACACTATAATCTAATTTTACAAGTATTGGAAAAACTATGTGAAATAATAAAATATGTTCGATTGTCATGATAATTCAAATATAATATACCTCCTGAAATAAATAATATTTTGAGTTTGATAAACTATAAATTCGTTCAATTATCAAGACTTATATTATGTTAATAAACATGTATAGATTTAAAGATCATATTGGGTCAGGTTGACTTTTGAGATGACTTTTGTTAACTTTTGCATGTCGGTCTCGAGCATTAGGATTGTGATACGCTATGACCTGACCTAGCTTGTTAGACATGTATTGACCAACATATGTTCTCTAGGTTGAGATCTACGGTTATATTGCATTTCGAGTTTCGATCACATTTCGGTGAATGACCTTATGTGCTGCTAAGGTGAGTTTCATATGCTCCCCTTTTAATTGCTTTTGCAATCTATATTTTTGGCCTGAGAATAAATGCACTTTATTTTAAATGCAATGGATACAAGTACATACTAAATTCTACACTGAGTTTGAACAGAAAATCTCTTAGCTTTGGTAACTAGTAACTGCCGGTTATAAGAACTGGTGGGCACGAGTAGTTATATATGGATCCATAGGGCTTGACATCCCCGTCTGTTCTAGGTATAGAAACCCTAACCTGAACTATAAAACAGACGTATCTTATTTGAGTTTAGTACACGTTGGATTGCGTGTATTGTACATGTTGGTTGCATGTATGTTAAAACAGGGTTACTTATTATATATATGTTAAAGTTTAGTTACCAGGGTGCTCAATCTTGTAGAATATTTTGATAAACGTTTCTGGATGAAACAACTGAAATCTTGTGATCCACCTTTATATACAGATTATGCGCAACATTAAAACTATGAACTCACCAACTTTTGTGTTGACACTTTTAAGCACGTTTATTCTCAGGTTCCTAGAAGTCTTTCGCTGTTTGCTTATACGTTATACAAGATATGTGCATGGAGTCATACATGATCTATTCAAGAAAACTTTGCATTCACAAAATCATCACCATGTATCTTATTTTGACTGCATTGTCAACGGATGTAGTATTGTAAACTATTATATACGGTGAATGTCTATACGTAGAAATCATCAGACGTCGAAAACCTTGAATTTATATATTCATTTATGGTGTGCCTTTTCAAAAGAATGCAATATTTACAAAACGTATCATATAGATGTCAAAACCTCACTATGAAATCATTGAATGATGTATTCATCCAAGTGGATTTGGACGGGTCATCACACATTGTTTCATCCAGGATGGACACAAATTGGATGTCTAGCCCGAGAAATTCTTTTGCATATAAAAAAGGTCTTGATAAGTTTATTGATTATATATTTAAAAAGGAGGGTGTAAATGGTGAGATAGCATGCCCATGCAATAAGTGTGTTAATCTAAAATGGGTTGGATGGTATAATGCTGGAACACATCTAATATGTGATGGTTTTTATAAAGGCTATACAATTCAAACTCCGATCAGCGAACCATGTGACATTCCTATGGAAGATGCAGAAGATGACATGATAGGATTGGTGTCTGACACCCATCATTGGTTTGATGATAACATACTTGAAACTGAAAATCATAGCTTACCAAACAAAAGTGCCAAAAAGTTTTATAAAGAATTGGAGAGTGCAAAGCAAGAACTATACCTCGAATGTAAAAAGTTCTTTGTTATTTCTTTCGTAGTTAGACTATTTCATAGAAAGTGTATTGGAAAATGTAATGACAAGGGTTTCAGCATGATCATTGATACTTTAAGGGAAGCCTTCCCTGAAGCAGCCATACCAAAGTCACTGTATGAGCTATGAAAGTTAATAAGAGATTTAGGACTAAGTTATGAAAAAATCAATGCATGCCCTAATGATTGTATATTGTATTGGAAACAAAACAAGGATAAAATGGAGTGTGTCGTATGTCACACGTCACGGTATAAAACAAGTGAAGATGATTCAGATGACGAGGAAAACTTAACAGCCAATGATCATAATAAGGTCCCAGCAAAGGTTTTGCATTACTTTCCTCTCATCCCGTGTTTGCAACTGAAATGTCCCGTTCATATTGATTATAAACGTTCCATATTAATTGATTTCGTTGCGAGGTTTTGACCTCTATATGAGACATTTTTCAAAGACTGCATTCATTTTTAAAACAAACCATAACCTTTATTTTATCGATAAGGTTAACAAGACACCACTTAGATTATCCATAAATGATAATCTAACAAATATCACACTTACACACTACCAATACATATTGGTTTACAAATATTAATATGTTACAACAAAATAAATCTCGAATACAGTTTTAAACAATATTATACAAGCATGCTGACACCAAATCTTGTCCATATAATAGCATGCAATAGCGGAAGTTCTTAATAATCACCTGAGAATAAACATGCTTTAAACGTCAACAAAAATGTTGGTGAGTTATAGGTTTAACCTATATTTATTAAATCGTAATAATAGACCACAAGATTTCATATTTCAATATACATCCCATACATAGAGATAAAAATCATTCATATGGTGAACACCTGGTAACCGACCTTAACAAGATGCATATAGAATATCCCCTATCATTCTGGGACTCCCTTCGGACATGATGAATTCGAAGTACTAAAGCATCCGGTACTTTGGATGGGGCTCGTTGGGCCCAATAGATCTATCTTTAGGATTCGCGTCAATTAGGGTGTCTGTTCCCTAATTCTTAGATTACCAGACTAAAAAGGGGCATATTCGATTTAATAATCCAGCCATAGAATGTAGTTTCATTTACTTGTGTCTATTTTGTAAAACATTTATAAAACTGCATGTATTCTCATCCCAAAATATTAGATTTTAAAAGTGGGACTATAACTCACTTTCACAGATTTTTTACTTCATCGGAAAGTAAGACTTGACCACTAGTCGATTCACGAATCTATAACAAATATGTACATATATATCAAAGTATGTTCAAAATATATTTACAACATTTTTAATACGTTTTGCTGTTTTAAGTTTATTAAGTCAGATGTCCTCGTTAGTAACCTACAACTAGTTGTCCATAGTTAGATGTACAGAAAATAAAGTAATATATATTATCTTGAATCAATACACGACCTCGTGTATACAAGCCTCAGGCTAGATCACAACTCAAAGTATATATAATATTTTGGAATCAACCTCAACTCTGTATAGCTAACTCCAACAATACTGCATATAGAGTGTCTATGGTTATTCTGAAATATATATATAGATGGGTCGACATGATATGTCAAAACATTGTATTCGTGTCTATGGTATCCCAAGATTACATAATATATTAGAATACATTTCACGTAGCTACAACAAGAAAAATTATCCAATCTTGTTTTACCCATAACTTCTTCGTTTTAAATCCGTTTTGAGTGTTTCAAGTTGATATGGTTTCATATTGAACTTAAGTTTATGAATCTAAACATAAAAAGTATAAGTTTGTAGTCGGAAATACAGGTTACAAGTCATTTTTGTAATGGTAGTCATTTCAGTCCAAAGAACGACGTCTAGATGACCATTTTGGAAAACATACTTCCACTTTGAGTTTAACCATGATTAATGGATATAGTATCATGTTCATAAGAAAAATCATTTTCATAGAAGAACAACTTTTAAATCAAAGTTTATCATAGTTTTTAATTAACTAACCCAAAAAAGCCCGTGGTGTTACTACGACGGCGTATATCCGGTTTTACGGTGTTTTTCGTGTTTCCAGATTTTAAATCATTAAATTAGCATATCATATAGATATAGAACATGTATTTAGTTGATTTTAAAAGTCGAGTTAAAAGGATTAACTTTATTTGCGAACAAGTTTAGAATTAACTAAACTATGTTCTAGTGATTACAAGTTTAAATCTTCGAATAAGATAGTTTTATATGTATGAATCGAATGATGTTATGAACATCATTACTACCTTAATTTTAGTAGGTAAATATACTAGAAATGATAAAAATAGATCTAGCTTCAAAGGATCCTTGGATGGCTTGAAAGTTCTTGAAGCAGAATCATGACACGAAAACAAGTTCAAGTAAGATTTTCACTCGAAATAAGATTGTTATAGTTATAGAAATTTAATCAAAGTTTGAATATGAGTATTACCTTGTATTAGAAAGATATCTTACTGTAAATAAGAAAGATTTCTTGAGGTTGGATGATCACTTTACAAGATTGGAAGTAAGCTAGCAAACTTGGAAGTATTCTTGATTTTATGAAACTAGAACTTATAGAATTTATGAAGAACACTTAGAACTTGAAGATAGAACTTGAGAGAGATCAATTAGATGAAGAAAATTGAAGAATTAAAGTGTTTATAGGTGTTTTTGGTCGTTGGTATATGGATTAGATATAAAGGATGTGTAATTTTGTTTTCTTGTAAATAAGTCATGAATGATTACTAATATTTTTGTAATTTTATGAGATATTTCATGCTAGTTGCCAAATGATGATTCCTACATGTGTTAGGTGACTCACATGGGCTTCTAATAGCTAATCATTGGAGTGTATATACCAATAGTACATACATCTAAAAGCTGTGTATTGTACGAGTACGAATACGGGTGCATACGAGTAGAATTGTTGATGAAACTGAATGAGGATGTAATTGTAAGCATTTTTGTTAAGTAAAAGTACTTTGATAAGTGTCTTGAAGTCTTTCAAAAGTGTATGAATACATACTAAAACACTACATGTATATACATTTTAACTGAGTCGTTAAGTCATCGTTAGTCGTTACATGTAAGTGTTGTTTTGAAACCTTTAGGTTAACGATCTTGTTAAATGTTGTTAACCCATTGTTTATTATATCTAAAGAGATGTTAAATTATTACATTATCATGATATTATGATGTATTAATATATCTTAATATGATATATATACAATTAAATGTCGTTACAATGATAATCGTTACATATATGCCTCGTTTCGAAATCCTTAAGTTAGTAGTCTTGTTTTTGCATATGTAGTTCATTGTTAATATACTTAATGATATGTTTACTTATCATAATACCATGTTAACTATATATATATCCATATATATGACATCATATAGTTTTTACAAGTTTTAACATTCGTGAATCACCGATCAACTTGGGTGGTCAATTGTCTATATGAAACCTATTTCAATTAATCAAGTCTTAACAAGTTTGATTGCTTAACATGTTGGAAACACTTAATCATGTAAATAACAATTTCATTTAATATATATAAACATGGAAAAGTTCGGGTCACTACAGTACCTATCCGTTAAATAAACTTCGTCCCGAAATTTTAAGCAGTTGGAGGTGTTGACGTATCTTATGGAAATAAGTGCGGGTATTTCTTCTTCATCTGATCTTCTCGTTCCCAGGTGAACTCAGGTCCTCTACGAGCATTCCATCGAACCTTAACAATTGGTATCTTGTTTTGCTTAAGTCTTTTAACCTCACGGTCCATTATTTCGACGGGTTCTTCGATGAATTGAAGTTTTTCATTGATTTGGATTTCGTCTAATGAAATAGTGAGATCTTCTTTAGCAAAACATTTCTTCAAATTTGAGACGTGGAAAGTGTTATGTACAGTCGCGAGTTGTTAAGGTAACTCAAGTCGGTAAACTACTGGTCCGACACGATCAATAATCTTGAATGGTCCAATATACCTTGGATTTAATTTCCCTCTTTTACCAATCGAACAATGCCTTTCCAAGGTGCAACTTTAAGCATGACCATCTCTCCAATTTCAAATTCTATATCTTTTCTTTTAATGTCAGCGTAGCTCTTTTGTCGACTTTGGGCGGTTTTCAACCGTTGTTGAATTTGGATGATCTTCTTGGTAGTTTCTTGTATTATCTAAGGACCCGTAATCTGTCTATCCCCCACTTCACTCCAACAAATCGGAGACCTGAACTTTCTACCATAAAGTGCTTCAAACGGTGCCATCTCAATGTTTGAATGGTAGCTGTTGTTGTAGGAAAATTCTGTTAACGGTAGATGTCGATCCCAACTGTTTCTGAAATCAATAACACATGCTCGTAGCATGTCTTCAAGCGTTTGTATCGTCCTTTCGCTCTACCCATCAGTTTATGGATGATAGGTAGTACTCGTGTCTAGACGAGTTCCTAATGCTTGCTGTAATGTCTGCCAGAATTTTGAAATAAATCTTCCATCCTTATCAGAGATAATAGAGATTGGTATTCCATGTCTGGAGATGACTTCCTTCAAATACAGTCGTGCTAACTTCTCCATCTTGTCATCTTCTCTTATTGGCAGGAAGTGTGCTGATTTGGTGAGACGATCAACTATTACAAAAATAGTATCAAAACCACTTGCAGTCCTTGGCAATTTAGTGATGAAATCCATGGTAATGTTTTCCCATTTCCATTCCGGGATTTCGGGTTGTTGAAGTAGACCTGATGGTTTCTGATGCTCAGCTTTGACCTTAGAACACGTCAAACATTCTCCTACATATTTAGCAACATTGGCTTTCATACCTGTAACACCCTGATTTCTGTTTCAGCTAAGTGGGACGCCGTCCAAGAAGTGGGACGCCATCCAGTATTAAAGAGTGGGACGCCGTCCAGATTTTGGGACGCTGTCCAAAATGCCTGACGGGCCAGCTGTTTTAATTGGTTTTAAAAAGGGGTATTTTGGTAAATTCACTTAGGTGTCGGTTTGGAGCCCCCGAAGCTGATCCATTTGGTTATTGTGGATCACATTTCATCCTCACAAACACTCTCATCCACATCTAGAGAGAGAGGAGAGTTTTAGAGAGAGAGAGGTGGGTTTGGAGAAGAAGGAGTCGGATTCTCACCAAAGCTCGGGTTCTAAAGTTGTTCACCTCGCTCCTAGCTACGTTGCAGTGGTATTGGTAAGCTCAAACTCCGAATTTCATTTGTTAGATTTGATATTCAAGTTAGGGTTTTGAGCTAGTTTGGTGTAAAACCATTTTAGATGATGAAGTGGGTTCATGGTGACTAGTTAGTCTTGTCACTTGGCGGGTTTTGGGTTGGTTGACGATTTGGTCTTGATTAGGCTTTAAAAATGAGTTTAATCACTAGGGTTAGTGATTATGGAAGTGTTGGAACACTTTTGGGTGTGTTTGGTTACCAAATTTTGAAATGGGCCGAATTAGGGTTTTGGTGTCAAAATGGGCAAGACGAGTGTTTAACACTTGTGTTTGGGTGTATTTGGCGTATTAGGACCATTGTCACTATTGTTAGTGATTATTGGTTAGTTTGGGCGCGTTTTGTGCTTGAAAGTGCATTTGGGTCGAAATTGCACTAAGTGTCGAAATGGGTTGGTTTGTAAGTCAACCCTAATTGTGTTGTGTGTTCTGTGATAATGGAATAGGTACTTTCCATTGACGGGTTGCGGATAATTTCGGTGGCATTCATCAAGGCGATAAGGTGAGTGTTAATATCCTATGTACATGTGTATGTGTAGGATGGGTGAGGGTCGGGTGAAGTGGTTCTCGGTTATAGAGCTCACTTCACATATAGGTGGATTTGATGAACTTGCGTTTAGGTCCAATTGGCATGGTCGTGCATTTTGGTTGACCATCTTTGGCGAGGTACACGTTTTGTGTGTACGTTATCACACGTGTTTGTGATGTGGAGTATATAACCCCAATGGCGAAGGGTTGATATTGTTGTGATGTGGATAACCCCGATGTGGTGGATTTTATAATCCCGTGACCGTGGGTTTTGAGTTGGAGAAGTGGATCACGTGTAGTTCGGATTCACGGTGACGCGTGTAGTTCGGTCACCTCATTGAGGTAGTGATCTCGTGTAGTTCGAATTACTAAGGCTCATGTAGTTCAGCCAACCTCGATGTTGTCTTGTTGAAGATGGTAATCTCGTGTGGTTTCGGATTACTAAGGCTCGTGTAGTTCGGCCAATCTTCATTGTGGTGTTTGGTATTTGGTAATGGGTTAAGGGGTTAACCTTATTCGTTTATATATTGTTATGTATATATTGTTGTATTGTCATGATGTAGCTAACCCTCCGGGTGTAGCTTCCTAGCGTTGTTCACATCGTCATTGGTGAACTTATGTTTGTTGATGTATCTTTAGCTCGTTGCTTAGTGATTGTACGGTATGCTTAGACTAGCTTGCCTTTATGCTTGGATGCTCATGTATGCGGTATTTGTTATTTTGTGTGGCGTGTCCATTTTATGCATAGATATGTATGTAGTATATTCTCACTCACTAAGCTTTAGCTTACTCTCTCGTTGTTTACATTTTTATAGATTGCATGGATGCGGTGGCTCGGGTAAGCGCGAGGACTAGTGAGCTTGCGTAGTTTGCTTTAGAAGACTTGCTTTTGGTTCGATTAGGATTGGGTAGCGTATTCCCAATCCCATGCTCGGTCTAAGTTTGCATAATCCAAATTGGGTCGAAATGGTCACCTTCTGGTAATTTGGGTTGATGTGGGCCTGGTGCTGTAAAACTCGGTTTAATTATTGAAAACTCTTAGTTATAATTATTATAACATATTGTGAAAGTGTTTTGGTTTAAAAGTGTCGGGAAGCGGGTTTTTCGCCCACGTGTATAAGAAAAACTGATCAGAACTTTTTAGTGTATTTGGACGCCGTCCCAAATGGCTGGACGCCGTCCAGATGAACTGTCCCAGAAAAAAAAAAATTTGGCACGTTTTTGGATGGATAACGGGTTGGGTCGTTACAAGTGGTATCAGAGCATGGTCTAAGGGATTTAGGGGACTTGAGATAGGTGCCTAGACTTAGAATTTTGTGTGTACTTATTTGTTGCGGGACTTGTAGGTGAACGGGTCGGAATGGGTTATAGTTAGTGCCTTGTTTATAGGTGAACTAACGTTTATATTAATATGTGGATATTATTAATATATTATTGCGTTGTGTTTGCTTATGTTTGCGGTTGCATATATCATCGAGCGAGGCGGTCGTTGTACTAACGAGTTGATACTACGTGTGTGCGTAATAAGGACTTGCAAACCTTATTACGGGTGCAAATCGTGTTTAACAAGTGATGTACGACGAGTGTTTAGCAAGATGGGGCGGTATTGTGTATAACTTTATACGTTCGTGATCTAATTGCTTTTGCATTCCTTAGAATGGCGACGGGAAACGGGATCGAGACGAACGATGTGGATTTTAATGCTAGAGTTGCGGCTGCCGTTGTGGAGCAAATGAGTGCGTTTCGAGAAGAAATGGATAGGAAGTATTCCGAACTTCAAGGTAGTAGTGGAATGGAGCGTTGTCTTAAGAGCTTCATGAGGACTAAACCCCCAATGTATGACGGGAAACCGGATCCTTTGATAAGCACAACTTGGATTTCGGATGTCGAAGGGTGTTTTCGTACTATTGAATGCCCTCCCGAGAAGAGGACAAGACTCGCTACTAGTTTGTTGCGGGGTAGGGCAAGGGATTGGTTGGATGGTAAGATTGATCTTGTCGGTGGCGAAACGTTTATGACCTTATCGTGGGACGAATTTAAGGAGGAATTCTTCGAGGAGTTTCGGACTTTAGCCGATTTGTGGGAGTTGCGTAATGAGTTGCGAAATTTGTGACAAGGATCTATGGATTTGAATACCCTCAAGACGACCTTTATGGCGAAGGCTCATTTTTGCCCGGAGTATTTGGGGAATGATCGTTTGTTGATGGGGAATTTCTATCGGACCTTGAATGATGACTTGAAGAATAAGATTAGCCGGGGTCAAGCGAAATCGTTTACGGAGTTATTCGCCTTGGCTAGAGGTTTCGAGTCTTATTCGCGATCGAAGGTTGGTGAACCTTCAAGTGAGAGAAGGGTTGTTTCTTATGGTGCTCCAAGTAAGAAGACTAAGGGTGCGAGTATGGGTAACGTGGAGAAAGGTTTGATGAGTTCTCATGCGCCTAGATGTTTCAATTGTGGTGTTAGCGGCCACAAGTTATGGGAATGCACAATGCCGAGAAGTAATGACGGAATATGCTATTATTGTCATAAAGAGGTACATCGCAAGCCGGATTGTCCCGAGTTGGCGGCGGTGAATGCCGCAAGGAGACGTTAAGGTACATTTCGTTTTAATATATACGTCCTTTGATTATTTATTTTGTGCCGATGAGTTTGAGTTGTTAAATGACTTGTGTTGTGCATATTGTTGTTATGGGTGACGTTCCTAATGGAAGTACCCTATGGTGACATTTGATTGTCGGGCGAAGGGCGTAAGACTTGGTGCAACCAAGCATTCCTTAGTATTTAGGAAATGTTTCAACCAAACCATGGAAATGGGTTTTGGTGATCGGTCGTTAAGCGCGTGTTCACTTTTATGTTGAAGTTGGTGAACCATGAGGTTCGACGGGTGGGATGAAACCCGAGAGATCGAGTGTTGGATCTCGATGTATGTTGGTAAAGGAGTCTATGTGACGCGACATTAGGTGCCTTTTTTATACCTACTAGAGTGGTGTTTGACTCCGATTATGTTGCGGTTACTTTTTACTTAGTGTACCAAAGTGAAACCCTTAGGTACATGAGTGACTAGGTGAAGTTTGACAAGCTAAAGCAAGTGGATGATTGCGAGAGTATAGTTTGGGTAATTTGTGGTACACTTTTCGTTCGAAGTGTTTAAGGAATTGGTTAAAAACCTTCGTGTGCTCAAGGTTGGAGCAAGATGTAGTGATGGGTCGTGTGAACCCAATTGTTAATAAAGTCTACCTTTGGTAGCATTGTACGGGTGTACAAGATGCGGTTATGGAACATAATTTCCAAGTGGGGGAGTTACACTCCCGCACGAGGAGGTTTTAGTGTGAGATTTCGGATGACGCTTTTAGTAGATCCGAAACTTGTATCGGGACCTAGTTTTGGTCGATTTGTGGTAGAGTACAATTTCGATCAAATTGTACTTATGGTTTTGGATGTAAATTATCACTGAGGTGATAGTGTGGTAATCTTGTTAGGAGATAATGGACGTGTTTGACGAGCAAGGTGAAATCCCTCGGCTAAGGGATGTGTGTGTCGGATTCTCTTCTAGAGAATTATTGTTTTGTGCCTATGTTCGATGTAGGTGGTTCTTGCTCGTTTGTGTGAACGGTTAGTGGTATCCGTTAGGATTCACTATGGCGTAGTAGAGCGCGATGTTACGCTACTCGTTGTTCGAGGCCAAAAGGGTGTTGATTGGTGAAGCATGACCTTCGGGGTCCGCTGACTTCATCATGGGTGTAGTGTCGACATGTTAAGACGCCACCCGGGGTGAAGCATCGACGTGTTAAGTTGCCACCCGGGGAATTAGTGTACACGATGTTAAGTATACTGATGGATATTTGTGATGGGAGTAGTGTTATATCGGCATGGTATAACATTATCGGGAAATGCGAGTACCGGTGGGAAATGCGAGTACCATTCCTTGTGTGTGGTTTGGGACGTGAATATCGGGTTGTTCGTATTCACAATGTTTCGGGTTGTACGATTGTCCCTGTTAGTTGGACTCATAGTTTGAGGTAGTGAATGTCGGGTAGTTCGGATTAACTAAGGCTCAGGTTGTACGGCCATCCTCGGTTATACTATGTGGTGGAGGTAATGAATATCAGTTTGCGCGTATTCACGATGACTCGGGTTGTGCGGTCATTTTGTTGTGGGAAATATGGATTGGGTTGGTGAGTTTCGGGTTGTTGCGAATTCACTAAGGATCGGGTTGTTTTGACCATCCTCCATATGTGTTTAGGCTCGGGTTGTTTCGGCCATGATGTTTGATCTATTGGTTGTTTTATACACCAATGGTGGGGTCGTTAGGACCGTGATGTTTGATCTATTGGTGGTTTATACACCAATGGTGGGGTCGTAAGGACCGTTATGTTTGATCTATTGGTTGTTTTATACACCAATGGTGGGGTCGTAAGGACCGTGTTGTGTGAACTATCGGTTGATTTATACACCGATGGTGGGGTCGTAAGGACCGTGATGTTTGATCTATTGGTTGTTTTATACACCAATGGTGGGGTCGTAAGGACCGTGATGTTTGATCTATTGGTTGTTTTATACACCAATGGTGGGGTCGTAAGGACGGTGATGTTTGATCTATTGGTTGTTTTATACACCAATGGTGGGGTCGTAAGGACCGTGTTGTGTGAACTATCGGTTGATTTATACACCGATGGTGGGGTCGTGAGAACCATGTTGTAGGATTAGTGATGCGATAGCCGTGCTTCGCTCACATGTTGTTACAGGTGTGACGATTGTCGATTTTGGTACACCTTTGGATTAGCGTTGCCATAGTCGTTTTGGACGCTATCGGTTTTAACCGTTTGTTATGATGTTACGGTAGTTGCGTATGGGTCGTATTGCGTACTACAAGGGATGTTTAGTGATGGGTGTTATCCGTAAGGATTCGTTTGGTTCGGTCTCCATCGTTTCGTGTTGTTGACCTTAGGTTGACTTGGTTACTTTTAGCATTGTACTCGGTAAAGGTACGCTAGGGGATTGATATCTCGGTTCGAGATTGGTTGAGTTCTTCCCGATGTGAGAGATTGAGTAAGGTTTTAGCGCTCGGATTGTGATTTGATAAATCGCGTGTGACGATTTTAGTTGTTAAAGGTGATTCATTGGGAAGAGTTGCCTTGGAATGTCGGTTTGAGACTTATGTTTGAGGACCGTGGAGTGTGGTCCGTTTGGTTAAGTGATGAAGATCACGAGGACGTGATCGAGTTTAAGTGGGAGAGAGTAGTAACACCCTGATTTCTGTTTCAGCTAAGTGGGACGCTGTCTAAGAAGTGGGACGCCGTCCAGTATTAAAGAGTGGGACGCCGTCCAGATTTTGGGACGCCGTCCAAAATGCCTGACGGGCCAGCTGTTTTAATTGGTTTTAAAAAGGGGTTTTTTGGTAAATTCACTTGGGTGTCGGTTTGGAGCCCCCAAAGCTGATCCATTTGGTCATTGTGGATCACATTTCATCCTCACAAACACTCTCATCCACATCTAGAGAGAGAGGAGAGTTTTAGAGAGAGAGAGGTGGATTTGGAGAAGAATGAGTCGGATTCTCACCAAAGCTCGGGTTCTAAAGTTGTTCACCTCGCTCGTAGCTACGTTGCGGTGGTATTGCTAAGCTCAAACTCCGAATTTCATTTGTTAGATTTGATATTCAAGTTAGGGTTTTTGAGCTAGTTTGGTGTAAAACCCTTTTAGATGATGAAGTGGGTTCATGGTGACTAGTTAGTCTTGTCACTTGGCGGGTTTTGGGTTGGTTGACGATTTGGCCTTGATTAGGCTTTGAAAATGAGTTTAATCACTAGGGTTAGTGATTATGAAAGTGTTGGAACACTTTTGGGTGTGTTTGGTTACCAAATTTTGAAATGGGTCGAATTAGGGTTTTGGTGTCAAAATGGGCAAGACGAGTGTTTAACACTTGTGTTTGGGTGTATTTGGCGTATTAGGACCATTGTCACTATTGTTAGTGATTATTGGTTAGTTTGGGCGCGTTTTGTGCTTGAAAGTGCATTTGGGTCGAAATTTCACTAAGTGTCGAAATGGGTTGGTTTGTAAGTCAACCCTAATTGTGTTGTGTGTTTTGTGATAATGGAATAGGTACTTTCCATTGACGGGTTGCGGATAATTTCAGTGGCATTCATCAAGGCGATAAGGTGAGTGTTAATATCCTATGTACATGTGTATGTGTAGGATGGGTGCGGGTCGGGTGAAGTGGTTCTCGGTTATAGAGCTCACTTCACATATAGGTGGATTTGATGGACTTGCGTTTAGGTCCAATTGGCACGGTTGTGCGTTTTGGTTGACCACCTTTGGCGAGGTACACGTTTTGTGTGTACGTTATCACACGTGTTTGTGATGTGGAGTGTATAACCCCAATGGCGAAGGGTTGATATTGTTGTGATGTGGATAACCCCGATGTGGTGGATTTTATAATCCCGTGACCGTGGGTTTTGAGTTGGAGAAGTGGATCACGTGTAGTTCGGATTCACGGTGACGCGTGTAGTTCGGTCACCTCATTGAGGTAGTGATCTCGTGTAGTTCGGATTACTAAGGCTCGTGTAGTTCGGCCAACCTCGATGCTGTCTTGTTGAAGATGGTAATCTCGTGTGGTTTTAGATTACTAAGGCTCGTGTAGTTCGGCCAATATTCATTGTGGTGTTTGGTATTGGGTAATGGGTTAAGGGGTTAACCTTATTCGTTTATATATTGTTATGTATATATTGTTGTATTGTCGTGATGTAGCTAACCCTCCGGGTGTAGCTTCCTGGCATTGTTCACATGGTCTTGGTGAACTTATGTTTGTTGATGTATCTTTAGCTCGTTGCTTAGTGATTGTATGGTATGCTTAGACTAGCTTGCCTTTATGCTTGGATGCTCCGGTATGCGGTATTTGTTATTTTGTGTGGCGTGTCCATTTTATGCATAGATATGTATGTAGTATATTCTCACTCACTAACCTTTAGCTTACCCTCTCGTTGTTTACATTTTTATAGATTGCATGGATGCGGTGGCTCGGGTAAGCGCGAGAACTAGTGAGCTTGCGTAGTTTGCTTTAGAAGACTTGTTTTTGGTTCGATTAGGATTGGGTAGCGTATCCCCAATCCCATGCTCGGTCTAAGTTTGTATAAACTAAATTGGGTCGAAATGGTCACCTTGTGGTAATTTGGGTCGATGTGGGCCCGGTGCTGTAAAACTCGGTTTTATTATGGAAAACTCTTAGTTATAATTATTATAACATATTGTGAAAGTGTTTTGGTTTAAAAGTGTCGGGAAGCGGGTTTTTCGCCCGCGTGTAGAAGAAAAACTGATCAGAACTTTTTAGTGTATTTGGATGCCGTCCCAAATGGCTGGACGCCGTCCAGTTCTTCAGAGCTGGACGCCGTCCAGATAGCTGGACGCCGTCCAGATGAACTGTCCCAGAAAAAAAAAATTGGCACGTTTTTGGATGGATAACGGGTTGGGTCGTTACAAGTGGTATCAGAGCATGGTCTAAGGGATTTAGGCGACTTGAGATAGGTGCCTAGACTTAGACTTTTGTGTGTACTTATTTGTTGCGGGACTTGTAGGTGAACGGGTCGGAATGGGTTATAGTTAGTGCCTTGTTTATAGGTGGACTAACGTTTATATTAATATGTGGATATTATTAATATATTATTGCGTTGTGTTTACTTATGTTTGCGGTTGCATATATCATCGAGTGAGGCGGTCGTTGTACTAATGAGTTGATACGGCGTGTGTGCGTAATAAGGACTTGCAAACCTTATTATGGGTGCAAATCGTGTTTAACAAGTGATGTACGACGAGTGTTTAGCAAGATGGGGCGGTATTGTGTATAACTTTATACGTTCGTGATCTAATCGCTTTTGCATTCTTTAGAATGGCGACTGGAAACGGGATCGAGACGAACGACGTGGAGTTTAACGCTAGAGTTGCGGCCGCCGTTGTGGAGCAAATGAGTGCATTTCGAGAAGAAATGGATAGGAAGTATTCCGAACTTCAAGGTAGTAGTGGAATGGAGCGTTGTCTTAAGAGCTTCATGAGGACTAAACCCCCAATGTATGACGGGAAACCGGATCCTTTGATAAGCACAACTTGGATTTCGGATGTCGAAGCGTGTTTTTGTACTATTGAATGCCCTCCCGAGAAGAGGACAAGACTCGCTACTAGTTTGTTGTGGGGTAGGGCAAGGGATTGGTTGGATGGTAAGATTGATCTTGTCGGTGGCGAAACGTTTATGACCTTATCGTGGGATGAATTTAAGGAGGAATTCTTCGAGGAGTTCCGGACTTCAGCGGATTTGTGGGAGTTGCGTAATGAGTTGCGAAATTTGCGACAAGGATCTATGGATTTGAATACTCTCAAGACGACCTTTATGGCGAAGGCTCGTTTTTTCCCAGAGTATTTGGGGAATGATCGTTTGTTGATGGGGGATTTCTATCGGACCTTGAATGATGATTTGAAGAATAAGATTAGCCGGGGTCAATCGAAATCGTTTACGGAGTTATTCGCCTTGGCTAGAGGTTTCGAGTCAATCTGAAGAAAATATATATGTATATATGTTTTCATAAAGATTGTAATTAAAAATTCTCTTGTACAGACTGTTAATGGTGAAAATATTTTAATGGGTAGGTAATACCCGAGGAATATTTAAATTTCACATTAATAAGTTACATTGTACGTTCTTCGAATCTGTTTCAACAGTCATATACTATCCTACTTACATCCACCGATATACAAATCCGTTCACCACAGAATAACCATATTCATCCAATTTCATATTGGATTTTGATTTATCAGAATTCAACAAGTGGCATAATGAAGAAAATATTTGACAAAATAAAATTTGTTAGAAACAAACAAATTAACTAAAAAAAAATAATTTTGTTAAGAATCCGTGATAACTGTTCCTAGCTAATTGTTCCGAGCTAACTGATTACATTTTATTTATTGCAATTTAATTATCGCAATTTACACTCTCGCAATTTTATTTATCGTCATTTAATTTCTGTTATTTACTTTACGCACTTTATTTTTCGTCATTTAAATTTCTGTTATTTATTTTTACGCACTTTAAATATCAGGACACGTATACAAGGTTTTGACATATCATATCGACACATCTATATATATTATTTGGAATCACCATAGAAACTCTATATGCAGTAATGATCGAGTTCTCTATACAGGGTTGAGGTTGATTCTCAAATAATATATATACTTTGAGTTGTGATCGAGTCTGAGACATGTACACGGATCACGATATGATTTAATTAATTCGAATATTATATATTAAACTATGTATGAATTATTGGATTGTTAACTGTGGACTATCGACTGTGGACTGCCAACATTGGACAATTAAAATGAATTAAAATACTGATTATAACATATGAAACTAAACAATTCTTCAAGTTTGCCACTTGATTTCATCTTAAACCTCATTTGTATCTTGACAATTCTAATCTGCGTTCAAACCTTTCATGATTCTTAAAAACACCTCAATTGAAAGGATGAACCAACCGCACTTCATCTATGAAAGAAAAGATTGACGCATATAGTTATGCACCTGAAAAACTCTCGAAAACTGAGTAAACGTTTAACACATATCAGTGCTAACTCCTTTGGCGTTGTTATTACCGAAAATAACATTTCAATTCTTTTCAAAGTAGCCAATTTTGTCACAGCTTCAACAAGTCAACTTCGACTTTTCATTCTAAACAACCTTATTATAACCTTGATATATATGCGTGCTCTTATATTGTTACCGGGGAACCTTTTATACTTCATCATATTACCAGCAGACGTACCAGCAACCTCGTTGCTCCTTGGCTTAAATATCTCCGACAAATCACTATATTTATCTATTGAAATCTCATCATGTACTCATCTGCATCTTGTAACAAGAATTGCCATACCAATTACTGGGAATCAGCAACTCTGTATTGTGAGTCTCGCAACGTTTCCATATCAACAGTTATATGTATCCATATAACATTTATCTCTTAGAACTATGGTCTTTCATTCTAAAATTCTGAAAAGCACCCTGTCTGCAAATTAATGCTATGAATTTTGAAAGGTTGAATGAAGCAACAAAAACTGTAAACGACCTCAATGGCCAAAAGTTTGATAATAAAGAATAGTATGTTGGAAAAGCTCAGAAAAGTTAAAATTGAAAAACGGATTAAGCTAACTACGAAGGAGGCCAAGGACAAATACAAGGACCAAACCCTATATTCAAAGAATCCAAATGATTCTGTTTCTGATGAAATCTCTAGCGAATACCTTGCTTCCGAATCTAAACCCTTACGGATAAATCTTCTTCATCATCCATCGATATTAGAAATTCTAAGATATCATCGTATTTTTCATTATAAATATCCTCCATATTTCTGAAGATATTTTCATAACTATTCGTATCTGAAATCAATAATCTCTTCGTGCTATAAGTGTTACATCATATAGAAATTGTTAGTTTCTATATTCTGTAAACTTTCAAGCTTAAAATATGAATGTTTTTGAAGTAGTGTTGGGAACTGATGCATGAGTTAGTATAATATAATGACACTTGATCAACGTGATTATATTACAGTAATTCATGCTGAGTTTCTAATGGAACGTGATGATTCACAGAACATACCATCATCATGTGCCATTTACACGACTCTTACATTCTGATTAATCTCCAAAAATATCAAGAAAATATTTTCTTGATAAATCGGTCTTTTTCGGGATATTCTGGTAATTTGCCAAATCAAGATCGTGCCATTACGAATTCCTTCTTAGAACATTAACTATGTTCATCCAAAACTTTATACCTACGAATTCTGGACCATTATTCGCTTGACTCGAGGACGGGAAGAGAAAACGAAAGCATGAAGCCCCGAAATATAAAGGAGTATACAAAGCCCGATAACAACACAGGAATTACAACCCGTGTATGTCAATGTTTATCGGAACATAAAGACACGGGAGAATTAAAAATACTATAACCCCAAGAGCGAAGTAGAAGAAAACAGATTCCTTCGGTGGGAGTTGGAAGAGGAGAATGAATGTTGCGATAGTCAGAATGAGAACAATGATTAGAACTGGATTAAGCATTTTCACAATCCTTGGAAATGTAAATCAAGGAAAGAAAATATAGAAGTGGTGAAAATAATGGAATGGTAGAGGTAAATTTATAATAAGAGTATCCGACATAGCAATCGAGGCAGATATCCGCATTTAATTTAAGAGATCTTAATTACCTTATTCAACGAAGAATCGGATCTTTTAGATTTCAAAGATTTTCTTTAAGTCCCTGGAATTCCGGAAATCCACCGTGATTACATCAAAAAGTTAAAGCTCTATCTCAATCTTTGTAACAGCTTCACTAGTACGCTTTACATAATCAAATCGTTTTATCTATATTACCCAATGATAATAAAACTCTATTTATCAACTCATATTCGTCATGAAAATATTTTTATTGTTAACCATGACCACCTCACTCACATTTCGGGACGAAATTTCTTTAACGGGTAGTTACTGTGATGACCCGGGAATTTCCGACCAAATTTAAACTTAATCTTTATAGCATTTCGATACGATAAGCAAAGTCTGTTAAATCGAGTCTCGGAATTTTTGAATTGTGTGCATATATTCAATCGACCATTGACTATGTCCAACGATTCACGAACATTGGTGTATAAATAAATATGTAAATAAATATGAGTTCCGTACATAGGTAATATTATTTATAATGTAATATATGTATGTGGATATAATATAATAAATAGTAATCTAATAAACTTAACTAAAAGGTTAAATATAATTGTTGCATTAATATTACTATCCTTATTGGTATTATTACTAATATCATTAATAAGATTGTTATTATTATTATTAATTGTATATATATTATAATGTATAAATATATTTGTTATACAATTTATTAATTTCATTATTAACAAAATAGATATTAATATTAATACTGTTATATATGAAATTGGATACATTTAAGTTGTTATATTACTATTATTGTAACTAATATTATTATTAACATTACTAATAACATTATAGAATTAAAACTTTAATTTTAGTTATTATTGTGATTATTATTTTTTTTAGTTATTATTACTATAACTGTCATTATTACTACAACTAATACAATTATTATTATAAATAATATCATTGTTATTATTTTTATGGTTAATATCATTATTTTTATTTATATAATTATTATTAGTAGTATTATCAATTATTAATATCAACATATTTATTATTTATATTAATTATAAAAATTAAAACAGGTGATTACCTAATCAGCTGCATACAAGTCGTTATCTGAACTTTTGATTTTATCTGTTAAATTCGAATCTGTTAATGAGAAGAAAACAAAATCTGTTTTGAGTAAATCTCAAACTTTATTTACTTGTCTGCTCAAATAATTAATTGGCAATTCACTTTCTGCTATAAACCAAACGAGTTGTCACAAGCTGTTAACAAAATACCACTCGACTTCTCACCTTCAATAACAAATTACAATTACCTGCGATTTATTACAACTATGAGGGTATTATTTTTTAAACAGCTCGAAACCCTCTGTACCTTCAACTTTTTGATCAAATTTTGAATTTGAAATTTTTTTAAAAATGTATAAGTGCAATGTTGTTAGGATTCCTTCATTGAAACTTTCTGTAAAATATCATCTTCCAATTCTTTGAAACGAAGACGAATTTTCAAAGTCAAGTTTTTGAATCAAAAAGTCAAACTGTGTTCATTAATCAAATTTGTGTTTTCTGTTACAATTCAAGTTAAATTGATGAATTGAAAAGCTTATATGAACGTTATACAACATATTTCATTTTATAAGAAATGTCCAAATCGTTGTCCAAATCGAGATCAATTTTTTTTTATATAAGTCGCGACAGCAACTCCTGGATTATGTTTCAATTTTTTTTTCCTTTAATTCAATCAATAATAGATATGTGTTTATAGGTTATACATTAAGTCTTAATTTCGATTCTGTACAATTAGGAAGATTTGAAAAAGATTTCAAATGGATTGAATTAATAAAGAAGAAGAAGAAGATGAACACAGTGATTTATGAGTTAAAGGAATTTGGTTTGGAGGTAAAACAGAAAAACTGAAATGGTGGAGTGGTCTTGAGTGTTAACGGGTATTCAAAAGGTTGCGGGTTCGAGTCTCTCCGGTGACATTTTTTTTAAAAGCTTTCTACAAAGGTTGTAATCTCTCAATTATCATTATTTATTATTAATAACTATTATTATTATTGTTATTATTATGATTGTTATTATTATTGTTAATATTAGTATTATAATCATTATTATTAATATTATTATAAATTTTATCATTTTAGTATTATTATTATTATAATTACTAGTATCATAATAAATATTAGTATTATAAGTATTATTAGAAGTATCATACTTGTTATTATTATTATTATCATCATAATTGTAAGTATTATATCTATATCTATTATTATTATTATTATGAGTATTAGTTACGATATTATTATAAATTTTTAAAACTGTAATATTATTAGCATTATGATGAAAAGGTCTATTATTATTATCATTATGAAAATAATACAGATTATTGTTATTTTCATAAATATTAGTATTAATATATATATTTTTTTAATAAATAATAGAATTGTTAATATTAACATAAGTATATTATTAATGCTATTATCAGTATTGTTAATATTACTAATATTCACTTAATATAATTAAAACTACTATATTGATAAATAAATGAAATACAAAAATATATATATTTAACACAAAAAACATAACAAAAATCTTTTAGGAATATATGAAATATAAATATATTATTAATATAAAAATAATATTATTAATAGGTTATATATATAAACTTATTCGATTATAATTATGTGTATTAATATATATATATATATATATATATATATATATATATATATATATATATATATATTATACACAAATGATATAGGTTCGTGAATCCGAGGCCAACCCTGCATTGTTCAGTTGTTTAATGTCGTTATATGTATTTTTACTACAAAATACATTATGGTGAGTTTCATTAATCCCTTTTTAAATGCTTTCGCAATATATATTTTGGGACTGAGAATACATGCGCTGCTTTTATAACTGTTTTACGAAATAGACACAAGTACTTAAAACTACATTCTATGGCTGGATTATAAATCGAATATGCCCCTTTTTATTAAGTCTGGTAATCTAAGAATTAGGGAACAGACACCCTAATTGACGCGAACTCTAAAGATAGATCTATCGGGCCCAACAAGCCCCATCCAAAGTACCGGATGCTTTAGTACTTCAAAATTTATATCATGTCCGAAGGAGGATCCCGGAATGATGGGGATATTCTTATATACAAATTGTGAATGTCGGTTACCAGGTGTTCAATCCATATGAATGATATTTTGTCTCTATGCATGGGACGTATATTTATGAGAACTGAATATGGAAATCTTGTGGTCTATTAAAATGATGATAATGGTTATTTATGTTAAACTAATGAACTCACCAACCTTTTGGTTGACACTTTAAAGCATGTTTATTCTTAGGTACGAAAGAAATCTTCCGCTGTGCATTTGCTCATATTAGAGACATTACTTGGAGTCATTCATGACATATTTCAAAAG
This sequence comes from Rutidosis leptorrhynchoides, assembly GCF_046630445.1. NCBI lineage: Eukaryota > Viridiplantae > Streptophyta > Magnoliopsida > Asterales > Asteraceae > Rutidosis > Rutidosis leptorrhynchoides. The sequence continues at coordinate 122,630,645 of NC_092336.1, forward strand.
TCGTTGCATTCGAGTCGTTGAGTTCATCAAGATTATTTAAAGTCAATTATAGTTACATATATTATGAAATAGTATGCCTGCTGTCAACTTTCGATGTAATGAAAGATTGTCTTTTCAAAACGAATGCAATGTTTGTAAAATGTATCATATAGAGGTCAAGTACCTCGCGATGTAATCAACTGTTGTGAATCGTTTATAATCGATATGGACTTCGTCCTGATGGATTAGGACGGGTCCTTTCAGTTGGTATCAGAGCAGTGGTCTTAGCGAACCAGGTCTTGCATTAGTGTGTCTAACTGATAGTTGTTTAGATGCCTTAGTGAGTCTGGACTTCGACCGTGTCTGCATGTCAAAAGTTTTGCTTATCATTTAGTGTCGAAAATTATTTGCTTATCATCCTTAAAGTCTAGACACGTCTTACTGCCTCTACTGCATAGACAGTGTATAGATAAATTCATATCTTAGCGTATCTGATATTCTTACCTTTGCGTGACAGCCTCCGTAGATCCCTCCGTAACTTATGGGATTTTAGTATTATATATGCATATGTAAATTATGTATTACAGGGTACTAATATACATCCTATAATCTAATTCTTATCGAAAATACTTCATCTGATCGTACGAGATGAATCCCTCCACCAGTTCGAGTCCTCAGATTCCGATAGCTATTCCGATATGGAGTTTCACCTAAGCTCCGAAAGCAGTGTCACCAGAATGAACCAACCAATCATCCATCCCCAATTCATCTGATGAGTTCGTAGTCGACTTAATCAATGGAGACGCGAAGAAGGCGATCCTTTTCACTAACCGAATTTACCTCTTGACGAAGAACCCGAAGCACTTACCAGTGAACTAGTCCGAAACACCATTTTCACCCTCATTTCCCGAATATCTCGCCATGATTATATTCTATCTAAAATTCTGAACCTTATTCATCCGCTCGTTCCGACCGACAATCATCCTGGAGTAATAAGTTAACGAACTTCGCGCTCGAATAATCAATTCGGAGAATATGGTGCAAAATGTACCAGCTTCAGCAACATCACCGGCACCAACAGTACCATCAATAACAGCACCAGTACCATATACAATCCATGCTTCAATATCATCATCTGTACTTTGAGTATGATCTTCGTTCTACGTATCGTTCTACCTCATTTATCTTCGTTCGACATGGTGAATATGTAATCTCTAAAGCTTTAGAGATTATTTATTATAGTTCCAACCGAAAAGCAAATGAGTTTAATATCATATTAACTCATTAAATCCATGAATACATCTGAAGAAAATATATATGTATATATGTTTTCATAAAGATTGTAATTAAAAATTCTCTTGTATAAACTGTTAATGGTGAAAATATTTTAACGGGTAGGTAATACCCGAGGAATATTTAAATTTCACATTAATAAGTTACATTGTACGTTCTTCGAATCTGTTTCAACAGTCATATACTATCCTACTTACATCCACCGATATACAAATCCGTTCACCACAGAATAACCATATTCATCCAATTTCATATTGGATTTTGATTTATCAGAATTCAACAAGTGGCATAATGAAGAAAATATTTGACAAAATAAAATTTGTTAGAAACAAACAAATTAACTATAAAAAATAAATAAATAAATAATTTTGTTAAGAATCCATGCTAACTGTTCCTAGCTAATTGTTCCTAGCTAACTGATTACATTTTATTTATCGCAATTTAATTATCGCAATTTACACTCTCGCAATTTTATTTATCGTCATTTAATTTCTGTTATTTACTTTACGCACTTTATTTATCGTCATTTAAATTTCTGTTATTTATTTTTACGCAATTTAAATATCGCGACACGTATACAAGGTTTTGACATATCATAGAACACATCTATATATATTATTTGGAATCACCGTAGACACTCTATATGCAGTAATGATCGAGTTCTCTATACAGGGTTGAGGTTGATTCTCAAATAATATATATACTTTGAGTTGTGATCGAGTCTGAGACATGTACACGGGTCACGATATGAATTAATTAATTCGAATATTATATATTAAACTATGTATGAATTATTGGACTGTTAATTGTGGACTATTGACTGTGGACTGCCAACATTGGACAATTAAAATGAATTAAAATACTGATTATAACATATGAAACTAAACAATTCTTCAAGTTTGCCACTTGATTTCATCTTAAACCTCATTTGTATCTTGACAATTCTAATCTGCGTTCAAACCTTTCATGATTCTTAAAAACACCTCAATTGAAAGGATGAACCAACTGCACTTCATCTATGAAAGAAAAGATTGACGCATATAGTTATGCACCTGAAAAACTCTCGAAAACTGAGTAAACGTTTAACACATATCAGTGCTAACTCCTTTGGCATTGTTATTACCGAAAATAACATTTCAATTCTTTTCAAAGTAGCCAATTTTGTCACAGCTTCAACAAGTCAACTTCGACTTTTCGTTCTAAACAACCTTATTATAACCTTGATATATATGCGTGCTCTTATATTGTTACCGGGGAACCTTTTATATTTCATCATATTACCAGCAGACGTACCAGCAACCTCGTTGCTCCTTGGCTTAAATATCTCCGACAAATCACTATATTTATTTATTGAAATCTCATCATGTACTCATCCGCATCTTGTAACAAGAATTGCCATACCAATTATCGGGAATCAGCAACTCTGTATTGTGAGTCTCGCAACGTTTCCATATCAATAGTTATATGTATCCATATAACATTTATCTCTTAGAACTATGGTCTTTCATTCTGAAATTCTGAAAAGCACCCAGTCTGCAAATTAATGCTATGAATTTTGAAAGGTTGAATAAAGCAACAAAAACTGTAAACGACCTCAATGGCCAAAAGTTTGATAATAAAGAATAGTATGTTGGAAAAGCTCAGAAAAGTTAAAACTGAGAAACGGATTGAGCTAACCACGAAGGAGGCCAAGGGAAAATACAAGGACCAAACCCTATATTCAAAGAATCCAAATGATTCTATTTCTGATGAAATCTCTAGCGAATACCTTGCTTCCGAATCTAAACCCTTACGGATAAATCTTCTTCATCATCCATCGATATTAGAAATTCTAAGATATCATCGTATTTTTCATTATAAATATCCTCCATATTTCTGAAGATATTTTCATAACTATTCGTATCTGAAATCAATAATCTCTTCGTGCTATAAGTGTTACATCATATAGAAACTGTTAGTTTCTATATTCTGTAAACTTTCAAGCTTAAAATATGAATGTTTTTGAAGTAGTGTTGGGAACTGATGCATGAGTTAGTATAATATAATGACACTTGATCAACGTGATTATATAACAGTAATTCATGCTGAGTTTCTAATGGAACGTGATGATTCACAGAACATACCGTCATCATGTGCCATTTACACAAATCTTACATTCTGATTAATCTCCAAAAATATCAAGAAAATATTTTCTTGATAAATCGGTCTTTTTCGGGATATTCTGGTAATTTGCCAAATCAAGATCGTGCCATTACAAATTCCTTCTTAGAACATTAACTATGTTCATCCAAAACTTTATACCTACGAATTCTGGACCATTATTCGCTTGACTCGAGGACGGGAAGAGAAAACGAAAGCATGAAGCCCCGAAATATAAATGAGTATACAAAGCCCGATAACAACACAGGAATTACAACCCGTGTATGTCAATGTTTATCGGAACATAAAGACACGGGAGAATTAAAATACTATAACCCCAAGAGCGAAGTAGAAGAAAACAGATTCCTTCGGTGGGAGTTGGAAGAGGAGAATGAATGTTGCGATAGTCAGAATGAGAACAATGATTAGAACTGGATTAAGCATTTTCACAATCCTTGGAAATGTAAATCAAGGAAAGAAAATATAGAAGTGGTGAAAATAATGGAACGGTAGAGGTAAATTTATAATAAGAGTATCCGACATAGTAATCGAGGTAGATATCCGCGTTTAATTTAAGAGATCTTAATTACCTTATTCAACGAAGAATTAGATCTTTTAGATTTCAAAGATTTTCTTTAAATCCCTAGAATTCCGGAAATCCACCGTGATTATGTCAAATAGTTAAAGCTCTATCTCAATCTTTGTAACAGCTTCACTCGTACGCTTTACATAATTAAATCGTTTTATCTATATTACCCAATGATAATAAAACTCTATTTATCAACTCATATTTGTCATGAAAATATTTTCATTGTTAACCATGACCACCTCACTCAAATTTCGGGACGAAATTTCTTTAACGGGTAGGTACTGTGATGACTCGGGAATTTCCGACCAAATTTAAACTTAATCTTTATAGCATTTCGATATGATAAGCAAAGTCTGTTAAATCGAGTCTCAAAATTTTTGAATTGTGTGCATATATTCAATCGACCATTGACTATGTCCAATGATTCACGAACATTGGTGTATAAATAAATATGTAAATATATATGAGTTCCATACATAGGTAATATTATTTATAATGTAATATATGTATGTGGATATAATATAATAAATAGTAATCTAATAAACTTAACTAAAAGGTTAAATATAATTGTTGCATTAATATTACTATCCTTATTGGTATTATTACTAATATCATTAATAAGATTGTTATTATTATTATTAATTGTATATATATTATAATGTATAAATATAGTTGTTATACAATTTATTAATTTCATTATTAACAAAATAGATATTAATATTAATACTGTTATATATGAAATTGGATACATTTAAGTTGTTATATTACTATTATTGTAACTAATATTATTATTAACATTACTAATAACATTATAGAATTAAAACTTTAATTTTAGTTATTATTGTGATTATTATTTTTTTTAGTTATTATTACTATAACTGTCATTATTACTACAACTAATACAATTATTATTATAAATAATATCATTGTTATTATTTTTATGGTTAATATCATTATTTTTATTTATATAATTATTATTAGTAGTATTATCAATTATTAATATCAACATATTTATTATTTATATTAATTATAAAAATTAAAACAGGTGATTACCTAATCAGCTGCATACAAGTCGTTATCTGAACTTTTGATTTTATCTGTTAAATTCGAATCTGTTAATGAGAAGAAAACAAAATCTGTTTTGAGTAAATCTCAAACTTTATTTACTTGTCTGCTCAAATAATTAATTGGCAATTCACTTTCTGCTATAAACCAAACGAGTTGTCACAAGCTGTTAACAAAATACCACTCGACTTCTCACCTTCAATAACAAATTACAATTACCTGCGATTTATTACAACTATGAGGGTATTATTTTTTAAACAGCTCGACACCCTCTGTACCTTCAACTTTTTGATCAAATTTCGAATTTGAAACTGTTTTAAAAATGTAAAAGTGCAATGTTGTTAGGATTCCTTCATTGAAACTTTCTGTAAAATATCATCTTCCAATTCTTTGAAACGAAGACGAATTTTCGAAGTCAAGATTTTGAATCAAAAAGTCAAACTGTGTTCATTAATCAAATTTGTGTTTTCTGTTACAATTCAAGTTAAATTGATGAATTGAAAAGCTTATATGAACGTTATACAACATATTTCATTTTATAAGAAATGTCCAAATCGTTGTCCAAATCGAGATCAATTTTTTTTTATATATATAAGTCGCGACAGCTACTCCTGGATTCTGTTTCAATTTTTTTTTTCTTTCCTTTAATTCAATCAATAATAGATATGTGTTTATAGGTTATACATTAAGTCTTAATTTCGATTCTGTACAATTAGGAAGATTTGAAAAAGACTTCAAATGGATTGAATTAATAAAGAAGAAGAAGAAGAAGATGAACACAGTGATTTATGAGTTAAAGGAATTTTGTTTGGAGTTAAAACAGAAAAACTGAAATGGTGGAGTGGTCTTGAGTGTTAACGGGTATTCAAAAGGTTGCGGGTTCGAGTCTCTCCGGTGACATTTTTTTTAAAAGCTTTCTACAAAGATTGTAATCTCTCAATTATCATTATTTATTATTAATAACTATTATTATTATTGTTATTATTATGATTGTTATTATTATTGTTAATATTAGTATTATAATCATTATTATTAATATTATTATAAATTTTATCATTTTAGTATTATTATTATTATAATTACTAGTATCATAATAAATATTAGTATTATAAGTATTATTAGAAGTATCATACTTGTTATTATTATTATTATCATCATAATTGTAAGTATTATATCTATATCTATTATTATTATTATTATGAATATTAGTTACGATATTATTATAAATTTTTAAAACTGTAATATTATTAGCATTATGATGAAAAGGTCTATTATTATTATCATTATGAAAATAATACAGATTATTGTTATTTTCGTAAATATTAGTATTAATATATATATTTTTTTATAAATAATAGAATTGTTAATATTAACATAAGTATATTATTAATGCTATTATCAGTATTGTTAATATTACTAATATTCACTTAATATAATTAAAACTACTATATTGATAAACAAATGAAATACAAAAATATATATATATATATAACACACATAACATAACAAAAATCTTTTAGGAATATATGAAATATAAATATATTATTAATATAAAAATAATATTATTAATAGGTTATATATATAAACTTATTCGATTATAATTAGGTGTATTAATATATATATATATATATATATATATATATATATATATATATATACACACACACAAATGATATAGGTTCGTGAATCCGAGGCCAACCCTGCATTGTTCAGTTGTTTAATGTCATTATATGTATTTTTACTACAAAATACATTATGGTGAGTTTCATTAATCCCTTTTTAAATGCTTTTGCAATATATATTTTGGGACTGAGAATACATGCGCTGCTTTTATAACTGTTTTACGAAATAGACACAAGTACTTAAAACTACATTCTATGGCTGGATTATAAACCGAATATACCCCTTTTTATTAAGTCTGGTAATCTAAGAATTAGGGAACAGACACCCTAATTGACGCGAACTCTAAAGATAGATCTATCGGGCCCAACAAGCCCCATCCAAAGTACCGGATGCTTTAGTACTTCGAAATTTATATCATGTCCGAAGGAGGATCCCGGAATGATAGGGATATTCTTATATACAAATTGTGAATGTCGGTTACCAGGTGTTCAATCCATATGAATGATATTTTGTCTCTATGCATGGGACGTATATTTATGAGAACTGAATATGAAAATCTTGTGGTCTATTAAAATGATGATAATGGTTATTTATGTTAAACTAATGAACTCACCAACCTTTTGGTTGACACTTTAAAGCATGTTTATTCTCAGGTACGAAAGAAATCTTCCGCTGTGCATTTGCTCATATTAGAGACATTACTTGGAGTCATTCATGACATATTTCAAAAGACGTTGCATTCGAGTCGTTGAGTTCATCAAGATTATTTAATGTCAATTATAGTTACATATATTATGAAATAGTATGCCTGCCGTCAACTTTCGATGTAATGAAAGATTGTCTTTTCAAAATGAATGCAATGTTTGTAAAATGTATCATATAGAGGTCAAGTACCTCGCGATGTAATCAACTGTTGTGAATCGTTTATAATCGATATGGACTTCGTCCGGATGGATTAGGACGGGTCCTTTCATATACCGGGTTCCGTCTTCCCGAATATTAAGATGCTTCTCCGATCCTTTGGGTATTTCATCCTTTAAATTTCCTTCTTTTAAAACTCCTTGTTGTGCCTCCTTTATTTGAGTAGTAAGATTATTGTGAATCATTATATTCATAGCTTTTACTCGAATGGGTTCTCTGTCCTTTCTGCTCAAGGCGTCGGCTACCACATTTGCCTTCCCCAGGTGGTAACGAATCTCAAAGTCGTAATCATTCAACAATTCAATCCACTTGTGCTGCCTCATGTTTAGTTGTTTCTGATTAAATATGTGTTGAAGACTTTTGTGGTCAGTATATATAATACTTTTGACCCCATATAAGTAGTGCCTCTAAGTCTTTAATGCAAAAACAACCGCGCCTAATTCCAAATCATGCGTCGTATAATTCTGCTCGTGAATCTTCAATTGTCTAGATGTATAAGCAATTTCTTTCGTTCATTGCAATAATACACAACCGAGACCTTGCTTTGAAGCGTCACAATATATCACAAAATCATCATTCCCTTCAGGTAATGACAATATAGGTGTCGTAGTTAACTTTTTCTTTAACAATTGAAACGCTTTTTCTTGTTCATCTTTGCATTCAAATTTCTTCCCTTTATGCGTTAATGCAGTCAAGGGTTTTGCTATTCTGGAAAAGTCTTGGATGAACCTTCTGTAGTAACCAGTCAGTCCTAAAAATTGGCGTATATGCTTCGGAGTTTTCGGGGTTTTCCACTTTTCAACGGTTTCAATCTTTGCTGGATCCACCTGAATACCTTCTTTGTTCACTATGTGACCGAGAAATTGAACTTCTTCCAACTAAAATGCACACTTTGAAAACTTAGCATACAGTTTTTCATTCCTTAACAACTCTAGCACTTTTCTCAAATGTTCTTCATGCTCTTGGTCATTCTTTGAGTAAATAAGTATGTCATCGATGAAAATAATGACAAACTTATCAAGGTATGGTCCACACACTCGGTTCATGAGGTCCATGAACACAGCTAGTGTGTTGGTCAACCCAAACGGATAACCATAAACTCGTAATAACCGTAACGCGTCCTAAAAGCAGTCTTTGGAATATCATCCTCCTTCACCCGCATTTGATGATAACTAGAACGTAAATCAATCTTTGAATAAACCGACGAGCCTTGTAGTTGATCAAATAAGTCGTCGATTCTCGGTAGTGGGTAGTGGTTCTTGATGGTTAGTTTGTTCAACTCTCGGTAGTTGATACACAACCTAAATATACCATCCTTCTTCTTGATAAACAAAATAGGTGCTCCCCATGGTGATGTACTTGGTCGAATGAAACCACGCTCTAAAAGTTCTTGTAACTGACTTTGTAATTCTTTCATTTCGCTAGGTACGAGTCTGTATGGAGCACGAGCTATTGGTGCAGCTCCTGGTACAAGATCTATTTGAAATTCAACGGATCGATGTGGGGGTAATCCCGGTAATTCTTTCGAAAATACATCGGGAAATTCTTTTGCGACGGGAACATCACTGATGTTCTTTTCTTCTAGTTTAACTTCCTTGATGTGTGCTAGAATGACGTAACAACCTTTTCTTATTAGTTTTTGTGCCTTCAAACTACTAATAAGATTTAATTTCGTATTGTTCTTTTCTCCGTACACCATTAAAGGTTTTCCCTTTTCACGCATAATGCGAATCGCATTTTTGTAACAAACGACCTCTGCTCTCACCTTTTTCAACCAGTACATGCCAATTATTATATCAAAACTCCCTAACTCGACTGGTATTAAATCAATTTTAAATGTTTCATCCCCCAGTTTAATTTCTCTATCCCAACATATATTATCTGCTGAAATTAATTTACCGTTTACTAATTCGAGTAAAAATTTACTATCCAAAGGCATCAATGGGAAACTTAATTTAGCACAAAAATCTCTACTCATATAGCTTCTATCCGCACACGAATCAAATAAAACATAAGCAGATGTATTGTCAATAAGAAACGTACCCGTAACAAGCTTCGGGTCTTCCTGCGCTTCTGCTGCATAAATATTGAAAACTCTTCCGCGGCTTTCCCATTAGTATTCCCTTGGTTTGGGCAATTTCTAATAATGCGGCCCGGTTTTCCACATTTATAACAAACTACATCGGCATTATTTGTTCCGACCTTATTTGTTTCTTTATTTTTGTTGTTCTTTGGTCCGTAAATCTCACATTTTGTTACGCCATGACCACTTCTCTTACACTTGGTGCAAACTGTTGTGCAAAACACATTCGGATGGTACTCTGCACACCTGAAGCATGGTTGTTTCTGTTGTTTGTTGTTATTGAGGTTGTTGTTGGGATTGTTATTGTTGTTGAAACGGTTGTTGTAGTTGTTGTTGTTGTTGTTGGGACGTTTGTTGTAGTTATTGTTAGGATTGCTGTTATTGTTGCGATTGTTGTTGCGGTTGTGGTTGTAATTGTTATTGTTATTGTACTGGTGACTCTTGTCACTGTTTTCCTCCCACTTCCTCTTGAGTTGTTTCGTGTTGGCTTCTTCGGCCGCCTGTTCTTTAATTCTCCCCTCAATCTGATTTATGAGTTTATGAGCCATTCAACTTGCCTTCTGTATGGAAGCAGGCTCGTGTGAACTCACATCTTCTTGAATCCTTACTGGTAACCCTTTTACAAACGCGTCGATCTTCTCTTCTTCATCTTCGAACGCTCCCGGACACAATAGGCACAACTCTGTGAATCGTCGTTCATATGTGGTAATGTCGAATCCTTGTGTTCGTAACTCTCTAAGTTCTACCTTGAGCTTATTGACTTCGTTTCTAGGACGGTACTGCTCATTCATCAATTGCTTGAATGCCAGCCACGGTAGTGCGTAAGCAGCATTTTGTCCTACCTGTTCAAGATAGGTGTTCCACCACGTTAACGCAGTACCTGTGAAGGTATGTGTAGCGTACTTAACTTTGTCCTCTTCAGTACACTTACTTATGGCAAACACTGATTTGACCTTCTCGGTCCACCGTTTCAATCCAATTAGTCCTTCGGTTCCATCAAATTCCAAAGGTTTGCAGGCAGTGAATTCTTTGTAGGAGCATCCTACACGATTTCGTGTGGAATTAGTTCCACTGCTAGATCCAGAGTTATTGTTATTTTGCATCGCAGCCTATACTGTGGCTATGTTTGCTGCAAGGAAAATACGGAAGTCTTCCTCGCTCATGTTCAAATTCTGATGAGTCGTCGGTGCCATTTCCTTTAAAAATAGCCCAAAAGAATTGAGTTAATCATATAGAATTTAAGAGTAGTCAATAGTATTTCGTAGCATAATATGAACTTATTTATAAAAGTTTTTTCTTCATATTAGCATTTTATAGTTTTAATTCGGGTAGTACCTACCCGTTAAGTTCATACTTAGTAGCTATTATACAATTCAACTACTACGATTCTATATGAAAAACTTATTACAATAATATTTCGCGTTCAAACTTTTATACAATATTTTACAAACATACAATACCACTATTATACATATAGGATGAAATATAGCACATAATAACTTGCTACATGGCAGCTATAAAGGTAATTCTAATTAATACGCAAGTTGTTCAGCAAAGGCAATAAAGACACGTAATTCATAAGTCCAGAAACAGGTAATGCATTCTGGTTTTACTAAAACGACTTCCCATCCTTGATCTTGTGGAAAGTAACCGTTATGACCATTGGCTAGGCAGCATGTTGTAATGTCGTTAAAAGGACGAGGGTTTCGTAAAGCCCAACAGCCTCGTAGCAATCTAAAAACCTTGTTTCTTACCCCAACTACTGAGTCCGTCACTTATGGGAATGTTTCATTTAATAGTTGTAATCCAATGTTCTTTTTCTCACTTTGGTGAGAAGCGAACATCACTAACCCGTAAGCATAACATGCTTCTTTATATTGCATGTTAGAAGCTCTTTCTAATTCACGAAATCCTATGTTGGGATATGTTGAGTCAAAATAGGTTCTTAACCCGTAGCGAAAAATTGCATTTGGGTTCCCGCATTTAACGCTTTAAAGAAAACACGGCGTAACTTACGGTCTTCCCAATGTGATATACCCCACCTATCAAAGGAAAGCCTTTTATAAACTAAGGCATTTCTGGAAAGTCTTTCAAATGTTTGACAAGTTAATTTCGCCATAACTAATTGTGCTGATGAATTCTGACCGACTCTAGACAAGATTTCATCAATCATATCCTCTGGTAGGTCTTCTAAAATATTCAGTTGTTTACCCTTAACGTCCATTTTGTGTTTTTATACTGTAAAAATAGACGAGGGTTAGATTCATAAAAGATAATTAACAAACAATACAAGCAATTTTACATTTATCAAAAAAGCACAAGCACACTATATTACATATATTACACAACATGATTACAACTCTTTAATCCGACTCACTCGTTTCTTCTTTTTCGGACTTGGTTCGTTTTGCTAATTTCCTAGGAATATATGATGCTCCCCTAATACAAGCTGTCGTTTTCCACAATGGTATAGAAACACCTGGTGGTTTAGAGGTTCCCGGGTTATTGTTACATTTTAGGAAATACGGACGTTGCCGATACATATAAAGTTCATCGGGGTTGGAATCAGGTTTCCCTATTTTTATACCTTTTCCCTTATTATTTTCTTTTGCTTTATTAAATTGGGTCGAGGTAATTTCTATAACATCATCGGAATCCTCATCGGGATCCGATTCATCGGAAAATTGGTAATCTTCCCAATATTTTGCTTCCTCGGCGGAAACACCATTGACCATTATTGACTTTGGTCCGTTGATTGAGGATTTTCTTTTATTTAACCGATTTACTGTAGGTATCAATATTTCTTCCTCCGGAACCTCTTCTTCTTCTGGTTCTTCCTCTTCCGGTTCCTCCTCTTCCAGTTCCTCCTCTTCCGGTTCCTCTTCTTTCGGTTCCTCCTCTTCCAGTTCCTCCTCTTCCGGTTCCTCTTCGGGAATTTGTGAATCTTCCCAAAGTATATTCGACTCTTCATTATTATTAGGTGATTCGATGGGATTTGTACTAGAGGTAGACATCTATCACACAATATCAAACACGTTAAGAGATTAATATATCACATAATATTTACATGTTAATAATATATAGTTACCAACAAAAAAGTTAAGCAATCGTTTTTTTTTTTTTTTAAGAAAAACACGGTCGAAGTCCAGACTCACTAATGCATCCTAACAAACTCGGTAAGACACACTAATGCAAAAATTCTGGTTCTCTAAGACCAACGCTCGGATACCAACTGAAATGTCCCGTTCATATTGATTATAAACGTTCCATATTAATTGATTTTGTTGCGAGGTTTTGACCCCTATATGAGATGTTTTTCAAAGACTGCATTCGTTTTTAAAATAAACCATAACCTTTATTTTATCGACAAGGTTAACAAGACACCACTTAGATTATCCAGAAATGATAATCTAACAAATAGCACACTTACACACTACCAATACATATTGGTTTACAAATATTAATATGTTACAACAAAATAAATCTAGAATGCAGTTTTAAACAATATTATACAAGCATGCTGACATCAAATCTTGTCCATATACTAGCATGCAACAGCGGAAGCTCTTAATAATCACCTGAGAATAAACGTGCTTTAAACGTCAACAAAAATGTTGGTGAGTTATAAGTTTAACCTATATTTATCAAATCGTAATAATAGACCACAAAATTTCATATTTCAATATACATCCCATACATAGAGATAAAAATCATTCATATGGTGAACACCTGGTAACCGACCTTAACAACATGCATATAGAATATCCCCTATCATTCCGGGACTCCCTTCGGACATGATGAATTCGAAGTACTAAAGCATCCGGTACTTTGGATGGGGCTCGTTGGGCCCAATAGATCTATCTTTAGGATTCGCGTCAATTAGGGTGTCTGTTCCCTAATTCTTAGATTACCATACTAAAAAGGGGCATATTCGGTTTAATAATCCAGCCATAGAATGTAGTTTCATTTACTTGTGTCTATTTTGTAAAACATTTATAAAACTGCATGTATTCTCATCCCAAAATATTAGATTTTAAAAGTGGGACTGTAACTCACTTTCACATATTTTTACTTCGTCGGGAAGTAAGACTTAGCCACTGGTCGATTCACGAACCTATAACAAATATGTACATATATATCAAAGTATGTTCAAAATATATTTACAACATTTTTAATACGTTTTGTTGTTTTAAGTTTATTAAGTCAGCTGTCCTCGTTAGTAACCTACAACTAGTTGTCCACAGTTAGATGTACAGAAAATAAAGCAATATATATTATCTTGAATCAATCCACGACCTCGTATATACAAGCCTTAGGCTAGATCACAACTCAAAGTATATATAATATTTTGGAATCAACCTCAACCCTGTATAGCTAACTCCAACATTACTGCATATAGAGTGTCTATGGTTGTTCCGAAATATATATATAGATGGGTCGACATGATATGTCAAAACATTATATTCATGTCTATGGTATCCCAAGATTACATAATATATTAGAATACATTTCACGTAGCTACAACAAGAAAAATTATCCAATCTTGTTTTACCCATAACTTCTTCGTTTTAAATCCGTTTTGAGTGTTTCAAGTTGATATGGTTTCATATTGAACTTAATTTTATGAATCTAAACATAAAAATATTCAGAAATACAGGTTACATGTCATTTTTGTAAAGGTAGTCATTTCAGTCGAAAGAACGACGTCTAGATGACCATTTTGGAAAACATACTTCCACTTTGAGTTTAACCATGATTTTTGGATATAGTATCATGTTCATAAGAAAAATTATTTTCCCAGAAGAACAACTTTTAAATCAAAGTTTATCATAGTTTTTAATTAACTAACCCAAAACAGCCCGCGGTGTTACTACGACGGCGTATATCCGGTTTTACGGTGTTTTTCGTGTTTCCAGGTTTTAAATCATTAAGTTAGCATATCATATAGATATAGAACATGTGTTTAGTTGATTTTAAAAGTCAAGTTAGAAGGATTAACTATATTTGCGAACAAGTTTAGAATTAACTAAACTATGTTCTAGTGATTACAAGTTTAAATCTTCGAATAAGATAGTTTTATATGTATGAATCGAATGATGTTATGAACATCATTACTACCTTAATTTTAGTAGGTAAACCTACTAGAAATGAGAAAAATATATCTAGCTTCAAAGGATCCTTGGATGGCTTGAAAGTTCTTGAAGCAGAATCATGACACGAAAACAAGTTCAAGTAAGATTTCCACTTGAAATAAGATTGTTATAGTTATAGAAATTGAATCAAAGTTTGAATATGAGTATTACCTTGTATTAGAAAGATATCTTACTGTAAATAAGAAAGATTTCTTGAGGTTGGATGATCACTTTACAAGATTGGAAGTAAGCTAGCAAACTTGGAAGTATTCTTGATTTTATGAAACTGGAACTTATAGAATTTATGAAGAACACTTAGAACTTGAAGATAGAACTTGAGAGAGATCAATTAGATGAAGAAAATTGAATAATGAAAGTGTTTGTAGGTGTTTTTGGTCGTTGGTATATGGATTAGATATAAAGGATGTGTAATTTTGTTTACTTGTAAATAAGTCATGAATGATTACTAATATTTTTGTAATTTTATGAGATATTTCATGCTAGTTGCCAAATGATGGTTCACACATGTGTTAGGTGACTCACAAGGGCTGCTAAAAGCTGATCATTGGAGTGTATATACCAATAGTAAATACATTTAGAAGCTGGGTATTGTACGAGTACGAATACGAGTGCATACGAGTAGAATTGTTGATGAAAATGAATGAGGATGTAATTGTAAGCATTTTTGTTAAGTAGAAGTACTTTGATAAGTGTCTTGAAGTCTTTCAAAAGTGTATGAATATATATTAAAACACTACATGTATATATATTTTAACTGAGTCGTTAAGTCATCGTTAGTCGTTACATGTAAGTGTTGTTTTGAAACCTTTCGGTTAACGATCTTGTTAAATGTTGTTAACCCATTGTTTATTATATCTAAAGAGATGTTAAATTATTACATTATCATGATATTATGATGTATTAATATATCTTAATATGATATATATATAATTAAATGTCGTTACAACGATAATCGTTACATATATGCCCCGTTTCGAAATCCTTAAGTTAGTAGTCTTGTTTTTACATATGTAGTTCATTGTTAATATACTTAATGATATGTTTACTTATCATAATACCATGTTAACTATATATATACCCTAACTATATATATACCCATATATATGACATCATATAGTTTTTACAAGTTTTAACGTTCGTGAATCACCGGTCAACTTGGGTGGTCAATTGTCTATATGAAACCTATTTCAATTAATCAAGTCTTAACAAGTTTGATTGCTTAACATGTTGGAAACACTTAATCATATAAATAACAATTTCATTTAATATATATAAACATAGAAAAGTTCGGGTCACTACAGCAAAGGTTATATATGTCAACTGAAGCTGCTGCCTCCATGAGATGGCACGAAGAGGGTCGCACGAAAGATGGTTTACTGAGACATCCGGTAGATTCACTAGCTTGGCAAACATTTGATCATAAATATCCTGAATTTGCAAAGGAATCACGTAATGTCAGCTTGGTTTAGCGAGTGACAGGTTTAGCCCTTTTGGAAATATGAGTAATTCCCATAGTACATGGCCTGTTGTATTGATTCCATATAATCTACCTCCTTGGATGTGCATGAAAAAACCCCTATTTCATGCTTACTCTACTAATACCAGGACCATCTGCGCCAGGGAATAATATAGACGTATATTTGGAACCTCTAGTGGATGAGCTAAAGTTGTTGTGGGATCATAGAGTAGAGACATATGATTCATCAACAAACAATAACTTTCAAATGCGTACTGGTATGGTATGGACAATAAGTAACTTTCCGGCGTATGCCAACTTATCTGGATGGAGCACTAAAGGTAAACTTGCATGTCCATCCTGCCATAAGCGTACAAAATGGATTCGGTTGAGACGTAGTAGGAAATTTGTTTTTATGGGACATCGTCGATTGTTGTCAAAGAGACATGCGTATCGGAAGGATAAAAATTCGTTTGATGGCACGAAAGAGTTGGAGACTAAACCAACTTTCTTGACAGGTTCAGACGTTCTCAATGAGCTAAATGGTATTGATGAATTTAAATTTGGGAAACTAGTCAAGGACAACCCAGTATTGCCGTATAATTGGAAGAAGAGAAGTATATTCTTCAAATTACCGTACTGGAAAGACAACTTGATACAACATAATCTAGATGTAATGCATATTGAGAAAAATGTATGTGATAGTGTCATTGGAACATTAATGAATTTAGATGGAAAGACAAAAGATCATATAAATGGGCGTTATGATTTAGAAGAAATGGGAATTCGAAAGAAACTACATCCCGAAGTTCTAGAAAACAACAAAGTATATTTGCCACCTGCGTGTTTCTCAATGAATAAAAAAGAAAAAGATAGATTTTGTCGGATGCTTAAAGCAGTGAAAGTTCCAGATGGTTATTCAGCTAATATTTCAAGATGCGTTCAACTCAACCCTCCAAAAATTGGTGGCCTAAAAAGTCACGACAATCATATTTTGATGCAACAGTTGCTTCCAATTTGCATACGAAATAGTCTACCTAAGCATGTCCGCTCTGTTGTGATCAAGTTGTGTCGTTACTATAGACGCTTATGCTGTAAAGTTCTCGATCCAACTGAATTGGTTCAAATGGAAAATGATATTGGAAAAATACTTTACGATATGGAGAGGATTTTTCCACCGTCGTTCTTTGACGTAATGGTTCATCTTTCTGTTCACCTTGCTTATGAGGCTAGAATTGGAGGAATAGTGCATTATCGTTGGATGTATCCAATTGAGAGGTAGTAAATTACATACTCACACACAATATAATATGTTTTAATATCGGCTGTTTAACAGAAATATTATAGTAAATTGTTTAATTAAGTAGGTTCATGGAATTTGATCTTCATAATTAGTTTTTCTTCAGGTATTTAGCCACATTAAAATCTTATGTGCGAAACAGGAGTAAACCTGAGGGTTCAATATCGGAAGGATATCTAGCTGATGAGTGTTTGGCATTTTGTTCATTATACTTCACTGACAATGTCGAGACTATCCATAACTAGAAAAGTAGAAACTATGATGACGGTGGTAAGGAGGATGGTCTACCAATATTTTCTATGCCGGGTCGACCCATTGGTGCTAGAAAAATGGCTTTACTATCTCTAGATCATTTGGCTAAAGCACATTCATATGTGTTGTTCAATTGTAGTGAACTGGAATCCTTTAGAACGTAAGTTTATTTAGTACACATTTTGAGTTTCAGAATTTATATTACATTTTGCACTTTGATTGCATCACCTCAATACAAATTTCAGAGAACATCTGAGTATTCTTCAGCGTGAAAATAAGAAAGAACATCAGCATTTGATACAGCGTATGCACAGTAATAAATTCGAGAAATGGTTTGGGAAACATGTAAGAATCACTTGGAATTTCATTAATTTTAAGCCATGAATTTATTAAGAACGCTCATTCCAAAATTACTCAGTATCTAGAGATTTATTTAGTGTTATTATTTATCAAAAACTTATTTGTAACCAATTATTCAGCTTATATTAAATTATTTTGACCAGGTTCGTAAGCTGCATAAACAAGGTGTAGACGGAATATCAGAAGATCTAAGGCATTTGGCAAATGGCCCATCTGAGTATGTGATAACATAAAAGGGATATATCGTTAATGGTTATCGTTTTCAAACCAAACAGACAGAGAAGAAAAGGAAAACGCAGAATAATGGAGTAATGCTCGAGGCAACAACAAATAGCTTCTCAAGTGTTAGAGATAAAAATCCTATCTTTGGGTCCGTAACATATTACGGGGTTTTAAAAGAAATCATTGAGCTACAGTATGGTGCTGACAAAAAAGTAGTCTTGTTCCGATGTGACTGGATCTCAAATGGTTCAAGTCAAAAGGAAGATGAAAATGGGTTTACAATGCTCAATTTTCGTCGATTGAAGGAAGATAAAGAGCCGTTCATACTAGCAAGTCAAGCACAACAAGTGTTTTATGTTAAAGATTGTGTTCACAAAGGATGGAAAGTTGTTATCAAGACAAAGCCTAGAGATTCTTATGAAATGGATGCACTAACATTTCTTGATGACGTGGAAACACACATGCAGAGCGAAACAGGTATGGGTCCTCAAATTGATTAAAATGTGAACATTGAGTTGGTTAGAGAGGACATAGATGGGATTGTCGTTGACAATATTACTACAACATATACGGACACAAATGAGGAGCATCTTGATGATGATGCTATCATTGATTAACAAGTACCATGCTGTTTTATAATTACATAGCCAAATCAGTAGATAAACTGTACCAAATATTACATAAAAGTTGGAGTTAGCTGAGATAACGGTCAACTTACAAAAGAGAATAAGATTCTGACTACCAAAAAGAGATGTTGATTTTGACTACCAAAAGAGATGTTGAGAGGCACCAGTATACACTCAACATCTTCTCCTCTTGTTCAATGATTCTTCATTGTCTGAAGATTTAGACGTTACGACATGCCTTTGAATGTAGTCAGAATCATACACAACCATTTCAAATTGATTTTGATCAGAAAAAGTGAAGACGAGTATGTCAAACTGACGTATATCAACATCTTTAACAAGCTTATCCATCAGAAAACTAAACGTCCTTACCATCGTCTTCCAACTTGAGATTAGTAGTATAACATGTGGATGTGTTGATGAAGACTTCATCATTCAAGCGACCAACAGCATAAATTGAATTGACCCACTTGATTGGGAGGATATGCATAAACCAAGTATTTGGGGTAAGTTTTATTTGATATGTATAATATAAGATTTTGTACAACTAACTGTATACATATTAACAACATTGTCAATTTGGAAGCTTAAGTATCGTGTTGACTTACCATATTTGGTTTGGATACATCAACGAACCATTTAATGAATTTTGGATTTCTGTTATCAGGAAAATGCTTTTCACATAGATCAGAAGCGAACACTGTGAGTTCAAAAGTTGTGTCATCAACCATAGTTATTTGAAGAACATCCCGAACTCTAATATGTAGATCCTTAAAAACCTGTTTTCATGGCTAGATCATGGCCATTCCACATGATTTGTACTTGTGCCTGGTAACCATCGGCAGTAATGACGTAAACCAAATCATTTGGATTATCGTCATAGTGACAATCGACCCACTTAGATGGGAATTTCTGTGAATATAAACAATAAAAGTATAAGTACATTTTTATTTATTAAAGTACCTATAAAATGTATGAATGGACAATAAATGGTTGTTACAAAAATGTACATTAACCGTACCAGGAAACGAGTTGTAACAGCTATAACGTCAACAATGAATGAAGGTAATCGGGATGATGAAGCCATGACTTTGAAGATGTACTATGAAATACCAAAACAGAAGATTTAACATATATGTAACAAAATTTTACCTCATTTAACTGCATGTGTGCTGTAATACATAAGTGTATATTAAATAACTGAATGTACAACAATAATTGAACTTTTCAATGAACATTCAATTTGTTAAATTAATAAAAGAATCCATATATCACCTGGATCTTAGAATCTGACAAAAAAAGTCCTTTTTTTTTACCCAAATGGAATCCATTCAAGTGTCAGACTTATTTTTTAACTTTAAAAGTGGTTGTTCTGTTTTTTTGTCATCCGATGCATGAAGACAATGTTTGTTACTGAATAAAAGCTAACGATTTAACAACTAACAAAGTTAACTTATGCTGAATGATGTTATACAGTACTTTAAACCCTAAATGATATTACAATGTTATTTATACAACCGATAATCAGTTGGAGCAGATATATATGAATAATAGGTCAAAGAATTCAAAGAAAGTCACGAAATATTTGAAAGATACTTACCTTTGCTTTCGGGTCGGATGAATGTGTTAGTTGCGTCAAAAGCGTCGAAGTATAATGCTAAGAATAAGGAACTGATAGAGTGTATCTATTTAATCTTCTCCGTATTTGTTAAATATAAATAAATTAAAATGATTTAAAATATTAAACCTGATTTTGGAATGTAAATCAACATTAAGATTATTTATAATTATACATTATACATTATATATTTTAAATTATTTTTACATTTACAGATTTATTTTTATTTACAATATAATACGTTTATATTATTATTGTATATAAAATAAAAAAATAAACTGTATTTCAATTTATATTATGTATATATTTTATTTTTATATTTATATATTTACGGTTTATCAAATAAGAAAGCACAAAAATTGCTCTATTTTTTCATTCAAACAAAGTCAATCTCTGTGAAACTGAAGACTACGATCATCAAGCAAATCAATCCTTCATCCTCGGTTGTTCACTGGTAAGTGATACATCACTCATCCTCGTTTGTTCATGGTATTCTCTGTCGTGATTATTCACATTACTTGTTACTTGATTCCTGTGTATTAAAATCGTAAGGGCTAAAATATGTAGGGCAAATACTTGGTTCGATTAGGTCAATTTTTTTTTTTTTTGTTCAATTAAGGAAAATATTTTGGTCAATTAGGGCTAATAGACATTAAAGACGTACTTATTGATCAGGGCTGACATGATTAGGGCTTTTTTTTTCTGCTACCATCATTATGTCTAAAATTTGGTCGATTTTATAAATGCTGTGATTTCTATAGAACATTGCATGCATTGTTATAATGGCCTACATGTGTGAAATTCGGATTATACATTAATACTTTTTGCCATTTAGACTGCTTATAATTCTCTAAAATTCTTAGACTATTAAATTTTAACAAAAGGTAGGCTCATTTATATACATCATGCAAATCTATACATGTAGAGTAGCTGTTTTACTTACACTTGCTTAATTATTGTGTAACAGTCTTTTACAAGATGCCTAGGAAAAAGAGAATGGCAACACCAAACAAGAAATCACCCAAAACAAAGAAAGTTAAAAACTCTCCAAAACCAACTGTTGATCACAAACTCGTTACTCGTAGCAAGATCAAGACTGTGCAAGGTGTGCAAGGGGATTCAACACCAATTGATTTGACTACAACAAACAATTCAGGTGCTGAACACATAGCTGTTAGTATACCACAAACAACTACAAAGCAAAACACCCCAAAAAAACAGAAAACACAATACGTTGTTTCAAATGCAAACGACGATTCTTCTGGCACCCCACAACAACAGGCATTCTCAAACAACCCTCTTATGATTATGAAACCAAAAGAAGTTATCCCACCTGTTATCGATACCCAACCCCAAGAACCTCAATAACAGCCAACTGTTATTGAACCAACCACAACACCGAAACCCAACATAGAAACTAATAAATTATCCACTGAAGATGTGAAACTAGCGATTGTTTTGCCCATCGTTACCAAACCACAACAATCTCAACAGCCCCCAGCCATTAACGAACCAAATAAAGCAAGCAAAAACACCACACAAAACAATAAACAGTCAGCTACCAATATAAACTATCCGTCTGCTATTCTCGAACCAGTCATTGAAGAAATCCCTACACCATTTATCCCCAAACGACTCGAATCAGAGATCTCTCAATCTGTTTTCGAACCACAAAAATCCAAAACTAAGAAACAGAAGAAAACACGTGATATGTCAATACCCGATGTATCTACTCCTGATCTCGAACCAGTTCAATCAGAAGTCCATCCACTTTTTAGCGAACAATAAAAAATGACCAAGATGAAAGCGAATTAACAAACCAAAAACATACCGAAAAAGCAAGTGTTAACAAAAACCAATGTCGATAAAGAAGCAACTATTATAGACACCAACGCTTCTCAAAAGGTGAGTAAACAATAGGTGGTGGGGAAACAACAGGTGGTGGGGAAAAAAGCATTAAATGTTCTATCTCACATAGACCCTGCAAGTTCTCCAACGAGTCTTCTTGCGAAGAACAAATTTAATGGTCAAGCTAACATACATTGGGAGACACTATCAAACCTGCAGGTTGATAAACAATTCGATGATTGGTTGTCTCCGGCTTGGAAAAAATTATTTTCCATCAATCGACTGGTTTACAAGAAATTGATGCTGGAGTTCTTTAGCACATACAGGTTCAATGAGCAAATGATGAAAATGCAGACGGTCAAAAAAGGACCGGTAATGAGCTTCAGCTTAGGTGGCAAATTGCACAACCTTGATTTCAAACAGTTTGCGGAGGCTATGAACCTTTATAGCAAAGAGGAAGTGGATGGTGAAGAATTTAAGAAGGGTTTAACTGAAATGCCAACTAATCTTAGCCTTAACGACTTTTCGTCAACTTTTGGAAAAGGGGTATACGACACGAACGTTTCTTGCACGAAAATCACTAAACCAACTTACAGGATACTGCATCGCCTTATTTCCGAGTCTATATCTCAACATGGTAGTTGCACCAACCACGTTACCCAGAAGGACATGAAATACATGTATTTCATTATGAATAACAAGGCGTGCAATATTGCAAAGTGTTTGGCTCAGTATCTTTACAAAAGCCCTGGAAAGAGTGATAGTAGTGCTGTTTATGGTGCAGCATATGTGACGGAGTTGGCTATTGTTTTAGGGGCTTATATGGAGGAGCAACTGGCTAGTTTTGAAGTGTTGGCAACGCCTATGCTATTTGATGAGGCGCAATTAAGGAAGTTTTTGATTTTTGAGAAAAATCTACCTTTACGTTTTGTGGATCCTGATTTTGTTGACAAAGTTTAAAAAGATGCTGGTACAAGTGCATTGCATTCCATTGATTGGAAAGCTGATGTACGCTCTTTGAAGAAAGACATAACGTGGGCAAACAGTGCATTGCATTTCTTGATTGGAAAGCTTGGCCACGAATATGAACTTCCTCCGCATTTGGTAGCTCCTGGACAATCGTCTCATCAAAACATGTCAACGGTTAATGAAAACTTGTCTTCATCCGATCAATCTCGTAAGTAAGACTGCTGTTTAATCCCTTGTGACATGTGAAACTATGATTTCACTAAAACAATGATCTTTTAAATTTGTATTTAATCTATGTGTACTTTCATGATCTGTTGATCACACCCTTTATGTTTGTTGGGTACGTACAATATTAAGCTTGGTTTGTGGTGATGACAGTTTAAGCTAGGTTTGTAATGTATACAGCGTATATGCTGTTTGACAATTCGGTATTATAGTTTATTTGTAGTTTGAGCAGCTTATATGTTGTGTGACGTTATGTTTAATGGGTTGTTCTTATTATACGATATTACTTTTATTACCTAATTCTGATTCGCTACATGTGATCTGTACTTCACGTTTGAAATTGGTAATCGATCCAACTAACGATAATGTTGGAGGTTAAATTACACAGGATCCGTTTATTATGTATTGTAAAACTACATAGTTGGAAAACTGTATGACAATTGGCTTTTGGTAGTTTTAGGTTTAGTAGTCGATGCATAAGTAAATTCAACCAAATTACAACTCACTTTGGTACATACCCTTTGGTATTGGTTGCTTGTTGATCATCCGATCCAAAAACATCACAAATTTGGTAGCTATAAATTACAAACATAAAAATTAATCCCATTTCCATACAATGGCAGACCAAGAGTATACGGCTAAACATGTAATTAATTATTTATCTAACAATATTGTACGATACTTTAAATTAAAAAAAAAATTATACAATAACGGAAACAAAAATTGAACAATAGGCAATGCCACTCCCTATCGTGACTAACCTAATCATCCTCTTAACTTTCGACATCATAGCCACATTAACACCAATATCTTTTAACTAACTGATAACTAAACACTCCGTAAATTGGCTAAAACAATACTCCTCGAAATATACAATGTACAAGCAATACTGCATAAAGTCCAAACAATAAAAGGTGAATAGGACCCACAATTATTATAACTAAGATTTATACTTCCGTTAAATTGATGGTGAGTCCGTAGAACTAACGAGTGAAACTAAGCCCATATGGTTCAGTACATGTAACTACGGGTAACTACAGATAACTAGCGGTAATGGAAACATACAGAGTGGTCTATTTAATACCCATCTTCTATTAACACAAGATTTTTTTTAATTATTAATATTATTATTATTTTTAATTATTATTATTATTAAGTATTATTATTAATTAGTTTTTTAATTATTATTATTAATTATTTTTATTATTAATTATTTTTATTGGATATTATAGGTTTACGCGCTTCATACAATTTTTTAATATTATAGACGATCAAAAGATCTTCACCTGCTCCACACTTCCCCATTGATTAACTTGGAAACTGCGAAAAACCTCCGATTGAAGCATCACCAAAACAGGTTTTTGTATTCTCTTTATCAGCATCTATATTATTACTTTACAATTCTCAATCTGCTTTACATTGGTAACGAACTTTATTAATATAAAAAATATATTCGATTTTTACTTAGGGTTTATAATCACAACATATTTTATTCTACACTTTATAATGAACCAATCGATCTGCACTTTAATGGATTTTTTGTTCTTTGTTCGCACACTCATCGATTTTATGTCAGATTGTAGTTCGTTGTTAATATCAAAATTTGGATTCACAACCAAACACATGCAGGTGTTATGCTATGACCTCAATTATGAATTTAACTTCAAATCATATGTTATCTTCACATATATTGCATGTCTGTAAATTGTTTCATTATCTGCAAGATTTTAACAATCGTCTTGCTTAGGGTTTATATGATAAATAAATTTTATTCTAAAGTTTGGAGTTAACAAAATCATTTGCATTTTAGTTTGATATTTAAACTTTACAAGTATACAATTTTGTATAAAACTGAAGTGTTGAGTAAGTTTTCTGCTTCAATTCAAGATTTCAATGTTGAACGTGTGTGTATAGATATATATATATATATATATATATATATATATATATATATATATATATATATATATATATATATATATATATATATATATATATATGAATGTGTATTTATTGTATATTTATGAAATTGTTATGAATCTAGTGTGTGTGTAACTGCTACTGCTTTGAACATAAAGACATATTTTTGTTTTTTACAACATCACAAAATTAAATGATCAGATAGATGTTCTGTATCCTTAATGTTATTTTTTCTTTTCAAATCTACTGTTGATAAATAGAAATTTATGTTAAAAATCTTTGAAAATTTAAGGGTTTTTCATGTATTATGTATCTAACATTTGTTTGCTTAAATGGATAATTTAGTGAAAGAAAAGATGGATGCCAATAATTCCAATGCATTCGAAAGTGGGTCCTCTTCAAATCATAACCAGTCTAATGATAGTTCATATGTAATGGTAATCAGCAAGAGCGAGTTTGATGCGGCTGTGAATAACCCTCAACCAATGCCTGCTAATCAACAAGTATTTGTTTTTGTGACCATACCAAAAGGGAATGTGTGGGTAAGTTACTTCTATTTTCATACAGAATATGTTTGACTCAATATATTTTATCCATTCTTAGCTTGCATTCACGAGTGAACTCGGACAATGTTATCTATACTTTACATGTTTTTCACATAATATTGATGCATTGTTAAACAATTATAATACAAATGTGATTCAGCGTCTACCACATGAGCTAGTGCAACTCCCGGAGTTAAACAGCCGGAGAAGGTATGAATGTGTAAGCGTTGATGTTGATGACATAGTTCACATATGGGGGCTGTTGCAGGAGGGAAACAAAAAAAAAACCAAATTTGATGGTTTCATCTGGCTGGATCAAATTTCTGACTTTGAATGGCTATGTTCCCGATGACGAAGTTTGGTTTGTGTTCAAACGCAGGGAGCGCAGGTTTGAGGTTGTGTGAGATGATGTTCATAACTTTGAATAGTCTGTTTGGGAATGGCATGGTTTAGATTCTGCAATTTTCAGTTTGTATAGGCAGAATGTGTGAATATTGGCTAAACTAAGATAATTTGGTGTATGTATGTGTGTTGGTGGAACTTTTGAACCTAAAGCGTTATGTTAACGAACAGTTGTAATTGTTTGATAATTAGTTATGTTGTTTATGGTAGCTTTAATTTATAACCTAAACAGTTCTTAATTGTTAGATACTAAATCTAAATATATACCAATGATGGTAAATTTTCATACGTACAATACTTTGCCGAATGTAACGCATATAGAATATCCGTCAATAACTCATAGCCGCGTAGCGCAAACCCCTTAATCTTGTTTATAACATGAAGCATAATGGTCCAGTTAATAAAAAAAAAAAAAAACATGAAACATAATGTTATGTTGAGTACCAATGGGCCAATCAATGGAACACTTATGCTTATATTTCTAAAATAATAATAATATATATATATATATAATAATTTGGTAATCGTATCGTAATATTATAACTTTTGGGATGATTTACCCTATTTAAGGCGCATCAACTGCCATCACGTATCCTATATAACCAACGCATTGTTCATCGGCGATGACATTCACAACCCTAATAATTCAACTACCTACAACTCAAACACACCACAATCAACCATCATTTTTCATAATGGACGTACGTTGTGTTTGTGGAAAACTATGCATTATTCGAACATCTTGGACGCAAGCAAACCCTGGGCGAAGGTTCTACTGCTACCCTAGTAATGTAAGTTTCCAGATTCTCTATTTTGTTTTAATTTTTTAACCTAATTCGTTAACTTTATGCCTTTCCAAATTAATAAAATATTCGATAACTTTAATTATCTAATCAGGATTCAAACGAATGTGGATTTATTGGATGGGTGGATCCACCCATGTGTAACAGAGCAGGTGAGATAATTCCTGGATTGCACTGAAACAATTACAGGCTGGAAGAAAGTATCAAAGAAAAGGATGCTGAATTGCTAATGTTGAAGAAGATTTTCGTTGTTAGCTGGATTGCTTTTATTTTTTATTTTTTGTTTCATTAGATGATCCTTTATTTATTCTAGTCTTTCTTGCAAGTTGTCTATATTTTTTTTTGTTACTTTTGAAGTTGGATCGTTTTGAATTCTATTGAATTATAAGTTAATTCAACAATTGTGTTATTTACTCTGGCTGCAATTGTTTGGCCGTTTGTAATGATGTATGCTTGTCACAGTATCTCGTCTATACAAGTGACCAATAAAGTTACTAATGGTAAATGCTTCTAAAAACAACTAACCAATTAAATGAATACACAAGTTTGACATTATGTTGAATCCTCTCATCAGTGTAAGTACGATAAAGTAAATAAGCAGTTTAAGCTGCACTAGTTATTTTAACAAAAGTTTGACACTTGTTTATGTAACAGTACACCAATATCGTATGTATGCAGCACTGTAACACTGTATTTTTACACTAGTTGTAATCAAGCAACACAGACTTGAATCAACTGACTTATAACCCGATGTATTGGTTAAAATGACCCTTTATTAAACCGTCCAATTTTCTATACACTTGGCTAAAAATGAAAACTATAATTTTTACGACTAAAATAAAGGGTCCTAATATTAACATTTATTAGCGGCCACGATAACCTAATTAAATCATTAAAAGGACCCTTTATTAAACCATTCTATTTTTTGTACACTTGGCAAAAATGAAAGCTATAAATTTTGCGACTAAGGTAAAGGGTCCAATTAATAAAGTTAATTAATTGCCATGATAACCTAATTATATCATTAAAAGGACCATTTATTAAATCATCCTATTTTTTCTACACTATGCTAAAAATTAAAGCTATAAATTTTACGACTAAGGTAAAGGGTCCTATTAATAAAGTTAATTAATGACCATGATTACCTAATTATATCATTAAAAGGACCCCATTATCAAACTGTCCTATTGATATACTGAATTCACAGCCATGATAATCGGATGATATGAGTTATAGGACCCTTATATTAAACCGTCATATTAATTCGATTTGTATGTACACTTTGTTAATAACGCAAGTTATAATTCTGCGACCAAATTTAAGGGTCCTGATATTACAGTTAATTAATGGCCAGGACAACGTAATGATATAAGTAATAGGACCCATACATCAAATGGTCCTATTATATAACGAATTCATGGTCATGATAATACATTTATATGATTTATAGGACCCTTTTTTTAAACCGTCCTATCAATTCCAATTCTTAGTACCATTGGTTAAGATTTACAATTAAACTAGCGTGAATAATGGCGATGAAGATATGATGATTCGTTATTTTTTAGGCTATCTGACGAAGGGTACTATCAGGTGTTGTTTAGTACCCTTTTATTTGGGGGTCCCAGAAAAAGGGTCCCGAAAGGTCATTTTTGTTGTAGTGATTGAAACTAACTACGGCTGAGCTATATCATTTCTGTGTTAAACCGGAAACAACCACCACAGAGAGCTCAATCACCACTAACCACTCGTACACCACCAACCATTGTCACCATCACCGACGGCCGACACCATGACAACCTGCAACCTGCACGATTTTTCTTTCTTCTGTTTTCTTTCGAATTACAACCGAATGCCACCTTGTTGCTTCCTATTTCAGCTGTTTCTAAATGAAAGTGTTTCCTGTTCTATTATTTCCGTTCGCTATAAACCACCACCGTAAACCATCATTACTGTTGCGTTCATGTTTCTAATTCTATTTAGGAAAAATATACGCGATGAAGATGGTGATATACAGTAACAAAAACGATGATGGAGATTATGATAATCATGAGATGATTTGATGATGAACCGAAATTATGATGATGATGATCGATCACGATGAAATGGTGTTATGGTGATACGCGAATTATGATGATGATAGATGATCATCGAAGATGATGATGAATAGTTGAAAACAATGATATTGATGACGTTTAAAATAAATAAGATGGTGATTAGAAGAATAAGAAAACATAAAAATACGGGATAAAAGAAAATTAGGTAGTAGTTAAATCAGGTATTAACAGACGGTGAAATGGTTAGGCTTGTAGTGTGTTAAACGAGGGGTCCTGAGTTCGAACCTGGACTGCTGCAGCTTATTCATTTTTTTTACAAATAGCTGCACAAGATGGGTCAAGTGAGATTGGGCTGGTTTTCATTCTTGGGCCGAGGTCCATATGTTCTCTAGTTGGGCCTTAATAAAACTAGAAACTCATATGTGGGTTTGGAGAGTAGAAATAGGGTTAAATAAATATGGGTTACAAGTTTAATCAGAAAAACAAAAATGGAGGAGTGGTCTTGGAATGTTATCGGGTTAGCGGGACGTTGCGGGTTCAAACCCGGACTTTGGCATTTTTTTTAAAGAATTACTTCTTTGAGGTAGTATCACTATTACCATTATTATTATTATTATTATTATTATTATTATTATTATTATTATTATTATTATTATTATTATTATTATTATTATTATTATTATTATTACTACTACTACTACTACACTAATATAAATATTATATTATTATTATTATTATCATTAAAATGAGCATTAGGATTATTATTACTATTATTATTATTATAAGTATTAATAATAATATTACTATTAGTATTATCCTTAAAATTATCATTTTTGAAATTATTACTATTAACATATAACATTTTTATCATTTTATCATTATTATTAAAAGTATTATCATTTTTATTATTATTATTACTATTATTATTTTTAGTATTATTATAAGTATAATTATATTTAAGGATACTAATCTTAATAAATTATAAAATATAAGTAAACTTAGTTGATTAAATGGGATATGTGTTAATATATATGCAACTGATATAGGTTCGTGAATTCGAGGTCAACCTTGCATTGTTCAGTTCCGTCGTATGCATATTTTTACTACAAAATATCGTATTGTGAGTTCATTTGATTCCCTTTTACTCTTTACATTTTTGGGACTGAGAATACATGCGCTGTTTTACAACTGTTTTATAAAATGCCTTTGAAATCTATATTTTTGGACTGAGAATACATGAGATGCTTTTATAAATGTTTGACGAGATAGACACAAGCAAAACATTCCTCGAATGAATTATTATACAGACAGAAGTTCTGTTGATTATTATTGAATTAGTTGGACGTTATAATTGTCACTAATTGATGTGAATATTTCCCCTTGATTATTATAGCTTGGTAACCTAAGAATTAGGAAACGGGTATGGCCCCTAATTCACGCGAATCCTAAAGGTAGCTACCGGGTTTAACACCCCCACCCAGAATGTTCACTAGACGGAAGAGCTAGTGGGCGTGGTGTTTAGTACTTCGAGGTTTATATATTTATTACAGAATGAAAGTTCTGTTTATTTTGGGGATATTATTGATGCGCATTATATGTTAAGGTCGGTTACCAAGCCAAGCGAACAAAGCAAAGTGAATGTTATATATCGAGAGAATGATTTTATACACGGGTTATGTGTATGTTATTTTGTACACGAGATATGTGTACGGTTACCAAGATTTATGAAAAATGGTTTCGTACACGAGAAATGTGTACTGTATTTAAAAGATATCGCATGTACATTACAGGTGGGTATAGGATTCGGGCCCATTTGTACCATGCACTTTTAAATCTTGTGGTCTATCAAAATGATGAATTTTATTGTTTATGATAAACCTATGAACTCACCAACCTTTTGGTTGACACTTTAAAGCATGTTTATTCTCAGGTACGAAAGAAATCTTCCGCTGTGCATTTGCTCATTTTAAAGATATTACTTGGAGTCATTCATGGCATATTTCAAAAGACGTTGCATTCGAGTCATTGAGTTCATCAAGAATATTATTAAGTCATTTATAGTTGGATATATTATGAAATGGTATGCATGCCGTCAACTTTCGATGTGATGAAAGTTTGTCTTTTAAAAACGAATGCAATGTTTGTAAAATGTATCATTTAGTGGTCAAACACCTCGCAATGAAATCAACTATTGTGAGTCGTTTATAATGGGTATGAACGGGTCCTTTCATTTATGTCCATAGATTTCTGTACTAAGTTAGAGTTACATGCTACTGTGCTGCCTGAGCCTGTTAGAGTAGAGGTAGCTGATGGTAAGACGGTTCTAGTCACAACGTATGTATCTGGAGCTAGTATATAAATTGATGGTAGACCGTTTGCTATGTCCTGTTTAGTGTTGCCTATCCCTAGTTTTGATGTAGTGTTAGGGATGAACTAAATGAGCCTACATAGGGCCCACATTAAGTGTGAAAAGAAGATTGTGACCTTCCGTTTGGCCGATGGAACCCGTATTGTGGCCCGAGGGGAACGAAGTAGGTTCACTTTTCCATTGATTTCTATGATGAAGGTGAAGAAGTCACTTTCGAAGGGGTGTGAGTCTTTTATGGCTTATGTTATTGATACTAATATAGAGAAGAGATCTGTTACTGATATTCTGGTGGTTTCAGAATTTCCTGAGGTGTTTCCTGATGAATTACCGGGGTTGCCGCCGGTAAAAGAAGTAGAGTATAAGATTGAGTTGGTTCCTGGAACAACTCCAGTAGCTAAGGCTCCTTATAGGCTAGCACCTTCCGAAATCAGAGAGATGATGTCTCAGATACAAGAATTGTTAGACAGAGGGTTTACAAGACCGGGTTCTTCGCCGTGGGGTGCACTGGTGTGGTTTGTAAAGAAGAAAGATGGTTTGTTAAGAATGTGTATAGATTATCGAGAATTGAATTAGAGAACAGTTAAGAATAAGTATCCTTTGCCTAGAATCGATGATCTGTTTGACCAGCTTCAAGGTGCGTCGTATTTTTCGAAAATAGATCTTAGATCCGGATATCATCAGGTTCGGGTTGCAGAGATACACCGAAGACAGCGTTCAGAACTAGATATGGGCATTACGAGTTATTGGTTATGCCATTTGGGTTAACAAATGCTCCGGCAGTCTTCATGGATCTGATGAACAGGGTTTGTAAACCATATTTAGATTAGTTTGTTATTGTGTTTATCGATGATATATTGGTATATTCAAAGACAGAGGCTGATCATGAGACACATCTTCGATTAGTGTTAGAGTTGTTAAAGAAAGAGCAGTTATACGCTAAGTTCTCGAAGTGTGATTTTTGGCTTCGAGAGGTGCAGTTTCTGGGTCATGTTATCTGTGAGACAGGTATTAAAGTGGATCCGTCGAAAATAGAAGTGGTAATGAGTTGGAACTCGCCGAAGACGCTGACAGAAGTTAAGAGTTTCTTAGGTCTTGCGGGTTATTATTGCCGATTTATAAAAGATTTTTCTAAAATAGCGGGTCCGCTAACCAAATTAACCAGAAAATATGTAAGTTTCCGATGGTTTGATCAACAGGAACAGGCCTTTCAGACTCTGAAACAGTTATTGTGTCAGGCTCCAGTGTTAGCATTACCAGAGGGTTCAGATGACTTCGTGGTTTATTGCGATGCGTCAATTGCCGGGTTGGGGTGTGTTCTGTTGTAGAGAGATAAAGTTATCGCGTACGCTTCTCGTCAGTTAAAGACACACGAACGTAACTATCCGGTTCATGATTTAGAAATAGCTGCACTGGTGTTTGCTTTGAAGTTATGGAGACACTACTTATATAGTACAAAGTGTGTGATATGTACAGATCATAAGAGTCTCCAACATATTTTCACACAGAAAGAGTTGAATATGCGGCAGAGAAGGTGGATGGAACTTATAAAAGACTATGATTATGAAATAAAGTATCACCCAGGTAAAGCAAATGTTGTTGCTGATGCTTTAAGTCGTAAAAAGACAGTGGAGACCATAAAATTTATGAGAACCGAAATAGTTTCTGACCTAATTGAACAGATAAAACAGGTGTAAGCTCAAGCTTTATTGGAGGAGAATTTAAAGACTGAATTGATGACCAACATAAAGGACCAATTGACTGACAATTCTCGTGGACTTAAGACGTTTAAGAACTGAATTTGGGTGCCTATGCTTGGAGATTTAAGGAAATTGATCTTAAATAAAGCACACAAATCGAGGTTAACTGTCCATCCGGGTAGTACTAAGATGTATAACGACTTAAAACCGATGTATTGGTGGCCAACAATGAAGAAAGATGTCGTTCAATTGGTGGAAAAGTGTCATATTTGTGCACAGGTTAAGGCAGAACATCAGAAACCCTATGGTTCATTACAGCAGTTGAAAATTCCAGAGTGGAAATGGGATCATATTACGATGGATTTTGTAACCAAATTACCTAGATCTCAAAGAGGTAATGATATGATATGGGTAATTGTTGATCGACGGACGAAAAGTACACATTTCTTAGCAACAAAAGAGACAGCTTCGTTGAGTACTTTGGCAGAATTGTACTTGAAAGAAATAGTTAGTCGGCATGGGGTTCCGTTCAGAGGCGAAACTAGGATTTTTTTCACCGGGGGCAAAAAAAAAAATTAACCGTAACAATTTTTTTGGACAAAATTTGAAGATTTTTGGGCAAAAGTTGGAGATTTTGGGGCAAAATTTGAAGATTTTGGGGCAAAAGTTGGAGAATTTGGGGCAAAATTTGAAGGTTTTGGGGCAAAATATGTAGGTTTGGGGGCAAAAAAAAAATTCCACCGGGGGCAAAGTCGAAAAACCCAAAATTTTTACACTGAAAAAAAAATCCACCGGGGGCGCCCGCCCCCCTGCCCCATACCATCTTCGCCCCTGGTTCCGTTGTCTATCATATTTGACAGGGATTCTAGATTTGTATCAAACTTCTGGAACAGTTTACAGAAAAGTTTGGGAACGAGGGTAAATCTGAGTACCGCGTATCATTCACAGACCGACGGTCAAAGTGAGCGTACTATACAGACACTAGAGGATATGCTTAGGTCTTGCGTATTAGAGTACGGTGGTCCGTGGGATATACATCTACCTTTGATCGAGTTTTCCTACAACAACACTTACCATTCGAGTATTGGTATGCCGCCTTATGAGATGTTGTATGGTCGCAAATGTAGAACGCCGACTTGTTGGTTAAAAGCCGGAGAGAAACAGTTTGCAGGTCCAGCATTAGTTCAGATAACAGCAGACAAGGTAGCGAGAGCACGTGAAAAGTTGAAAGCCGCACGTGATAGACAGAAAATGTATGCCGATCCACGTAGGGGTCCGGTAAACTTTGAAGTGGGAGATCGTGTTTACTTGAAAGTTTCGCCGTGAAAGGGTGTTATCAGGTTTGGTAAGCGGGGAAAGTTAGCTCTGAGATACATTGAGCCGTTCAAAATTATTCAGAGAGTTAATGATCAGACGGTTGTATTAGAGCTCCCGACATAGTTAGCAGGAATTCATAACACTTTCAATGTGTGTTACCTTAGGAAGTGTAAGGTTGATGATGAGACGCAACTGGTTCCATTAAGTGATTTGAGGGTGGACTTAAATTGAAAGTTAGTTGAAGCACCGGTAAGAATTGTCGATAGAAAAGGTGACTAAGCTGAGAAAGAGGGAGATCCATATGGTGCTTGTTGAGTGGAAGCATAGTTTAGGATCGATCCTGACGTGGGAGACCGAAGAACTGGTGAAGGCTCGTTATCCACATTTGTTTGACCTTGACCAGATTCCGAGGACGGAATCTCTTTAAGAGGGGTGGATTTGTAACATCCTCAGATCGGGCCTAGAAGTAAGATGACTATTGTGCCCTTAGGCATATTTGTGCGATTATTTATGCCTTTATTTTATTTGTATGTGTAATATTATTTTATTATTTAGTTAAGACCAGTTTGTGACAAGGGTCACAGAACAGGTTCGTTTATTTAATTTGGACTCCGTTAGGGCAGTCAAATTAAGTACGAAAGATATTAGATAACTGGTTAATACCCGTGTGTGATGGGGTATGGGATTTTAACCCCAATTAAGTGTATTGTGCAGCTCTTTTTCTTATTTTCTCTATCTCTCTAGAAAATTCCCAAAACTCACCCGTACTCACTTCTTCTTCAATCTCAAACCCTAGATTGCTAATTTGTGTTCTAGAGCTCAAATCATTCATATCATCTTGTTCCTTTCGATTTACTGAGTCTTTTGAGGTAAGAATCATAGTGTATCAAGCTTTAATCTTTGTGAAATTGAGGTTTTTGTGTCAAGTTTGTTAAAAGTGTAAATTGGGTCAAAATGGTTGATTTTGGTGTTGTTAGTGTCAAAATCTTGTGGGTTTATGTTTATTGATGTTTAGTGTAGTCGATTTGGTCAATTTTGAGGTAAGAAACGAGCTCTAGAGCAAGAAATGGCGAATTTTGGGTTAAACCCGTAGCTGTGTTCATCTTCTTCATCAGATGAACACACTCGGCCGATTGTCTCTTGACACTCGACCGACCGTGTAGACGATCGACCGGTTGAGTAACACACTCGATCAAGTGTGTCTGAGTTCTGACCAGTTACTTTATTTTACTCAGTCTACCGAGTGAGAGGACACACGACTGTGTATGTGTGGACACAGTCGACCGACTAAGTGAGTCAGTCGGCCGAGTGTATTTGTGGGCAGAATATTTTACTAAGTGTTGTTTCCTAGCCGTTATGTTGTCCGCGTGACTTATGATGATCAGGATGTAAATTCTGAAAATGTATAAGTGTTAGGTGGACTTTTAGCGGCGCTTTTTGTGACTGATTTACTGTACTGTTCTGTTTTGTGTTAACAGATAGAAACTAACATGATTTGCCTTATGTTCAGGTGATAAGGATAAGAAATCCGCTCAGTGATAGATTATCTGAGCTAGTTGCTGGTATTCGGTGAGTGGGTCTATCTCCGGATAGAGTATTAAGTAGCTGACACGCTACTTGTTCAGACTCTTTATATTATGTTTATGTTCAGTATGATTACCATGCGTAGTTAGATATTGCCATGCTAGTTAGGACGATTGCATGACTATTTATCTGTGATCTTATGTGCGCACTGTTAGTTGGACACCAACCGAGGTGGCAAGGTTGGGAACCCACCGAGGCGGCAAGGTAGGGTTGATGTGAGGTCGACCGTGGTAGCCTGGTCGGGTCATGATATTACTGATTGTTCAGTATAGCATAGAAGGACGCATGTGTTGCGTCTGGACGGTTATGCAGTGGAATCAGTAAAGTGGACTATCGGTAGACTGTAGCTTGATCAACTAAGTTGTGTGCTCGTACAAGCCGCCGATCCTCATATTGTCAGTTGTTGTATGCTAGTTCAGGACGTTAGCATAGTTGTGACCCCCTTACATGTTCAGTTGCTTATGCTTGGTCTGTTAGATAGTATCCATTCACTTAGCAGTTGTGCTAATTCCCCCACATTTTCACCCCTTGCAGGTTTAGGTACTGCTGGTTAGGACGGGTGTTGGGGACGGGTTGAAGACATGTTTGACTATGCATTGACTCTGATGTTTTCTAATTTAATTATGTTTTCACGTAACACCGTTGTTGTATAAAGTTGGTTTGTAAACAATGTTATGTAAACATTAACTAAGGTTACTTTGGTAATTAAATATTTACATCCGCTGTGTTTAAAAAAAATCAGGGTGTCACAGTGACCCTATATCGCCGTTTATATTTATTATTGTTGCGGAGGCTTTTCATATTACAATTTGAAAGCATTAAATAGTAAGATTTATCGGAGCACCGAGAGACGGTGTTTGTTCCAACTTTTCTTCATCTTTTCTTTTGTGTTTTCTTCGAGTAGTTCCTTTTCTTCACTTTTCCAATGATTTTCTAGGTTATTCCGTCTAGGCTTCTCTCAGTCATTGTTCTCATGGTGAGTTGGCTTTCATAGTTTCGTCCATTCATTCTCAACGGTTCTTGTGTTTATCCCGGAATCTTGACCTCATCGAAGGTAATCGGAGATTTTTCAGGCTTTCTCTCGCCGGCGATTAGGTGGTGTACCACCCTGTTGGTGGTGGCCACTATCTCTTCGGGGGGGGGGGGGGGGGGGGTGTTGATACCTTTCTCTGCATTGGTTGTGGTGGTTTCACCACCGTGTTGGTGGTGGTCGCTTTTGATATGGCAGGGTTAGGGAGGTTGTAGGTTTCTTTGGTCTTCAGATTGTTGCTAGTAGCCTTGGGTTTTATCTTTGTGCTCCTTCCTTTCTGATCCCATCTCTTGGGTTATACCAGGCGACAATCTACTGTTGAAGATCTCGTTTTTGAGTCGGTTTAAGTGGCTTTTTATTTTGCGGTTGTGGTTCATTTGGTGGCTCATGGAGATTTGTGGCGGCCGGTATTTTCTAATTGACGGTGGATTCTATAGTCTTTGGCGTTCTCCCGAAGACTAGATATGCTCGTCGGCAATGGTTTGGTCCTAATGTATTTTGGGTTCTTGTCTTTGTAGCTTAGTCGTTGTGAAGCTTGTCATTTTAGTTTAGTTCCACCTTGTTGATGGTTAGATTTAACTTATTAGTTTGTTTGTATGCTTTAACGTTATATATGGTTCCCTATTCTATCGTTTTATACTTTCTTGCCCTTTGGATCCGTTTATTTATATTTTTGTTTTTTTCGCATAAAAAATAGTTGGATTTATAAGAGGTTTTAAGTTGCTTTACATGGAGTGCAATTAACAAACCTGCAACGCGGATGATGCCCTCTTTTACGGAGAATGGTCAATCCATCACGCTTCCAGTAATATCATGGCCCTTAAATATTTCATATACGCCTCAGGTCTTTGGAAAAATTTACAAGAAAAATATGTGTCTAGATCCAAGTTTGCTCGTATATCGAGTATTCTTGCTTGCCCGTCTTGTTCACTACCATTTGTGTATCTCGGCTTGCCAGTTGGCTAACAATTGTCCTCTATTTCCGTGTGGAATGATATTCGTAATAGATTTTTTCCGCGATTTACTCCATGGAAGGCTCAATTACTCTTTATGTGTGAGAGAGACTTACTTAAGTCGGTACTAGAGATCCCGCTACTATTCTATCTATCGCTTTTTAAAGCAACAAGTGGATTTATTCAAACTTTAGAATCGCTTCATGGTATCTTCTTTAAATTAACATAATATCATATTCTCTTTACGTGTTTAGAACCTTCTAACAAAAATCAAAATACAATTTCCTCGTATTTGTAGTCCTTTATGTACATGTTTGTGCATGTACCTGATAAATGGATTGGTCGGGTTGGTCAAAGATCATACGTGATTAAGTCGAAACGGGTCATAAACAAATATATATTAGCTTCTAAATGGGTTGAACGAGTCGGGGCTGCTGTATATACTTTAAGTGTATCTTAAAAATTAATAGTTTGATAATACAAATTACATTTAAATCTTGAAGGTTTTTAAATATAACTTTTTTTTTTGTTCTTTTTGAAGGGAAACACATATATTCTTTTAATATGTTTCTTGTGGGCTCGTAATAAAATTTCAGCGTTCGGAGAACAAACATTAAACATTTCCAGTATTGTAAATCTCATTATTTTTTCCCGAGATCTCGTATTTGGAAGGCAGCAGAGACGAGATGTCCATCTCCCGAAATTTCTCGATCAACAGAGTCAAAATTGGTCAAAAGCACGATTTATCGGATTTTTTCGCACATTTCTCGATTTTTTTGTAAAATCTAGTAATTTCAAGGATTTTCTCGCTCATCTCTCATATTTTCTTGTAAAATCTCGAAAAAACGTGTGTGTATATATATATATATATATATAATGAAGTCAACATAAGTCAACGTCCGAGATCTCCCTGAGATTATTCCGAGATGCCGAAATCTCCCTAAAAATATCCAAACAAGATCTCCCCGAAATCCGAGTTATACAATCTTGGAACATTTGTTAAAAACTTATTTAATATTTATTTTCTTTTCATTTTTTAAACTCCGAGTTCAAACCATAGCAATCATACTTAAGTGTTTAACCAATCAACTCTTTAAATAATCTGTATTTCCCACATGTTAAACCATATGATCCATTATAAGATGGGGACAATAACTTAGTAACTTGATTAAAGTTTTAAATATGATTGAAAAACATAAAAGTTAAAGCATCATATCATGTATCATATGTATTATATTTATATTTATATATTACTCCTATTATT
This sequence comes from Rutidosis leptorrhynchoides, assembly GCF_046630445.1. Lineage (NCBI taxonomy): Eukaryota > Viridiplantae > Streptophyta > Magnoliopsida > Asterales > Asteraceae > Rutidosis > Rutidosis leptorrhynchoides. The sequence goes on from NC_092336.1 coordinate 122,670,303, forward strand.
TAATTATCTACTATGCTTTACCTCATAAGCTTGTAATAATTCCACCTTGGACACTTCACTAAAAAATATAATAAAAAATGTAAAAATTGGAAAGCAAAATATGATGTGAACATTTAACAACCCAAAAAGAATAAAAAATAATGGTTTAACACATCTACTTCATTGCTGGCTGATGAACCCCATAGACCCTACATCTTGGACTTCCCACCACACTCGCCAGTGACATCCACTTTCCATACAGACTTTGTTGTATACTCCACGCTTCAAGACTGCAATGGTTACATAACCCTAAAGCACCACCCCTAAATTCTCATTCATATCCAATTTTACTTAATTTAGACTAAACATATTTTTACGGTGATACACAAAAATAGGCAATAAACCGTATTAAGCTACTCTTATGTATTATTTTTTTTTTATTTTTTTTGGCGAAAAAACAGAAAACTTAGATTAAAACAATGAGAACTTCAACAAATATTGAAATCCCATCAAAAACATACAACCAAATAAAACCGAGCCCAAGCTAAAACTCAAAACTAACGTAGCTCGCACCCAACTAAATGATCGAGGAGAGATGGCGAGTGTGTGTGAGAGAATCTGTAAGGAGAGAGAATCCAAAAATTTCGAGGCATGCACACAAGGTAGGTTCGAACGGGCAGAGAACAGGTGAGGGTAATACTAGGGACTCGGTTTCAAGATTTTTCGGGTATCGTTTAACATCTTTCATGTTCTTCAATTTCGGTGACCATTGGAGCATCTCAGATCTATGGAGGACCTTCAAACCTTTCGGCGATCTTAGAGACATTTACCTAGCAGGCAAAAGGTTACGAAGTGGATACAAATTTGCCTTTGCTAGGTTTCATGGGGTTACTGATGCAGACATCCTTTTGCGTCGCTTGGAGGGTATCATGTTCGATTCAAGACCTATTAGGGTTTTCAAGGCAACTAACAGAAAACCTATCGTGAGTACTAGTAACCAGCCTCAAGTTAAGAGTGGCTGTGAGACGAAAGGATTGGTGTGGAAACCCAAGCATAACTCTGCTGGGAATGTTGTCCGTCCACCAATGGGAGATGAATTTCCAGATTTGCATGAAGTTTACGGGACAAGAAACAGGAACACTAACTTTGGTGCTCGTATTCACAACAGAAGACACCACGATGATCGATTTAAAAATGATTTAAGGGTTAAACTCCTAAAGAAACGCTGGGAAAGGAAGTTATTAAGAGAGGTGGAGAAGGCTAGAGTTGTGGACGTCGAAAACAATGTCTCCTTCAACAAAATGGAGGATTGTGTTATTCTGGGGGAACTGAAAAGCATTGGCTCTCTCAATCTTATCACAACTCTGGGAGAGGCGAATGGGTTTGAAGGTTTCCATCTTAAATACATTGGAGGGTTATTTGTGTTACTTATTTGTGACAATCCAATCACTGCACAAAACGTCATGGAGGGTTCTATTAGGTCATTTGGTAACTGCTTCAAATCCCTAAAAGGTTGGGATGGTGGGTATCTCAACCCTGGAAGGCAGGTGTGGGTGGATATTATTGGTGTTCCGTTCAAATACTGGAACATCAAAACCTTCGATTCAATAGCAAATTGGTGGGGGCAAGTCTTGGACTTCAAAAATTGTAACATCATTCATGGAAAACAGAATCTTGTTTCTGGGAAGGTATTAATTCATACGTACGAAGATGAACATATATACGGTGTGGTTAAACTAGTGGCTGGGTCGGTGTGAAAATTTGTTAACATAATCGAAACTTCAGACAAAATTGAATTGGACCTTGAAGTCAATAACATGTCCGACTGGGATTATGGCTCGGACCCGGATGATATTGCCAATACATATTCTGATGAGAGTGATGACGAGTTGGAGGACGGTGAACTCAGGTCTAATCAACACCGTCGTAGGCCTACTTCTCCGGTGGAAGACGATGGATCTGCTTGCCTGGGTATCAAACATCTCTTTGGAAATGTCAAAGATAATGATGATTTGTTGGGTAATGTGAAATTAACACCAAGGGCCGACAACGATAATGGTGATAGGTTGGATAACGTGTGAATATCTACAATGGCCGACAACATGAAGATTTCCAATTTTTTGGGCAACGTGGACATAATGGTGGATGTGTCTGGTAATCATAACAGATGTGGCACGCCTCTTCATTCCCCTTCAAAACAGGCTACGTATTTGGCAGGCCCAAGTAATTCTCTTGGGGTAAATGGGCCCAATCTGGACAATGGCCCAATGAACTCAAATGATGAGGTGGTAATTGAAGACTTGGGTGAAACGGACTATTCTTCGGAAGATACTGAGGGCACAAGCCCAATGTTTGGGCCTAAACCGCCTTCCTGTCCAATTGAAGTTGGGCCTGTTGGGCCTTCGAGTGAACCGGATTTAAAGAATGATAATTTAGGTGTAGCGGCTAACATTGTATCTGATCAGGTTGCATTTTTGAGAAATAAAAAAAAGGCGAAGGTTTATCTGTCTGACTCATCGAATAATCGCTGGAATTCTGCTGGCAATTTGAAGGCTTCTTCGAAATTATTATACGCTAACAAAGTTAACAGGAGAAAAAAAAAGATCTGTAGACAAGGGTGGGGTTAATTGTGCCGACGGTATCAATAGGGTGAGAAAATCGAAGGGTTCTGATGTTCCAAATTCGGTTCCAAAAGGTAAATCTTCCTCTTCTTCTCGTAATAGCAGTAATGAAGATTTAAAACAGTTAACTTCGGATAGCAGCATTGGCGTTGAAGAATTTGGCACGAATCTTGGTCTAAAATGGACCAAGGTCTCACAGTAAGATTTCCTATCCTATATTTCGTTTTATTGGGTCTAAATGAAGATTATCTCTTTAAATGTTCGAGGGTTCGGGTCAGGGAAAGAAAGCAAGTTCGGGGAGGTTAGAAAATTATGCATTGCGGAGAAACCGTCCATTGTTGTCCTTCAAGAAACTAAATGTCATAGTGTAGGAGATAAATGGGTTTTCGGCCTCTGGGGATCTAGAGACTGTGGGTACGTTCAAAAAGAAATGATGGGCAAGTCGGGAGGGCAACTTATTATTTGGGATAAAAATGTGTTTGTTGTCAGTGGTGAACATATAAGTGAATTCTTTGTGGCTATTTGGGGTACTTGGAAGGATTCAGGTAAGGAAACGATTATTGTTAACATATATGGGCCGCATGATGACGATAGTAAAAGGAGTATGTGGGATTCGCTTAACAACATCTTAACTATTAGTGGAGTTTCGTGGGTAATTTGTGGGAATTTCAACGAGGTTAGGGATAGTTCAGAGAGATTAAATTGTCAATTCTTTGAGAGACGTGCAAAAATGTTTAACGAGTTCATTAATCAAAACATGCTTGTGGATATTCCGATGGGTGGGAGGAAATTTACTAGAGTTAGCGATGACGGTGTTAAAATGAGTAAATTAGATAGGTTTCTCGTGTCCGGTGATTTTCTTGATTTATGGTCGGATTTAAAAGTTAATGCTCTTGATAGAATGACATCCGACCATTGTCCTATTATGCTTTCGGATGGGGAAATTAATTTTGGTCCCAAGCCTTTCAAAGTCTTCGATGATTGGTTTTTGGTGGATGAAGTCGATCGAATCATTGCTGACTCTTGGGCGGCTCCGTTGGCGGGGAACCAGAAGGACTGCATTTTTCGTAATAAGTTGAAGAGGCTTAAAGAGACCCTCAAAACTTGGAGTCAATCTCATTTTGGTAGTTTGGAAGACGAAATTGAAACTGCAAAGCGGGAGGCTATGGATCTCGAGCTTAAGGCAGAATGGGGTCAGTTAGATTCGGTCGAGCATGGAAACTGGATGAAGTCGAGGAAATTATGGTTAGATAAAGAGAAATTAAAATCCGGGATGTTAAAACAAAAAGCTAGAGTGCGATGGATAACGGAGGGCGATGAGAATTCGAAATATTTCCATAACTCTTTGCGTAGAAATTACAATAAATCCAACATTAGAGGTATTTCGGTTAATGGAGCTTGGTGTATGGATCCGGTTACTATCAAAGAAACAGCAGCTTGTCACTTCCAAAAGTTATTCAGCGAGGTAAGTCGTGATCGTCCAAGTCTAGAGGGCCTATCTTACGCGAATATTTCTGATCAGGAAGCTAAGGATCTTGAATTACCTTTCACCGAGGACGAAATTTGGGAATCAATTAAAGGCTGTGGTAGCTCGAAAGCCCCCGGGCCGGACGGTTTCAACTTGGGATTTTTTAAAAAATATTGGAACATTGTGAAGGGTGATATAATTGAGGCTGTTAATTGGTTTTGGGTTAATGGGGAGTTTTCTAAAGGATGCAACGCTTCGTTTGTGTCACTTATCCCCAAAAAATCCGACCCCCTTTCCTTTAGCGACTACCGCCCGATAAGTCTCATTGGTAGCTATTATAAGATCATCGCAAAAATGCTATCTCTTAGGCTTAGGCGGGTGGTTCCACGACTCATCGGATCGGAACAATGTGCGTTTCTTGAGGGGAGGTTCATTCTTGATAGTGTGCTTGTTGCGAATGAAGTTGTAGATGACCTCAAACGTAACAAAAATCATGGATTAATTTTTAAAGTTGGCTTAGAAAAGGCATTTGACTCCCTTAATTGGAAGTATCTCATGGAGATCATGTGTTGTATGGGTTTTGGGTATAAATGGCGTAAATGGATTTTATCATGTTTAGAGTCGGCCTCTATCTCCATTTTAATTAATGGTTCTCCATCTCGTGAATTTCGTCTAAGAAGAGGGGTTAGACAGGGAGACCCGTTATCACCTTTCTTATTTATAATAGCGGCGGAAGGGCTTAATATTCTAATGAAGACAGCGGTGGATAAAGGCTTTTACAAGGGTGTGGAGGTGGGTCGAGATAAGGTTGTTGTCTCCCATTTGCAATACGCGGATGATACTATCTTCTTCGGCGAATGGAGTAAGCGTAATGCACGTAACCTTATGTATTTGTTGGAATGTTTCGAAAGGGCTTCCGGTCTTAAGGTTAACTACAACAAGAGCGTGCTTTATGGAGTTGGTATTAATAGCACTTTAGTGGAGAACATGGCTTCTTGGTGTTCTTGTCAAGCGGGTAATTTACCGTTCATGTATCTGGGTCTCCCCGTGGGTAGTAAGATGAAGAAGTTACGTGATTGGTCGCCAGTTATTGAGAAATTCAACAATCGGTTAGCGGAATGGAGGGCTAAAATGGTGTCATTCGGTGGTCGTCTAACTCTTGTCAAATCGGTGCTTTCTAGTTTGCCTCTTTACTACTTCTCACTTTTTCGGGCCCCGCCTTGTGTGCTTAAACATTTAGAGAGTGTGAGACGAAACTTTTTTTGGGGCGGGTCGGGTTGTAATCCTAAACTCGCTTGGGTTAAATGGGAAACAATCCTTCTTCCTCACGAAGAAGGAGGGTTAAATATTATGTCGCTTAAGTGTAAAAATCTCGCTCTTCTTAGTAAGTGGTGGTGGAGGTTCAAAACCGAAGCCAACACTTTATGGTCGAACGTGATTCGTAGCATCTATGGTTCTAATGGTGGACTTGTGTTTGGTGACGAGCTTGCTCGGTCATCGAACACTAGTCTTTGGTATTCTATTTGCATTGCAGGGAAATGTGTGGATGAGCTAGGAATCCCTTTCTCTAGTTCATTCTCTCGCTCGATCGGGGATGGGGCAAATACACTGTTTTGGGACGACATTTGGATCGGCAATCAATGCTTCAAAAGCAGGTTCAACAGGCTATACAGGTTAGAAGGAAACAAAGAACCAAGCGTGAAAGACATCTTGGGTGGTTATATGGACGGGTCAGAAATTTGTTGGTCATGGATTCGCGAGCCTTCAGGGCGAACTGCAGCAGAATTCAGCGAACTAACCAGGTTGCTGCAGTCTGTCTCCTTGGACCGTAGCAAATCAGATGGTTGGAAGTGGATGCTAGACGAGAATAAAGGTTTTTCGGTTAAGAAACTGTCCAAGCTAATCGATGACAGTTTTTTAACTCGGGAACATCACATCATTGAATCTTTACGGAACCAGTTGGTTCCTAAAAAAGTAGAAATACTCGTTTGGCGCACTAGAATGGGCCGATTACCGGTAAGAGTGGAACTAGACAAAATAGGTATTGATTTACACAGTTTGAGGTGCCCGGTATGTGACGGGGATCTCGAGTCGGTAGAACACATCCTCTTTTCTTGTCAATTCGCGAAAGATGTATGGATTAAAGTTCTTCAGTGGTGGGGATATGGTTCGGCTATCTTCGGTTATGATGATATCTTCCTAGGTACATTTGGATCACCGGCTTGTGATAGTAAACGTTTGGTTTGGCAAGCGGTGTGTTAGATTGTTTGTTACTTGATTTGGAGGTGTCGGAATGCAAAAGTTTTTAAGCATAAGGGTTCGACGATTCCCACTTTTCTTATGGAAGTTCAAGCTCTATCCTTTGACTGGATCTCGCGAAGACATAAAAATTTGAGTATAGATTGGCATACTTGGTTTACAAAATTGTTTTGACTATAATTGTTCTTGTTGCATTTCGTGTCGTTGCTAGATTAACAGATTCATGTTGTATTAAGTTGTCACTTTGACAACCTTGTACTCTTTGTGTGAATATAATTCCACTTGCCTTTCAAAAAAAAAAACTAAATGATCGAGGATTACACCAAGAAAAATACAAGACAAAATAAAAGAAAGAAAGAAAGAACTCAAGCAGCCTTGATGAATTCTCCAAACTTCTCCCTCTCGGCTCCATGAACTCGACGTCTTCTTCTCGAAACCTTCACATTAGTCGTCTTTGAAGAGGTCACACCGGAAGAAATGGGAGTGTCATCAACAATATCGGTTTCGACCGCCAAATTAGTCATCATTGTATCAAAATCGGCAAAAGAATTAACTGACCCCAACATGTCATCAACCGTGGGTGTAACCGAAGGTAACATAACCGAAGTATCACAAGGTTTACCAAATTTGGAAGCGATCGTCTCAAAATCAACTGTAGTACCCTTAACAATACTCTCCACCGGAATCAATTCGGAGGAAACCAAACCATTCAAACCCATCGAAGAAGAAGAACCTTGTAACACAATGGTAGGAGTAGCCATTTCACATTCAACCTCAAGAACGTTGTCCAAATCCACAATCGGAGTACAAATTGAAACGGTTCCAACAAACAATTCTCTGTATGGAGACTTCTACCCCGACAACATAATATTAGGAACCGACTCAAGAACCGACTCAGGATCCAAGATAGGATAAACAGCTTGGTCAGAATCACAACATGCTTTTTACAACCATTGAAACAAACTTTCTCACAAAAACAATCAAAATTATCAACCGTATTCGATTTTACCTTTTCTCGATTGTTACAACCCTAAGTTTTCCGACCTAATCGTTTAACATAATATCTTAGGATTTTAAATTCCAACTTGACAAACTTATACCTAGTCATTACTTCCATTTAGCCAACCTTAACCTATATTGATTAGAACCTAATACAAGCTTACTTTCTAAACCTTAACCATAAAATTTAATACCTTAGATTATACATTAGATTAGACTACACAACTATATGTACATTTAAATACCAAAAATTAACAAAATATCTCCATCATCATCATCTAATTCGCCATCATCATCATCCTTAACATCACCCTTCACCACCAAGTAACAATCATGCAATCTTCTCTAAGAAGCCATGACACTTGTCTAAACCATGCATAAACTTAAGATTAGTCATCATCAAGCCATGACACTTGTCTAAACCATGCATGACCTTAAGATTAGTCACCACCTCCCTTTTCTTCTCCATGTGCCACCTAGCCACCACCTTTCCTATATAATCCCCTCTTAACCCTTCTTGCTTTAATATACTTACTCTCTAAACACTAAACACTCTCAATTTCTAGCTATAATCTTCATCTTTACAAGCATCTTCATCATTCTTCTTCAAGGTACAAACTCCATCTATACTTCTATCCCATATTCTAGTCATCTTCAAGAATATTCAAGGTGTAAATGCTTGATCTAAAGTGTGTAAACACTTGATGATGATCACATGGCTAGCCTTGATCTTGATATTAGATGAGTAATCTTCAGTTTCCTACATGTCCAATGTTTTAAAATGAACTTAAAACAAGAATTTTATTGATTAAAACACCTAGATACAAACTAGGTTGAATCTGTCCAAAACAGCTATCAAATGTTCATGAAATAAAAACTTACTTGGACTTTAGATATGAGCTTTATAATTTTACCATATGTCCATATATATGTTCTAAGCTTTCTGTAAAAGTTTCATGAATTATCTCAAATAAAAAGGTATTTTTCATTTTTATTTTCTCACTACATGTCTGTTTTCAAACAAATCTGACCACATCCTAAACAATCAAGTATAGACCAAAAACTAAAATGATTTTGGAAATACATGTTTGTATTCTTAAAAGGGGACAAGTAAAGGAGTAAAACAAAATTTGAAACACTTAAATCCATGTATTATGTTGGGAGAAAAAGCCATTTAGATTTGACATAAGAAATTGTTGTAATCAGATTTTAGTCTAAAACCTCACTTCTAAAAACTAGGTTAATGAAGACCTGGAGGTAATTCCTTTAAAAAAAGAGTACTTTTATATGTCCTAAACTCTCTGTAAAAATCCTAAGTCAAACAAAAGTATTTTGCTAAATTTTAAACATGCATGGAAGCTTATGATGTAGATCTGGAAAGTTTAGAGTACTTGTAAGATATCACAAATTTGACCAACTTTTATTTCGAATCTAGAAGCTAACCTTACATTGTTGGAAACTAGACTCGATAACCTTTCCAAAGGTGGTAATCACACCTTAAATGGATGTCTAGAGTGATAGAAACAAGTAGGCTAAAGTGGCAGTAAAACTGGTCAAAACTGTCAACACTCAAACTATGAACTATATAAACCAAGAATCGAAATGGACATGTAAGAACACTTGGGAACTGATTTTAGACCTAACCTAAATCCTATAGTAGATAGTTTGGCCTCTGACCTTATAATATTCATTAGGTTCCGAGCCGGGATCACCGCAAACTACCTAAATCGCACTTCTGAATCTCGTATCGTACTTCATCACTAGTGAGTTCACAGCCCCTTTTTACTATTTTCATTTTTGGGGTGATTATACATGCTTTTACTATTTTACGCATAGACACAAGTACAATTACTTACATTCTTATACATGAGTTGTAACCAGAAATTCCTAGTCCGATATCGTTAATTACTGAGTTTGGTAAGCGCGAATTGTTGTGAATAGATCTATTGGGACTGACAATCCACATCCGAGTTAACTGCTAACCTTTGACTACCTGTCATAAACAGGTGCATAATTGTTTGAAAACACTTGGGTTACGAGTGTCTTGTATACGGGTACGTGGTAACGTTCTACAAACACGTCAAGTTTCGATATTGGGTGCTCGTTATTTAGAATGCTTTTACAAATATTTTGAAACATTAAATCTTGTGGTCTAATTGTTTGAAATCTTTTCCATTTTGAAACATTAAACCATAAGTATTTAAAATTAAATTATAATTAAATAATAACTAAGTCTTATAATAAATAAATAAATGATTAATCTTCATTATAAGTCTTGATATAATAATCCCATAATATAAGTTTAATACTTACCATAAGTATTTTCATTAATAATAAATGTATTATAAATCATAAGTTTAATTATATGAATAATTAAATCATAATTTAATTATTAAATGATATAATAAATATATATCATAAGTCTTAATTAAAAATAATTAATTTTATAGCATAGTAATCTAATTATAATACAATTCATTATTTATAACCTAAGGTTCAATTTTATAACCATAAGTTTAATTAAAAGTTCGTCGGGTCATAACTTGAGCCTCAGGTGTCGGTTTTCGACAAATTTTATATATATCCTCGTCTAACCAACCAATCTGACACATTAGTACATCAAGAACACCCTCACATCAGTTCATGGGTCATGAAGAATAGCCATGAACCAATCTAAATCCTTAATCCGTTTTAAATCTTATTTTAGCTATTCCGGGTGATCCGTGGCTCGGATTTCGATGACCCGAACATGAATGTTCATCCAATCATCAATACTAACCCAATGGTACACCCTAGAGACTCCATAAATGGTCACAAAGTTGGACCAAAACTGATATCACAAGATTTCACATTTAATTTCATCAAAACCCTAAATCGGGCATAACTTTTGATCTGAAACTCAAAACAACATGAATCCAAAGCCTAAAGTTATTGTCTTGATGAGAGGAACTCATATATATACTTTATTTAACCAAAAACATCTGTTAAGTTTACTGATTTTAAACAAATAGCTGCTGTCCACTTTTAATCAAACCGAAAACATACATAATCGAGCATTTCTATGCATCAAATCAACAATACAACAACATACAATTACTATAGCATCAAAATAAGATCATAATCAGTAAAAATATATAAAAATGAAAAATCTAGGGTTTGTGTTCATACCCAAATCAAGAAACGAGAACAAGAGATGTATAGAGCGCGATAAGGAGAATCCAATTATACAAAAAGCCCCATGATCCAAGATTTAGATGAAGATCAATTGTTGATGATGGTGATGGCTGAAGTGGTTGGCCAAAAAAGAAAAAAAAAAGAGAGGAAGAGAGAAAGTTGAGAGAAATTAGGTTTTGATTTAAAATGAGGAATTAACAAAATGAGCTAGTACTTGCAAAATGAAAAATGGGATGGTGTTGGTGGGCTTCGGCCGAATTATCCAAGGGGTGGGTTCCCTTAAATCCCAACTTTAAATATTGTTTAATAGCTTGTGGTCCTAAAGCCCGAACGAAGCCCGATTCGCGAAAACACCGTTACGCGATTAAATCTTCGGAGAAAATACGCACACGCGAAAAATAAAATATAAAAATACTTTATATACTCATATGATATAAAAATATCATAATTAAAATAATTTGGATTCAAAAATCTCAAAAGTCTAATCGTTGGTTTGAAAACCGAAATGATTCGCCAGATAGAAATCCACGATACGTAGAAACGTACAATTCTAAATACGAATACATATATTCATATAACACATAATAAAGAATATATTACTATTAAAATAATAATATAAGTCATAGAAATGACGTGCCACGAATATCAATTAACAGACGTTAAATACTAACTGAAAAAGATAACGGAAAAAGTAGGGTCGTGACATAAATGAATGTACTTTTGGATCAAATGTTCATATAGAGGGCATAACTTCGTTGTGGGACCTCTTGTTATTACGTCATGTCATAGTGATTTTGACGGGGGCATGACATCGATAAACACTCAAAAACAACCTTATGATCAAAGGCAAACCTCCAAGCACGTAAACATTTCTTTTCACATTCTTTACCCAGCACGGAAAAGGCGAATGAGTATCAATCGAAACGAAGCCAGTATGAGACATAACAAGATATGTTTCGCATAAAAAAATTGGACTCATCCAAGACTGTTTTGTCTGTATCACAAGCATCAACAGAAGTAACAACAGGGGTATTATTAACCGAAACAGGGGTTGGCGAATCAACTGTCATGACATTATTACCGACAACCATATTGAAATGTCTCGTTCATATTGCTTATAAACGTTCCATATTAATTGATTTCGTTGCGAGGTTTTGACCTCTATATGAGACGTTTTTCAAAGACTGCATTCGTTTTTAAAACAAACCATAACCTTTATTTTATCGACAAGGTTAAAAAGTCACCACCTAGATTATCCAGAAATGATAATCTAAAAATATCACCCTTACACACTATCAATACATATTGGTTTACAATATTAATATGTTGCAACAAAGTAAATCGCGAATGCAGTTTTAAACAATATAATACAAGCATGCTGACACCAAATCTTGTCCATAATTTAGCATGCAACAGCGGAAGCTCTTAATAATCACCTGAGAATAAACATGCTTTAAACGTCAACAAAAATATTGGTGAGTTATAGGTTTAACCTATATATTTATCAAATCGTAATAATAGACCACAAGATTTCATATTTCAATATACATCCCATACATAGAGATAAAAATCATTCATATGGTGAACACCTGGTAACTGACATTAACAAGATGCATATATGAATATTCCCTATCATTCCGGGAAATCCTTCGGACATGATAAAAACAAATTCGAAGTACTAAAGCATCCGGTACTTTGGATGGGGTTCGTTAGGCCCAATAGATCTATCTTTAGGATTCGCGTCAATTAGTAGATCGGTTTACTAATTCTTAGGTTACCAAGCAAAAGGGGCATATTCGGCTTCGATCATTCACCCATATAATGTAGTTTCAATTACTTGTGTCTATTTCGTAAAACATTTATAAAACTGCATGTATTCTCATCCTAAAATATTAGATTTTAAAAGTGGGACTATAACTCACTTTCACAGATTTTTACTTCGTCGGGAAGTAAGACTTGGCCACTGGTCGATTCACGAACCTATAACAAATATGTACATATATATCAAAGTATGTTCAAAATATATTTACAACATTTTTAATACATTTTTAATACATTTTGATATTTTAAGTTTATTAAGTCAGCTGTCCTCGTTAGTAACCTACAACTAGTTGTCCATAGTTAGATGTACAGAAATAAATTGATATATATTATCTTGAATCAATCCATGACCCAGTGTATACACATCTCATGCTAGATCACAACTCAAAGTATATATATTTTTGGAATCAACCTCAACCCTGTATAGCTAACTCAAACATTATTGCATATAGGGTGTCTATGGTTGTTCCAAATAATATATATATGGGTCGATATGATATGTCAAAACATTTGCATACGTGTCTATGGTATCCCAAGATTATATAATATATTAGAATACATGTATAATACAATATAAGTTAGCTAGGATATGATTAATATAGATTTGTTACCAATTTTCACGTAGCTACAACAAGAAAAATTATCCAATCTTGTTTTACCCATAACTTCTTCGTTTTAAATCCGTTTTGAGTGATTCAAGTTGCTATGATTTCATATTGAACTTAAGTTTCTGAATCTAAACATAAAAAGTATAAGTTTATAGTCAAAAATACAGATTACAAGTCATTTTTGTAAAGGTAGTCATTTCAGTCGAAAGAACGACGTCTTGATGACCATTTTGAAAAACATACTTTCACTTTGAGTTTAACCATAATTTTTGGATATAGTTTCATGTTCATAAGAAAAATCATTTTCCCAGGAGAACAAATTTTAAAACAAAGTTTATCATAGTTTTTAATTAACTAACCCAAAACAGCCCGCAGTGTTACTACGACGGCGTATATCCTGTTTTACGGTGTTTTTCGTGTTTCCAGGTTTTAAATCATTAAGTTAGCATATAATATAGATATAGAACATGTGTTTAGTTAATTTTAAAAGTCAAGTTAGAAGGATTAACTTTTGTTTGCGAACAAGTTTAGAATTAACTAAACTATGTTCTAGTGATTACAAGTTTAAACATTCGAATAAGGTAGTTTTATATATATGAATAGAATGATGTTATGAACATCATTACTACCTCAGGTTTTGTGGATAAACCTACTGGAAATGAGAAAAATAGATCTAGCTTCAAAGGATCCTTGGATGGCTTGAAAGTTCTTGAAGTAGAATCATGACACGAAAACAAATTCAAGTAAGATTTCCACTCGAAATAAGATTGTTATAGTTATAGAAATTGAATCAAAGTTTGAATATGAGTATTACCTTGTATTAGAAAGATATATTACTGTAAATAAGAAAGATTTCTTGAGGTTGGATGATCACTCAAAGTGGATTTGCAAGATTGGAAGTAAGCTAGCAAACTTGGAAGTGTTGTTGGTGTGTTCTTGAGTAGTTGTTTTATAACTTGGTTTATGTATGGATTAAGAACTAGATTGAGCTAGATTTTGTTGAATATGATGAAGAACACTTAGAACAAAGTAAGAACACTTGAGAGAGAGTAATTTGATTCAAGAAAAATTGAAAATGAATGTGTTTGTGTACTCCTCCATTCACGTGAACTTTCATCCTCCATATAGGCTCCATTAGTTTGTTATTTTGTGAGATATTTCATGCTAGATGTTAAATGATGGTTCCCACATGGTTAGGTGACTCACATGGGCTGCTAATAGCTGATCATTGGAGTGTATATACCAATAGTAAATACATTTAGAAGCTGTGTATTGTACGAGTACAAATACGAGTGCATACGAGTAGAATTGTTGATGAAAATGAATGAGGATGTAATTGTAAGCATTTTTGTTAAGTAGAAGTACTTTGATAAGTGTCTTGAAGTCTTTCAAAAGTGTATGAATACATATTAAAACACTACATGTATATACATTTTAACTGAGTCGTTAAGTCATCGTTAGTCGTTACATGTAAGTGTTGTTTTGAAACCTTTAGGTTAATGATCTTGTTAAATGTTGTTAACCCATTGTTTATTATAACTAAAGAGATGTTAAATTATTACATTATCATGATATTATGATATATTAGTATATCTTAGTATGATATAAATACAGTTAAATATTGCTACAACGATAATCGTTACATATATGTCTCGTTTCGAAATCATTAAGTTAGTAGTCTTGTTTTTACATATATAGTTCACTGTTAATACACTTAATGACATGTTTACTTATCATTTATCATGATTAAACATAGTGTATCAATATCTTGATATGATTCATATATATTTAGTAAGACGTTGTTATAATGATAATCGTCATATATATCATTTTCGAGTTTCTTAATTCAATAGTCTCATTTTTATGTATATAATTCATTGTTAAAATACCTAATGAGATACTTACTTATCATAATATCATGTTAACTATATATATAACCATATATATGTCATCATATAGTTTTTACAAGTTTTAACGTTCGTGAATCACCGGTCAACTTGGGTGGTCAATTGTCTATATAAAACCTATTTCAATTAATCAAGTCTTAACCAGTTTGATTGCTTAATATGTTGGAAATACTTAATCATGTAAATATCAATTTCATTTAATATATATAAACATGGAAAAGTTCGGGTCACTACAGTACCTACCCGTTAAATAAATTTCGTCCCGAAATTTTAAGCAGTTGGAGGTGTTGACGTATCTTCTGGAAATAAGTGCGGGTATTTCTTCTTCATCTGATCTTCTCGTTCCCAGGTGAACTCGGGTCCTCTACGAGCATTCCATCGAACCTTAACAATTGGTATCTTGTTTTGCTTAAGTCTTTTAACCTCACGATCCATTATTTCGACGGGTTCTTCGATGAATTGAAGTTTTTCGTTGATTTGGATTTCGTCTAATGGAATAGTGAGATCTTCTTTAGCAAAACATTTCTTCAAATTTGAGACGTGAAAAGTGTTATGTACAGCCGCGAGTTGTTGAGGTAACTCAAGTCGGTAAGCTACTGGTCCGACACGATCAATAACCTTGAATGGTCCAATATACCTTGGATTTAATTTCCCTCGTTTACCAAATCGAACAACGCCTTTCCAAGGTGCAACTTTAAGCATGACCATCTCTCCAATTTCAAATTCTATATCTTTTCTTTTAATGTCAGCGTAGCTCTTTTGTCTACTTTGGGCGGTTTTCAACCGTTGTTGAATTTGGATGATCTTCTCGGTAGTTTCTTGTATTATCTCCGGACCCGTAATCTGTCTATCCCCCACTTCACTCCAATAAATTAGAGACCTGCACTTTCTATCATAAAGTGCTTCAAACAGCGCCATCTCAATGCTTGAATGGTAGCTGTTGTTGTAGGAAAATTCTGCTAACGGAAGGTGTCGATCCCAACTGTTTCCGAAATCAATAACACATGCTCATAGCATGTCTTCAAGCATTTATATCATCCTTTCGCTCTGCCCATCAGTTTGTGGATGATAGGCAGTACTCATATCTAGACGAGTTCCTAATGCTTGCTGTAATGTGTGCCAGAATCGTGAAATAAATCTTCCATCCCTATCAGAGATGATAGAGATTGGTATTCCATGTCTCAAATACAGTCGTGCTATCTTCTCCATCTTGTCATCTTCTCTTATTGGCAGGAAGTGTGCTGATTTGGTTAGACGATCAACTATTACCCAAATAGTATCAAAACCACTTGCAGTCCTTGGTAATTTAGTGATGAAATCCATGGTAATGTTTTCCCATTTCCATTCCGGGATTTCAGGTTGTTGAAGTAGACCTGATGGTTTCTAATGCTTAGCTTTGACCTTAGAACACGTCAAACATTCTCCTACGTATTTAGCAACATCGGCTTTCATACCGGCCACCAAAAATGTTTCTTGAGATCCTTGTACATCTTCCCCGTTCCAGGATGTATTGAGTATCTGGTTTTATGAGCTTCTCTAAGTACCATTTCTCTCATATCTCCAAATTTTGGTACCCAAATTCTTTTAGCCCTATACCGGGTTCCGTCTTCCCGAATATTAAGATGCTTCTCCGATCCTTTGGGTATTTCATCCTTTAAATTTCCCTCTTTTAAAACTCCTTGTTGCGCCTCCTTTATTTGAGTAGTAAGGTTAGTGTGAATCATTATATTCATAGCTTTTACTCGAATGGGTTCTCTATCCTTTCTACTCAAGGCGTCGGTTACCACATTTGCCTTCCCCGGGTGATAACGAATCTCAAAGTCGTAATCATTCAACAATTCAATCCATCTGCGCTGCCTCATGTTCAGTTGTTTCTGATTAAATATGTGTTGAAGACTTTTGTGGTCGGTATATATAATACTTTTGACCCCTTATAAGTAGTGCCTCCAAGTCTTTAATGCAAAAACAACCGCGCCTAATTCCAAATCATGCGTCGTATAATTCTGCTCGTGAATCTTCAATTGTCTACATGCATAAGCAATTACTTTCGTTCGTTGCATTAATACACAACCGAGACCTTGCTTTGAGACGTCACAATATATCACAAAATCATCATTCCCTTCAGGTAATGACAATATAGGTGCCGTAGTTGACTTTTTCTTTAACAATTGAAATGCTTTCTCTTGTTCATCCTTCCATTCAAATTTCTTCCCTTTATGCGTTAATCCAGTCAAGGGTTTTGCTATTTTGGAAAAATCTTGGATGAATCTCCTGTAATAACCAGCCAGCCCTAAAAATTGGCGTATGTGTTTCGGAGTTTTTGGGGTTTCCCACTTTTCAACGGTTTCAATCTTTGCTGGATCCACCTGAATACCTTCTTTGTTCACTATGTGACCGAGGAATTGAACTTCTTCCAACCAAAATGCACACTTTGAAAACTTAGCGTACAGTTTTTCTTTTCTCAGCAACTCTAGCACTTTTCTCAAATGTTCTTCGTGCTCTTGATTATTCTTCGAGTAAATAAGTATGTCATCGATGAAAACAATGACAAACTTGTCAAGATATGGCCCACACACTCGGTTCATGAGGTCCATGAACACAGCTGGTGCGTTAGTCAATCCAAACGGCATAACCATAAACTCTTAATGACCGTAACGCGTCCTAAAAGCAATCTTTAAAATATCATCCTCCTTCACCCGTATTTGATATATCCAGAACTTAAATCGGTCTTCGAATAAACCGACGAGCCTTGTAGTTGATCAAATAAGTCGTCGATTCTCGGTAATGGGTATCGGTTCTTGATGGTAAGTTTTTTCAACTCTCGGTAGTCGATACAAAACTTGAATGTACCATCTTTCTTCTTGACAAACAGAACAGGAGCTCCCCATGGTGATGTACTTGGTCGAACGAAACCACGCTCTAAAAGTTCCTGTAACTGACTTTGTAATTCTTTCATTTTGCTGGGTGCGAGTCTGTATGGAGCACGATGTAACGACCCTGGATTTTCCAACGTTTAATTAATAATTTTTATTATTAATGCGTGTGTTTAATGAATGTATTTTTATACGTTTACTTGTTACCGTACTTGACTTTACATGGCCCGGCACGTCCTTGTGACACACGTACTTTTCACGAATAATATTTTCAAATATTATTTACATTCATGATTAAGTTTTATTAATCATTTTAATTAACTAAGGTTACTAGTTAATTACTTGGGCTTTGTTGGATTAATTTGTTAATTACTTGAACTTGGGCTTTTATTAATGATTAATGGACTTAGAAGCCCACCCTACTTATATTAATGGACTAATTAGCCCACCTCATTATGAAAGTATTACTTTAAGGCTTAACTAGATTGATCAGTGCATATGAAATCTAGTTACTACATACTTACACCTTGTTCCAATACCATGCAACCTTATTACCAATTTTTTGAGCTAAATACATGAAGTAACTAGTGGACTTTTTCCTTCCCCTTCCCCTTGTGAAAACCGTCGGCCTAGGGATGGCATAGAGGAGTTCAAAGTTTGCTTTTTGAATACTTATTCATTTGTATCTCATTCCATTTCACACACTTCATTTTATCACTTTACTTTCTCTCATTTTTCTCTCTAATATTGTAAGTAACAAGGCATCATTCTTCTCTTCTTTCCTTGTTTAAAACCATAGCCTAGACACATGAACATCATCATCATTCACTTGTTTAAGTTACTTGTTCTTTGTTGTGATTTACTTACTTGTTGTTGTAGTTATTACTTCTAGTTATTAAGAACCAAACTCTCTATTTTGTTCTTCATTTCATCTTGTTCATACAAGAACATTCAAGGACCTAAGCTTTCTAGTTATGGTTATACACTTAATGCTTTAAAAGATTGAAAGTTCATGAGTTAAAATCATACTTGAGTTCATGTTGTAAACTTAAAGTTTACTTTCTTAAGGATCAAAGCTTTGGCTTGAATCTTTCCAAGTATGAACAACCATGAACTTATTACTTGTAGATTTAACTTACTTCTTCATTTTATGTACTTCAAAGTTGTGATTTGGTCAAGTGTTACTAGTTAATCTTGATCTCATATTTCTTGGAACCAAAAGTTAACTTTGTAAGTTCAAGAACATGGAAGTATAACTTTTTAGTTATAACTTCATATACTTGTGTTGGATTTAACTTAAGAACTTTAGATCTAGACTTTTGGGTCTAGGATCTTCAAGATCTAACTAAGAACTATGTTCTACAACTTAAGATCTTGTTTGCTTAAGTTTATTTTCAAGTTTGTAGTTTAATATTACTTTTATAACTCTTGTATGTGTTGGATCTAAGATCTTGATGTAACTTTGGTTCATCAAACATCATACAACTCTTAAGTCAGTTGTTCTACATATCTTATACTTACACTAGTGTCATGATAGTCAAAACTTGGTTAATATTACTTTTAGAGTTCATGTATGTGTCGGATCTAAGATCTTGATGTAACTTTGGTTCATCAAACTACATACAACACTTAATTGAGTTGTGAAACTTATCTTAGACTTACACTAGTGTTATGATGGTCAAACCTTGGTTAAGATGATGCAAACACATCAACGAGTTGTACACTTGAAGCTATATGCATCAAGGATGAGAACCGGGATGAGCATCAAGCACCAAGAACCCACCGGAACACTTTAACTTACTGTTTTCTAGATCTGACCCTTCCACCTGGGCTACTGTAAAGCTGATTTTCAGTTAACTCTATTCGAGTATATAATTTTTCGTTTAAGACTCGTCTTAATCCGAGTTACGGTTTAGGATTTATGGCCTTCCGAATGTCACTATGTCCTTTTAAAGTTGTGCTGAAAATTCTGACCTACTCGCACCTAGACCGTCACCACGGTCAAACGAAGATGAGTTTGCTTCTGGAATTTTTACAGCAACTAAAGGACTTATATAAGGAGCCATGGCCACTGGTCTCACCTTATTTCAGTAGGTATAGAGGCCGTGGTGACTGATCGAATTCAGCCTTTGTTTTAAACTCCTTTCTAAGATGAAACTTACTTTATACTTTTTGTTTAATGATGAATGATGATGACCCTTAGGACCTAATTTGCATACTTTTAAACCTATTGGGACAATTTACTGACTTAGTAATATTTGATTTAGGTTGAGGACTTTCCGGACCTACATACTTGCTTACTTTTCCCGAGTCAACTTTACTACTACTTTACCACTGTGAGTTATAGCATCCCTTTTTTACTTTAACTATTTTGGGAACTGAGAATACATGCGCATTTTACGTTTTACATACTAGGCACGAGTACTTAAACTTTATATATGTGTGGGTTATACAACGGCATAAACTTTCCCCTTAGCTCGGTAACATTTAGTCATCGGTTTTTGAACCGGTGAACGCGAATCTTAGATATGGATCCATAGGGTTTGACATCCCCACTCGGGCTAGTAGCGCTAGCATTTAACGGGTGTTTAATACTTTGTAAACATACGCACTCGCACCAAGTGCCCACGGTTAAACATATAATTTACATACTGTTTTGAAACGCTCTTTGTAGCACTAAAATCTCGTGGCCTACCTTACATTACTGTTATACTTAAACTATAGCTCACCAACCTTTGTGTTGACATTTTTAAGCATGTTTTTCTCAGGTGCTTAAGGTTGCTTGCTTCCGCTGTTGTACTAGTCATGCCTTGTAGACACCGCTGCGCTTTTATAGAGATGTCACCGCATGAAACATTTCATCTTGCATTCAACCCTTATTACTTTTGGAACTATGATTTGTAACAACCTTTTGGTCACGTACTATTATCTTTGCTTCTATTCATAGAAGCATACTTTTGGTTGTAAAACATTTGATGTCGGTTATGACGTCACCTTTTATCATGAATGAAAACTTGTTTTGAAAACGCATATAGTGTTTGACCTTGTAATGATCCTGTTGTTGATGGTCCGTACATGTTGATTTAGTACGGGGCGTCACATTTGGTATCAGAGCATTGGTTGTAGGGAATTAGGTTGCATTAGTGAGTCTAAGACCGACCCGAGTAGCATTCACTAATAGGACTAATCTACAACTTGCTAGTTTACTTGTTTCCGCGAAACTTACTGCATGCTACTGTTTACTTTTACTCATATATGCCTTATGCTACTACATGAATTCACTACTGTATGATATTATTCGCTTTCGATTGCATGCTATTTCGGTACGATTTGTTATTATTGCCATGCTATTTACTGTTATACATGATTTAGGCTGTTGTAGTTACTTGGCCTAATACGTGCTTGCTTTATGACTTACTGACATGGAAAATTTATTTTTCCTTGTTCAGATGTCGGATATTCCACCTGTCATCATTTTGGACAGTGACTCAGACTCGTCCGCCACTTCACCGACCGTTGTTGCCGATTCCCAGATGCCGTCGTCGACACCCACCAGTGACCCTGGCGCTTCATCCTCTGGTGCCAGTAGTCATGCACCTGCCCCAGTGGTTACCTCTGATGGAGCCGAGGACCTCCAGGAGATTCCAGCTCCACTTACCCCCGGACCCTCGGAGCCACAGCACCATCCCGGTGGTGCTGTGATTCCCGCGGATCTTGGGGAAGGTCCAGTCCGTAATGAGCATAACCATTGGTGCTGACGCGCTCCTGATGGATGTCTCGTGCCGATCGGACCCCTGCCAGATACCGACAGATGATGGCCACCCGAGGAGAGCCAGTACAGCCACCCGTGCAGCTGAAAGGATCCGCTCATATACATTATAAACGATTCACAATAGTTGATTACATCGCGAGGTATTTGACCTCTATATGATACGTTTTACAAACATTGCATTCGTTTTTAAAAGACAAACTTTCTTTACATCAAAAATTGACGGCATGCATACCATTTCATATTACATCCAACTATAATTGACTTAATATTAATCTTGATGAACTCAACGACTCGAATGCAACGTCTTTCAAAGTATGTCATGAATGACTCCAAGTAATATCCTTAAAATGAGCTAATGCACAGCGGAAGATTTCTTTAATACCTGAGAATAAACATGCTTTAAAGTGTCAACCAAAAGGTTAGTGAGTTCTTTAGTTTATCATAATCAATCATTTCCGTAATAGTAATAGACCACAAGATTTCAGTTTCTATAAATATCCGTACACTCGCAAGTGTATAAATGTATTCTATAAGTTGTAGGCACCCGGTAACAAGCCTTAACGTTCATGTTTTACCCTCTGAAGTACACCAGATCAGGTGTGTTTAAAATAACCTCGAAGTACTAAAGCATCCCATAGTCAGGATGGGGTTTGTCAGGCCCAATAGATCTATCTTTAGGATTCGCGCCTACCGTACATAGACAAGTAGTTTAATGTTACCAAGCTAAGGGTATATTTCTGGTTTAAACCCACATAGAATTAGTTTTAGTACTTGTGCCTATTTCGTAAAACATTTATAAAACAGCGCATGTATTCTCAGCCCAAAAATATATATAAAAAGGGAGTAATGAAACTCACCATACTGTATTTCGTAGTAAAAATACATATAACGTCATTTAACAAGTGCAAGGTTGGCCTCGGATTCACGAACCTATATTAATTATATATATTTATATGTTGGTCAATATTTGTCTAACAATTTTTGGTCAAGTCATAGTGTACCACAATCCTAATGCTCGAGACTAATATGCAAAAGTCAACAAAAGTCAACTTAACCCAAAATGACTTCTAAAATTTATACGTGTTTATTATATAACTTAACTATAGTCATTTTATATATTTAAATATATTTATTAGATTTTATAATAATAAAAGTCATTTATTAATAAAAATTTATATTAACGTTTATATATGATAAAATATACTTTTATATATCTTAAGTAGTAAAATTTATAAAGTTCACTTAATATCGTAAAACTATAGTGGTAAGTATTATTAATGTAATTATATTACGCGTGGTGAAAAATATCTTTGTATCCCCTATTTATTTGATAAAATAATATTGATCATAATAATAATAAGTAAAAGTTGTATTATTTTGTAATAATAATTATTATTATTCTATAAAAAAATAACAATATTTATATTTACTAAAAATGTTATTATGATAAAATGATAATACTAACATAATAGTAATAATGATATTTTATAATAACAATGATATTTCTATTAAAATAATAACGACGATAGTAATAATAATCATTTTAACAATAATACTAAAATTCAGTTGACTATAACTTCTAATCCGTTCATCGAAACCATTCGATATCTAAATAAAAAGTTCTTAATTTTTCGCTAGCTTTCCAATGACATGCATATCATATACCCTATCTCAGTAGCATATGTATCTAATTCAGGATTCAACAAACCTATCTAAGGACAATATCGAATGTACAAGCATGCATAATCCTATATACTCGAGCACTAGTCAGGGATACACTACTGAAATATAAAAGTTAAGTTATGAGTGCTCACGTATCAATATTGAGATTCAATATTGCAGGAAAGTACGTAGACGAAACGAAAATGATAAACGTTAGGTTGACCTCAAGAGCAATACCCTCGATCAATACTCATAACCTCCATAGCTATAACCCATAATTTCCTTAGCTCTATTCCGTTTGAAAACTTATTTTAAAATCGTCTGAATATAACTCCGTCGTAGTGTTTTATGTATACTAATAATATCTTGAAATAATACAAAGAAAATATATATGTGTAATTCGATTGAGAGAGTTTAAAGAAATATATTTTCAAGTTTCTATGAAATAATAAAACATATTGAATTCTATTTATAATAGATTTTTGAATTATTAAAGTGAATTATTAAAGTATGAATTATTAAAGTGAATTATTAAAGTGTGAATTATTAAAGTGAATTATTAAAGTATGAATTATTAAAGTGAATTATTAAAGTATGAATTATTAAAGTAAATTATTAAAGTATGAATTATTAAAGTGAATTATTAAAGTGAATTATTAAAGTATGAATTATTAAAGTGAATTATTAAAGTAAGAATTATTAAAGTGAATTACTAAAGTATGAATTATTAAAGTTAAAGTAAAGTAAAGGTAAAGTTAAAGTATAGTAAAAGTATAAAACTATGTACGTATAATACGCGTATAAATATATATAATATTAATTTAAATCGTTATATATATTTGATAAAATAAAATATAAATATCGTTATTTTATCATACTAGTTAAGTAATGAGTGGTCAAAAAGAATAGATTTCTTAAATCACAGTGGACCTCATAACATAGGCCCGTAATCATATCATAATGTATCTGATAATTCAATCATTTGATATTATCTCTTAATTCTGTCAATAAATATATCGAAACAAATACGTTCATGTAAAGTATCATATATCTAATACTTTGTTAATGTTTTCAGTTAATATTATATATTATATATACATATCTATATACACATAATTGTTCGTGAATTGTCGAACACGGTCAAAGGATAATTGATTACATGAATGTAGTTCCAAACTTTTTGAGATTCAACATTACAAATTCTGCTTATCGTGTCAAAAACATATAAAGGTTGAGTTTAAATTTGGTCAGAAATTTTCGGGTCGTCACAGTACCTACCCGTTAAAGAAATTTCGTCCCGAAATTTGATCGAGGTCGTCATGGCTAACTATAAAAATGTTTTCATGACGAATATGAGTTGATAAATAGAGTTTTATCATCATTGAGTAATATAGATAAAACAATTTGATTACGCGAAGAGTATAAGTGAAGCTATCGCAAGAGAGTGAAATGAGTAAACGTATATTTATTTTAACCGATGACGTAGTTATGATTGATTTCCAGAATTCATTGGATTTAAAGAAAATCTTTGCAATAAGATTTGGTTCTTCGGCGATTAAGAAAATCATGACCTTCTTTGATTAAATGCGATAATCTGCCTCGATTTCTCTGTATGATATTTTACTATAAATCCACCCCCTTCGTTTCTTTATTTCCACAGCTCACACCTTCTAGTCTTTCTCCCCAATTCATACTTTAAAGCATTCGTTAATATGCTTCATCCAGTATTGATTCTTGATATACTCTTAACTTTCATATATGTCATTCTTCTTTTTCATCTACCACCGGAGGAAGTTATTTTCTTCTACCATTACCTTGGGGTTATTGTGTTTTTCATTCTCCCGTGTCTTTATATTGCTATACGCATTGATATACACGGTTTGTAATTTCGAGGTTGTTATCGGGCTTTATATTCTCCATTATATTTCGGAGCTTCATGTTTTCATTTTCTCTTCCCAGCCTTAAGTCAAGCGGATAATGGTCCAGAATTCGTAGATATGAATTTTTGGATGAACATAGTTAATGTTCCAAGAAGAAAATCGTAATGGCACGATCTTAATTTGGCAACTTACCAAAATATCTGAAAATATAGAGCTATCAAGATGATATGTTCTTAATATGTTTGGAAATTGGGTAGAATGTAAGAGTCGTGTAAATAGTACATGATGACGGTATGTTCTATGAATCATCACGTTCCATTAGAAACTCAGCATGACTTACTGTAATATAATCACGTTGATCAAGTGTCATTATATTATACTAACTCATGTTTCAGTTCCCAACACTGCTTTAAAAACATTCCTATTTTAAATTCGAATTTTTTTTCTTCTTCAGAATTTAGAAACTAACACAGTTTCTTTTTATGTTGTAACGCAGATATTGCGAAGAGATAAAAGATTTCGGATAAGAATAGTTGTGAAAATATCTTCAGGAATATCGAAGATATTTATAATAAAAGATACGATAATATCTTAGAATTCTTAACATAGATGGATGATGAATAAGATTTGTCTGTGAAGGTTTAGAATAAGAAGTAAGGTGTTTGCTAATGATTTTAGTAGACACTGAAACATTTTGATCCTTTGAAAGCAGGTTTAGTCTTTGTGATTTGTCCACAGCCTCCTTCATGGTCTGCTCAATCCATTTTCCAGTTTCAAACCTTCTCTTTTTCTCAGCTTTACCACCACACTATTCTTTATCATCAAACTTTTGACTGTTAAAGTCGTTTACAGTTTTTGCTGCTTCATCAGCATTTTTCCAATTTCGGAGAACTAGTTCATAGTTTGGGATGTTTTTCAGAAAATTCACATTCGAAGTATGTAAGTCTAGGAGATAGGCGTTATATGTATACATATAACTTTTAACGTAAAATTGTCGCGAAATTCAAAATACTGATTGCTAATTCCCAGTAGTTGGTGTGACAATTATTGTTACAGGATGTAGGTGAGTACATGATGGGGTTTTAATGAATAAGTATAGTGAATTTTCGGAGAGGCTTAAGTCGAAGGTTAATGAAGTTGTTGATAAGTTTACTGCTAATGTGACGAGATATGAAAGGTTCTCCGGTAACCATGATGAAGGGTTTATTCGTATAAACAAATGAAGGTGATTTGCTGGAGCTGTGACAAAACTGTCTATTTTGGAAAGAGATTGAAAAATTATATTTGGTAATAAATATCAAAGGATTTGACATGGATACGTGTTAAACTATAACTTTGGTTTCGAGAGCTTTTCAGGTGCATGACAGTGGGTAATGTGTGGTTGGATAATCATCTCGCATGTCTTTAGGAATTTCGAAGTGTTTGAACACATATTGTAATTGTTAATATACATATGATGTTCTAAGATTTTGAATGATACAAATATTTTTGTGAGTTCCATGAATAGAAATGAGGTTCTAGGACAGTTTTGAAGTCAAAGTATAGTTTTGAAAGATGTAGGAATCTAAGAGTGATGATTTCAGTTATATCTTGAATCGAATTCTGAGATTTTAAAATCAGAATATGTAATTAGATTTTGAATGAGTATGGTTGTTTTGATTTCTATAAAAGAATGTATATTGTTGTGAAAGTTGGGAGTATAATGGATGACTTGCTGAATCAGATTCGAAGAATGTAACATATTAATTGTGAATTTATATATCTCTCGGGTATTACCTACCCGTTAAAAAAAAATTCACAATTAATATTTTGTACAAAAGAATTTTATTACAGTCTTTATGGAAATATATATGTGTATATTTCTTCAGATGTAATATAGATTTAATGAGTTAATATTAAATTAAACTCATTTGATTTATGGTTAAGGCTAGGATAGATAATTTCTAAACTTTAGAAATTACATAATCGCCGTAGAATGTTTCCCCAATGAAGTTATGAATCAATACTTAATCGTTGTGGTATTCCTTGGTATCTACATGGCGTATGACGTCGATGCTCGTGGGACAGATTGTGAAGTTGAGGTTTGCGATGCGGTTGTTGTTGGTGGTGGTAATGGTACTGTTGATGTTGTTGATGGTGGTACTGGTTATGCTGCTGGTGCTGCTGCTGGTGTTTGTAACCTTTGCACCATATTCTCCAAAGCCACTACCCGAGCGAGAAGCTCGTTGACTTCTTCTATTACACCGGGTGATTGTCGGTTCGAACGAGCGGATAAATAAGATCTAGAATTTGGTGTAGTATATAATCATGACGAGATACTCTGGAAATGAGAGAGAAAATGGTGTTTCGGACAGGTTCGCCGGTAAGTGCTTCAGGTTCTTCGCCAATAGGGCAATGTGGTGGATGGAAGGGATCACCTTCTTCTTGTCTCCAATGATTAAGGAGGCTACGAACCCATCCCCAATTCATCCAGAATAGATGATGACTAATTGGTTGATCCATTCCGGTCACACTGCTTTCGGAACTTGAGTGGGATTCCATTTCTGAATCTGAGGGACTTGAACTAATGACGAATTCCATTTCGTACGATTGAATAAAGAATTTTTCGATATGAAATGATTTTCCGGCTATCGGGTGGTATTCTAATTATATAGAGCAAAAGGTTTCGTAGATTACGGAGGAATTTACGGAATATGTCAGGCAAAGTTTACAGTAACAGATACGCTAAGATATGAATTTTGTCTATACACTATTCATGCAATCAATGCAATAAGATGTGTCTAGACTAAGAATGATAAGCAGGTAATTTCCGACAAAAATGATGAGCAAAACTTTTGACATGCAGACACAGTCGAAGTCCAGACTCACTAATGCAACCTAACGACTATCAGTTAGACACACTAATGCAGACCTGGTTCGCTAAGACCACCGCTCTGATACCAACTGAAAGGATCCGTTCATATACATTATAAATGATTCACAATAGTTGATTACATCGCGAGGTATTTGACCTCTATATGATACGTTTTACAAACATTGCATTCGTTTTTAAAAGACAAACTTTCTTTACATCAAAAATTGACGGCATGCATACCATTTCATATTACATCCAACTATAATTGACTTAATATTAATCTTGATGAACTCAACGACTCGAATGCAACGTCTTTCAAAGTATGTCATGAATGACTCCAAGTAATATCCTTAAAATGAGCTAATGCACAGTGGAAGATTTCTTTAATACCTGAGAATAAACATGCTTTAAAGTGTCAACCAAAAGGTTAGTGAGTTCATTAGTTTATCATAATCAATCATTTCCGTAATAGTAATAGACCACAAGATTTCAGTTTCTATAAATATCCGTACACTCGCAAGTGTATAAATGTATTCTATAAGTTGTAGGCACCCGGTAACAAGCCTTAACGTTCATGTTTTACCCTCTGAAGTACACCAGATCAGGTGTGCTTAAAATAACCTCGAAGTACTAAAGCATCCCATAGTCAGGATGGGGTTTGTCAGGCCCAATAGATCTATCTTTAGGATTCGCGCCTACCGTACATAGACAAGTAGTTTAATGTTACCAAGCTAAGGGTATATTTCTGGTTTAAACCCACATAGAATTAGTTTTAGTACTTGTGCCTATTTCGTAAAACATTTATAAAACAGCGCATGTATTCTCAGCCCAAAAATATATATAAAAAGGGAGTAATGAAACTCACCATACTGTATTTCGTAGTAAAAATACATATAACGTCATTTAACAAGTGCAAGGTTGGCCTCGGATTCACGAACCTATATTAATTATATATATTTATATGTTGGTCAATATTTGTCTAACAATTTTTGGTCAAGTCATAGTGTACCACAATCCTAATGCTCGAGACTAATATGCAAAAGTCAACAAAAGTCAACTTAACCCAAAATGACTTCTAAAATTTATACGTGTTTATTATATAACTTAACTATAGTCATTTTATATATTTAAATATATTTATTAGATTTTATAATAATAAAAGTCATTTATTAATAAAAATTTATATTAACGTTTATATATGATAAAATATACTTTTATATATCTTAAGTAGTAAAATTTATAAAGTTCACTTAATATCGTAAAACTATAGTGGTAAGTATTATTAATGTAATTATATTACGCGTGGTGAAAAATATCTTTGTATCCCCTATTTATTTGATAAAATAATATTGATCATAATAATAATAAGTAAAAGTTGTATTATTTTGTAATAATAATTATTATTATTCTATAAAAAAATAACAATATTTATATTTACTAAAAATGTTATTATGATAAAATGATAATACTAACATAATAGTAATAATGATATTTTATAATAACAATGATATTTCTATTAAAATAATAACGACGATAGTAATAATAATCATTTTAACAATAATACTAAAATTCAGTTGACTATAACTTATAATCCGTTCATCGAAACCATTCGATATCTAAATGAAAAGTTCTTAATTTTTCGCTAGCTTTCCAATGACATGCATATCATATACCCTATCTCAGTAGCATATGTATCTAATTCAGGATTCAACAAACCTATCTAAGGACAATATCGAATGTACAAGCATGCATAATCCTATATACTCGAGCACTAGTCAGGGATACACTACTGAAATATAAAAGTTAAGTTATGAGTGCTCACGTATCAATATTGAGATTCAATATTGCAGGAAAGTACGTAGACGAAACGAAAATGATAAACGTTAGGTTGACCTCACGAGCAATACCCTCGATCAATACCCATAACCTCCATAGCTATAACCCATAATTTCCTTAGCTCTATTCCGTTTGAAAACTTATTTTAAAATCGTCTGAATATAACTCCGTCGTAGTGTTTTATGTATACTAAGAATATCTTGAAATAATACAAAGAAAATATATATGTGTAATTCGATTGAGAGAGTTTAAAGAAATATATTTTCAAGTTTCTATGAAATAATAAAACATATTGAATTCTATTTATAATAGATTTTTGAATTATTAAAGTGAATTATTAAAGTATGAATTATTAAAGTGAATTATTAAAGTATGAATTATTAAAGTGAATTATTAAAGTATGAATTATTAAAGTGAATTATTAAAGTATGAATTATTAAAGTAAATTATTAAAGTATGAATTATTAAAGTGAATTATTAAAGTGAATTATTAAAGTATAAATTATTAAAGTGAATTATTAAAGTAAGAATTATTAAAGTGAATTATTAAAGTATGAATTATTAAAGTTAAAGTAAAGAAAAAGTAAAGTAAAGGTAAAGTTAAAGTATAGTAAAAGTATAAAACTATGTACGTATAATACGCGTATAAATATATATAATATTAATTTAAATCGTTATATATATTTGATAAAATAAAATATAAATATCGTTATTTTATCATACTAGTTAAGTAATGAGTGGTCAAAAAGAATAGATTTCTTAAATCACAGTGGACCTCATAACATAGGCCCGTAATCATATCATAATGTATCTGATAATTCAATCATTTGATATTATCTCTTAATTCTGTCAATAAATATATCGAAACAAATACGTTCATGTAAAGTATCATATATCTAATACTTTGTTAATGTTTTCAGTTAATATTATATATTATATATACATATCTATATACACATAATTGTTCGTGAATCGTCGAACACGGTCAAAGGATAATTGATTACATGAATGTAGTTCCAAACTTTTTGAGATTCAACATTACAAATTCTGCTTATCGTGTCGGAAACATATAAAGGTTAAGTTTAAATTTGGTCGGAAATTTTCGGGTCATCACAGCAGCCACCTCCACATGATTCGGACGACCCATCCTCCGCTGACTCTTTATCCGACGACACCTCCTCAGACGACTCCAGTGATGATAATTCTGATGAGGACCCTGATGATGCACCTGTACAGCCACCCTCCAACCTGCCGAAGAAGCGGTACCGTTTCAATGGCATCATCATTCCAGGGATTAACGGAGGTCGAGCATTCACTGACGCATATGGTTGGCGTCGTAGGGTTACCGCCCGTAAGCGGTTTGTGCCGTATCCTGCTGATCCCTTCATCCGTAAGCCTTACTGCTTCACAGCCTCTACTTCTGGAGCCGGACTGTCTGCACCACCAGCTCCACCAGCACCACCCGTACTGACAGCACCGCCTGTCCCACCATCTCCCTATGTCGAGGAACTGATGAGGGAGGTGGAGATCCTCCGTGCTCGGGTAACTGAGCTCGAGGACCAGATGTCCCACGTATTGGACATCCTACACCCACCGTCACCGTAGGGCTTTTGTAGTTGATTTCATTATGTAATCTAGTTGTAGTTTCATGTTTCACTTATGTATTGTACAAACCTATGCGAATGTATGTAACTTATTATTATTAATGAATGGAACTTTGCGTTATTTAATTCTTGCACGGTGTTCTATTTACATTACTGTATGATGATTCTGTGGTATTTGTACCTGGTTGCATTACTTAATAAACATGTGATGTGTTGATTCCATGTTGGTTACCATATACTGTATTATTACTATTTGTATACTGGATTTTGACTTGAGTCAAAAATTTTGTTTAGAACATCATGGCCAACGGAAGATCAACACCGACCACAGCCCAAATTGAGGAAATGATCAATGAACGAGTCGCCGCAGCTTTAGCGGAAATGAACCCCCAAACTCCACCTCCACCGGTTATCCAACCCATTCGTAATGGGTGCACATACAAAGAGTTTCAAAGCTGCAAGCCCCACAACTTTAGTGGAACGGAGGGGCCAGTTGGTCTCACTAGGTGGTTTGAGAAATTAGAATCTGTGTTTCGAGTTAGTAACTGTTCAGAGGTGAACAAAACCAAGTTTGCTTCATGTACGCCGTCTGACGGCGCACTAACATGGTGGAACACGTTGGCTCAAGCATAGGGCATTGACGAGGCGTATGCTACGCCGTGGGAAGATTTCAAGGGGGCTATGATTGAAGAATATTGCCCTAGGACCGAGATCCAGAAAATGGAGATTGAGTTTATGTAGTTGAAGGTTGTGGGAAACGACCTCGATGGTTACAACCGTAGGTATCTAGAATTAGCCCTGATGTGTCCTACCATGGTTACCCCGGAGTTTAAACGTATGGAAAGATATTTGTGGGGACTTCCTAAGTCCATTAAGGGAAATGTCACCTCGTCTAAGCCACCTAATGTCCCGGAAGCAATGCGCATGGCGCATACCTTAATGAACCAAATCATCAGCGATGAACCGGAGAAGGGCAAGTCCGAAGCGGGTAGTAGTGATAAGCGAAAGTGGGATAACAACAAGGGTAGAGCCTATGATCAAAACCCAGCGAAGTAACATGAGGGTTTCAAAGGAAACAACAACGGTGGGAATCCTAATCTGAACACCAACTCAAACCCCAACTACAAAGGTACTCTACCACAATGCAAGAGGTGCTACAAGCACCATACCGGGTATTGTAATGTGGTTTGTGAAAAGTGCCAACGGACTGGGCATATCGGTAAGGACTGCAAGGTCACCACCCTGAATGTGAAGGCGAACCCCAATGGACCGAAAAAGTGCTATGAATGAGGACAGACGGGCCACTTCAGAAATGCGTGTCCCAATAAAAGAAAGGACGGCAGACCACCGCATGGCAGAGCTTTCAACGTTAATGCAAGGGACGCCCGTGAGAACCCCGACTTGGTGACAGATATATTCACTATCAACAATATTTTAGCTTCTGTCCTATTTGATACTGGTGCCGATAGAAGTTATGTGTGTAGAAATTTTTGCTCTAAGATAAACTGGTCGCTAGTTCCTTTAAAGGAGAGTATGCTTGTAGAGGTAGCCAATGGAAAACTTGAGAAAGTTGACCATATTAGCTGAAGAGCCATTATCAACATAGTTGGTGTGGATTTCGAGATTGACCTCATACCCATTAAATTGAGAAGCTTTGATGTTATTGTCGGTATGGAATGGTTGACCAAGATAAGTGCCGACATTATCTGTGGAGATAAAGCCCTTCGTATACCGCACGGTGACGGCGAGCCACTGATCATATACGGAGAGAGATGTGCCTCGAAGCTGAACCTCATTAGTTGCGTGAAAGCGCAAAAGATCATGAAGAAAGGACGTCTTGTTGTGCTAGCACATGTGAAAACATTAGAAACTGAGGTGAAGAGTGTGAACGATGTTCGAATTGTGAACGAGTTTTCTGATGTCTTTCCGGAGGAATTGCCTGGATTGCCGCCACCAAGAGCAGTAGAGTTTCAGATTGACTTAGTGCCAGGAGCTGCACCTGTAGCTCGCGCACCTTATCGACTCGCACCTTTCGAAATGCAGGAGTTGCAGAGCTAATTACAAGAACTGCTAGACCGTGGATTCATCCAACCAAGTTTCTCACCTTGGGGCGCACTTGTTTTGTTTGTGAAGAAGAAGGACAGATCCTTCCGCATGTGTATTGACTACCGTGAACTCAACAAATTGACGATCAAGAATCGATATCCTCTTCCCCGAATTGACGATCTTTTTGATCAACTACAAGGATCGAGCATTTACTCTAAGATCGATTTGCGATCCGGTTATCACCAGTTGAGGGTGAAATAAAGTAATGTGATGAAGACTGCATTCAGAACTCGTTATGGTCATTATGAGTTTCTCGTGATGCCATTCGGTTTAACCAATGCACCTGCCATATTTATGGACCTCATGAATCGTGTTTGCAAGCCATACCTGGATAAGTTCGTTATCGTCTTCATAGATGATATCCTCATCTACTCCAAGAGCGAAGAAGAGCATGAGCAACATCTTCGATTAGTGCTTGAACTCTTGAGACAAGAGCAACTTTATGCGAAATTCTCCAAGTGTGAATTTTGGTTGAAGGAAGTCCAATTTCTGGGTCATGTTGTGAGCGACCAGGGTATCAAAGTTGACCCCGCCAAGATTGAAGCTATCAGCAAGTGGGAGACCCCCACTACTCCAACTCATATCCGCCAATTTTTAGGTCTCGCCGGTTACTACCGAAGATTTATTGAAGGTTTCTCTCTGATTGCGCGTCCTCTGACCGCACTGACTCACAAAGGGAAGAAGTTCATTTGGGAACCCGCACACGAATCAGCATTTCAAGCCTTGAAAAAGAAGTTAACCACCGCACCTATCCTATCACTTCCTGAAGGCAGTGAAGATTTCGTCGTTTATTGCGATGCTTCGAAAAGTGGTTTTGGTTGTGTACTAATGCAACGAACAAAGGTTATCGCTTACACCTCTCGACAACTGAAGATTCACGAGCGAAATTACACTACTCACGATCTTGAACTTGGAGCCGTTGTCTTTGCATTAAAGCTGTGGAGACACTATCTTTATGGAACAAAGAGCACTATTTTCACCGATCATAAAAGCCACCAACACATCTTCGATCAGAAGCAACTGAACATGAGACAGCGTCGATGGATCGAGACGCTGAACGACTATGATTGTGAACTTCGTTATCATCCTGGCAAGGCCAATATTGTAGCTGACGCTTTAAGCCGAAAGGAGAGGACGTCACCTCTTCGTGTTCGGGCTCTGAACATCACCATCCATTCAAACCTCAATAGCCAGATCAGAGTAGCCCAAGATGAGGCTCTCAAGGAGGAGAATATATCTCATGAATATTTGAACATTCTTGTCTCTCGATTCGAGGTTAGGGAGTCTGGACTCCGATGTTATGCCAGAATAATTTGGGTACCACGTTATGGAGATCTACGGAGCCTTATTTTAGATGAAGCCCACAAGTCGAGATATTCGATTCATCCCTGAGCGGGCAAAATGTACCACGATCTTAAGGAACAGTATTGGTGGCCGAATCTTAAGAAGGACGTTGCAACTTATGTTGGTAAGTGTTTGACTTGCTCAAAAGTTAAGGTCGAACATCAGAGGCCCCCTGGATTGCTTCAACAACCGGAAATCCCGCAATGGAAGTTTGAAAGGATAACAATGGATTTCATCACCAAGCTACCAAACACGGTGGGCAGACACGATACCATCTGGGTTATTGTTGACCGTCTTACCAAATCTACACACTTCTTAGCTATAAAGGAAACGGATACGATGGAGAGACTTGCTCAACTTTACATCAAAGAGGTTGTATCTCGTCATGGTGTACCTTTATCGATCATCTCAGATCGCGATCCCCGTTTTGCTTCTAGATTTTGGCGTTCTTTGCAAGAAGCCATGGGAACTCGTCTCGACATGAGTACTGCTTATCACCCACAGACCGACGGGCAAGGTGAACGAACGATTCAGACCTTGGAAGACATGCTGCGTGCATGTGTCATTGATTTTGGAAAAGCCTAGAAAAGGCATTTACCACTTGCCAAATTCTCGTACAACAACAGTTATCACTCGAGCATTAATGTCGCACCTTTTGAAGCATTGTATGGCCGCAAATGCCGATCTCCTATTTGTTGGGTCGAAGTAGGCGAAATGCTACTCACCGGACCCCAGATAGTCCATGAAACAACAGAGAAGATTGCCCAGATTCAAGCTAGACTTAAGACGGCCCATGATCGTCAAAAGAGTTGTGCTGACCGTAAATGTAAAGACTTTAAATTCAATGTAGGTGACCGTGTAATGTTGAAAGTTGCACCTTGGAAAGGTGTGATCCGTTTTGGAAAACGTGGAAAGTTAAACCCACGATACATTGGTCCTTTCAAAATCTTGGAATGTGTTGGACCCGTTGCTTACCATTTGGATCTTCCAGCACAATTGAGCTCAGTTCATCCTACCTTCCACGTATTAAACTTGAAGAAGTGTCTTGCTGCACCCGAACTTATCATACTACTGGAAGAACTTACAATTGATGATAAACTCCACTTCGTGGAAGAACCTATCAAGATTATGGACCGTGAGGTCAAAACTTTGAAACACAACAAGATTCCGATTGTCCGAGTACGATGGAATGCCAAATGAGGACCTGAGTTTACCTGGGAACGAGAGGATCAAATGATGCAGAAGTATCCTCACCTTTTCCCAACTCCTCCATCTACCTCAGCTTAAAATTTCGGGACTAAATTTTCTTTAACATGTGGGTAATGTAACGACCCTGGATTTTCCAACGTTTAATTAATAATTTTTATTATTAATGCTTGTGTTTAATGAATGTATTTTTATACGTTTACTTGTTACCGTACTTGACTTTACATGGCCCGGCACTTCTTTGTGACACACGTACTTTTCACGAATAATATTTTCAAATATTATTTACATTTATGATTAAGTTTTATTAATCATTTTTAATTAACTAAGGTTACTAGTTAATTACTTGGGCTTTGTTAGATTAATTTGTTAATTACTTGAACTTGGGCTTTTATTAATGATTAATGGACTTAGAAGCCCACCCTACTTATCTTAATGGACTAATTAGCCCACCTCATTATGCAAGTATTACTTTAAGGCTTAACTAGATTGATTAGTGCATATGGAATCTAGTTACTACATACTTACACCTTGTTCCAACACCATGCAACCTTATTACCATTTTTTTTAGCCAAATACATGAATTAACTAGTGGACCTTTTCCTTCCCCTTCTCCTTGTGAAAACCATCATCCTAGGGATGGCATAGAGGAGTTCAAAGTTTACTTTTGGAATACTTATTCATTTGTATCTCATTCCATTTCACACACTTCATTTTATCACTTTACTTTCTCTCATTTTTCTCTCCTTTTTCTCTCTAATATTGTAAGTAACAAGGCATCATTCTTCTCTTCTTTCCTTGTTTAAAATCGTAGCCTAGACACATGAGCATCATCATCATTCACTTGTTTAAGTTACTTGTTCTTTGTTGTGATTTACTTACTTGTTGTTGTAGTTATTACTTCTAGTTATTAAGAACCAAACTCTCTAGTTTGTTCTTCATTTCATCTTGTTCATACAAGAACATTCAAGGACCTAAGCTTTCTAGTTATGGTTCTACACTTAATGCTTTAAAATCATACTTGAGTTCATGTTGTAAACTTAAAGTTTACTTTCTTAAGGATCAAAGCTTTGGCTTGAATCTTTCCAAGTATGAACAACCATGAACTTATTACTTGTAGATTTAACTTACTTCTTCATTTTATGTACTTCAAAGTTGTGATTTGGTCAAGTGTTACTAGTTAATCTTGATCTCATATTTCTTGGAACCAAAAGTTAACTTTGTAAGTTCAAGAACATGGAAGTATAACTTTTTAGTTATAACTTCATATACTTGTGTTGGATTTAACTTAAGAACTTTAGATCTAGACTTTTAGGTCTAGGATCTTTAAGATCTAACTAAGAACTATGTTCTACAACTTAAGATCTTGTTTGCTTAAGTTTATTTTCAAGTTTGTAGTTTAATATTACTTTTATAACTCTTGTATGTGTTGGATCTAAGATCTTGATGTAACTTTGGTTCATCAAACATCATACAACTCTTAAGTGAGTTGTTCTACATATCTTAGACTTACACTAGTGTCATGATAGTCAAAACTTGGTTAATATTACTTTTAGAGTTCATGTATGTGTCGGATCTAAGATCTTGATGTAACTTTGGTTCATCAAACTACATACAACACTTAATTGAGTTGTGCAACTTATCTTAGACTTACACTAGTGTTATGATGGTCAAACCTTGGTTAATATGATGCAAACACATCAACGAGTTGTACATTTGAAGCTATATGCATCAAGGATGAGAACCGGGATGAGCATCAAGCACCAAGAACCCACCGGAACACTTTAACTTACTATTTTCTGGGTCTGACCTGACCACCTGGGCTACTGTTAAGATGATTTTATGTTAGCTCTATTCGAGTAGATAATTTTTTGTTTAAGACTCGTCTTAATCCGAGTTACGGTTTAGGATTTATGGCCTTCCGAATGTCACTATGTCCTTTTAACGTTGTGCTGAAAATTCTGACCTACTCGCACCTAGACCGTCACCACGGTCAAACGAAGATGAGTTTGCTTCTGGAATTTTTACATCAACTAAAGGACTTATATATGGAGCCATGGCCACTGGTCTCACCTTATTTCAGTAGGTATAGAGGTCGTGGTGACTGATCGAATTCAGCCTTTGTTTTAAACTCCTTTCTAAGATGAAACTTACTTTATACTTTTTGTTTAATGATGAATGATGATGACCCTTAGGACCTAATTTGCATACTTTTAAACCTATTGGGACGATTTACTGACTTAGTAATATTTGACTTAGGTTGAGGACTTTCCGGACCTACATACTTGCTTACTTTTCCCGAGTCAACTTTACTACTACTTTACCACTGTGAGTTATAGCATCCCTTTTTTACTTTATTTATTTTGGGAACTGAGAATACATGCGCATTTTATGTTTTACATACTAGGCACGAGTACTTAAACTTTATATATGTGTGGGTTATACAACGGCATAAACTTTCCCCTTAGCTCGGTAACGTTTAGTCATCGGTTTTTGAACCGGTGAACGTGAATCTTAGATATGGATCCATAGGGTTTGACATCCCCACTCGGGCTAGTAGCGCTAGCATTTAATGGGTGTTTAATACTTCGTAAATATACACACTCACCAAGTGTACTTTCAGGGGATTATAAACGTTAAGTTAGTTTCCAAGTGCCCACGGTTAAACATATACTTTACATATTGTTTTGAAACGCTCTTTGTAGCACTGAAATCTCGAGGCCTAACTTACATTACTGTTATACTTAAACTATAGCTCACCAACCTTTGTGTTGACATTTTTAAGCATGTTTTTCTCAGGTGCTTAAGGTTGCTTGCTTCCGCTGTTTTACTAGTCATGCCTTGTAGACACCGCTGCGCTTTTATAGAGATGTCACTGCATGAAACATTTCATCTTGCATTCAACCCTTATTACTTTTGGAACTATGATTTGTAACGACCTTTTGGTCACGTACTATTATCTTTGCTTATATTCATAGAAGCATACTTTTGGTTGTAAAACATTTGATGTCGGTTATGACGTCACCTTTTATCATGAATGAAAACTTGTTTTGAAAACGCATATAGTATTTGACCTTGTAATGATCCTGTTGTTGATGGTCCGTACATGTTGATTTAGTACGGGGCGTCACACACAAGCTATTGGTGCAGCTCCTGGTACAAGGTCTATTTGAAATTCAACGGATCGATGTGGGGGTAATCCCGGTAATTCTTTCGGAAATACATCGAGAAATTCTTTTGCTACGGGAACATCACTGATGTTCTTTTCTTCAGGTTTAACTTCCTCGATGTGTGCTAGAATGACGTAACAACCTTTTTTTATTAGTTTTTGCGCCTTCAAACTACTAATAAGATTTAATTTCGCGTTGTTCTTTTCTCCGTACACCATTAAAGGTTTTCCTTTTTCACGCATAATGCGAATCGCATTTTTGTAACAAACGACCTCTGCTCTCACCTTTTTCAACTAGTCCATGCCAATTATTACATCAAAACTCCCTAACTCGACTGGTATTAAATCAATTTTAAACGTTTCATCCCCCAGTTTAATTTCTCTCTCCCGACATATATTATCTGCTGAAATTAATTTACCGTTTGCTAATTCGAGTAAAAATTTACTATCCAAAGGCGTCAATGAACAACTTAATTTAGCACAAAAATCTCTACTCATATAGCTTCTATCCGCACCCGAATCAAATAAAACATAAGCAGATTTATCGTCAATAAGAAACGTACCCGTAACAAGCTCCGGGTCTTCCTGTGCTTCTGCCGCATTAATATTGAAAACTCTTCCACGGCCCTGCCCATTAGTATTCCCCTGATTCGGGCAATTTCTAATAATGTGGCCCGGTTTTCCACATTTATAACAAACAGCGTTGGTATTACTTGCTCCGACACTATTCGTTCCGGCATTACTTGTTCCGACACTATTTGTTCCTTTAGTTCTGTTAAACTTTGGTCCGTAGATCTCATACTTTGTCGCGCTATGACCATTTCTTTTACACCTGTTGCAAAATGTCGTACAAAACCCCGGGTGATTTTCTTCACACCTATGACATGGCTGTTTTTGGTTTTTGTTGCCGTTGTTGTTATTGAGGTTGTTGTTGGGATTGTTATTGTTGTTGAAACAGTTGTTGTAGTTGTTATTGTTGTTGGGATGTTTGTGGTAGTTATTGTTAGGATTGCGGTTATTGTTGCGATTGTTGTTGCGGTTGTTGGGATAATTGTTGCGATTGTGGTTGTAATTATTGTTGTTGTTGTACTGGTGACTCTTGTCACCGTTTTCCTCCCACTTCCTCTTGAGTTATTTCGTGTTGGCTTCTTCGGCCGTCTGCTCTTTAATTCTTCCCTCAATATGATTTATGAGTTTATGAGCCATTCGACTTGCCTTCTGTATAGAAGCGGGCTCGTGTGAACTCACATCTTTTTGAATCCTTACTGGTAACCGTTTTACAAACGTGTCGATTTTCTCTTCTTTATCTTCAAACGCTCCCGGACACAATAGACACAACTCTGTGAATCGTCGTTCATATGTGGTAATGTCGAACCCTTGTGTTCGTAACTCTCTAAGTTCTGCCTTGAGCTTATTGACTTCGTTTCTAGGACGGTACTGCTCGTTCATCAATTGCTTGAATGCCGACCACGGTAGTGCGTAAGCAGCATTTGGTCCTACCTGTTCAAGATAGGTGTTCCACCACGTTAACGCAGTACCTGTGAAGGTATGTGTAGCGTACTTAACTTTGTCCTCTTCAGTACACTTACTTATGGCAAACACCGATTCTACTTTCTCGGTCCACCGTTTCAATCCAATTGGTCCTTCGGTTCCATCAAATTCCAAAGGTTTGCAGGCAGTGAATTCTTTGTAGGAGCATCCTACACGATTTCTTGTGGAATTAGTTCCACTGCTAGATCCAGAGTTATTGTTATTTTGTATTGCAGCCTGTACTGCGGCTATGTTTGCTGCAAGGAAAACACGGAAGTCTTCCTCACTCATGTTCAAATTCTGACGAGTCGTCGGTGCCATTTCCTTCAAAAATAGCCCAAAAGAATTAAGTTAATCATATATAATTTTAAGAGTAGTCAATAGTATTTCGTAGCATAGTATGAACTCTTCATATTAGCGTTTTATAGTTTTAATTCGGGTAGTACCTACCCGTTAAGTTCATACTTAGTAGCTAATATACAATTCAACTATTACAATTCTATTTGAAAAAAACCGATTATAATAAAATTTCGCGTTCAAATTTATACAATATTTTACAAACTTACAATACCGCTATTATACATATAGGATGAAATATAGCACATAATAACTTTGCTACGTATCAGCTATAAAGGCAATTCTAGATAATACGCAAGTTGTTCAGCAAAAGAAATAAAGACACGTAATTCATAACTCCAGAAACAAGTCATGCATTCTGGTTTTACTAAGACGACTTCCCATCCTTGGTCTTGTGGAAAGTAACTGTTATGACCATTGGCTAGGCAGCATGTTGTAATGTCATCAAAAGGACGAGGGTTTCGTAATGTCCAACAGCCCCGTAATAATCAAAAAACCTTGTTTCTCATCCCAACTACTGAATCCGTCACTTGTGGGAAGGTTGTATTTAAAAGTTGTAATCCGATGTTCTTTTTCTCACTTTGGTAAGAAGCGAACATCACTAACCCGTAAGTATAACATGTTTCTTTATGCTGCATGTTAGAAGCTCTTTCTAACTCACGAAATCCTATGTTGGGATATGTTGATTCAAAATAGGTTCTTAACCCGTAGCGTAAAATTGCATTTGGGTTCCCCGCATTTAATGCTTTAAAGAAAACACGGCGTAACTTACGGTCTCCCCAATGTGATATACCCCACCTATCAAAGGAAAGCTTTTTATAAACTAAGGCATTTCTGGAAAGTCTTTCAAATATTTGACAAGTTAATTTCGCCATAACTAAATGTGCTGATGAATTCTGACCGACTCTAGACAAGATTTCCTCAATCATATCCTCTGGCAGGTCTTCTAAAATATTCAGTTGTCTACCCTTAACGTCCATTTTGTTTTTATACTGTAAGATAGACAAGAATTAGATTCGTAAAAGATAATTAACAAACAATACAAGCAATTTTTACAAAGAACATAAAAGTACAAGCACACTACAATACATATAATACACAACATGATTACAACGCTCTAATCTGAATCACTGATTTCTTCTTCTTCGGACTTGGTTCGTTTTCCTAATTTTCTAGGGATATATGGTGTTCCTCTAATACGAGCCGTCATTTTCCACAATGGTTTAGAAAAACCTGGTGGTTTAGAGGTTCCCGAGTTATTGTTACAATTTACGAAATACGGACGTTGCCGATACATATAAAGTTCATCGGGGTTGGAATCAGGTTTCTCTATTTTTATATCTTTTCCCTTATTATTTTCTTTTGCTTTATTAAATTGGGCCGAGGTAATTTCTATAACATCATCGGAACCCTCATCGGGATCCGATTCATCGAAAAATTGGTAATCTTCCCAATATTTTGCTTCCTTGGCGGAAACACCATTGACCATTTTTAACATTGGCCCGTTGGTTGAGGATTTTCTTTTATTTTATCATTTACTATAGGTATCAATATTTCTTCCTCGGGAACCTCTTCTTCTTCTTCCGGTTCCTCCTCTTCCGGTTCCTCCTCTTCTGGTTCCTCTTCTTCCGGTTCCTCCTCTTCCGGTTCCTCCTCTTCCGGTTCCTCTTCGGGAATTTGTGAATCTTCCCAAAGTATATTCGACTCTTCATTATTATTAGGTGAGTCGATGGGATTTGTACTAGAGGTAGACATCTATCACACAATATCAAACATGTTAAGAGATTAATATATCACTTAATATTTACTTGTTAATAATATATAGTTTTCAACAAAAAAAATGTTAAGCAATCGTTTTTGAAGAAAAACACGGTCGAAGTCCAGACTCACTAATGCATCCTAACAAACTCGGTAAGACACACTAATGCAAAAATTCTGGTTCTCTAAGACCAACGCTCTGATACTAACTGAAATGTCCCGTTCATATTGATTATAAACGTTCCATATTAATTGATTTCGTTGCGAGGTTTTGACCTCTATATGAGACGTTTTTCAAACACTGCATTCGTTTTTAAAACAAACCATAACCTTTATTTTATCGACAAGGTTAAAAAGTCACCACCTAGATTATCCAGAAATGATAATCTAAAAATATCACCCTTACACACTATCAATACATATTGGTTTACAATATTAATATGTTGCAACAAAGTAAATCTCGAATGCAGTTTTAAACAATATAATACAAGCATGCTGACACCAAATCTTGTCCATAATTTAGCATGCAACAGCGGAAGCTCTTAATAATCACCTGAGAATAAACATGCTTTAAACGTCAACAAAAATGTTGGTGAGTTATAGGTTTAACCTATATATTTATCAAATCGTAATAATAGACCACAAGATTTCATATTTCAATATACATCCCATACATAGAGATAAAAATTATCCATATGGTGAACACCTGGTAACCGACATTAACAAGATGCATATAAGAATATCCCCTATCATTCCAGGAAATCCTTCAGACATGATAAAAACGAATTCGAAGTACTAAAGCATTCGGTACTTTGGATGGGGTTCGTTAGGCCCAATAGATCTATCTTTAGGATTCGCGTCAATTAGTAGATCGGTTTACTAAGTCTTAGGTTACCAAGCAAAAGGGGCATATTCGGCTTCGATCATTCACCCATATAATGTAGTTTCAATTACTTGTGTCTATTTTGTAAAACATTTATAAAACTGCATGTATTCTCATCCCAAAATATTAGATTTTAAAAGTGGGACTATAACTCACTTTCACAGATTTTTACTTCGCCGGGAAGTTAGACTTGGCCACTGGTCGATTCACGAACCTATAACAAATATGTACATATATATATCAAAGTATGTTCAAAATATATTTACAACATTTTTAATACATTTTGATGTTTTAAGTTTATTAAGTCAGCTGTCCTCGTTAGTAACCTACAACTAGTTATCCATAGTTAGATGTACAGAAATAAATTGATATATATTATCTTGAATCAATCCACGACCCAGTGTATACACGTCTCAGGCTAGATCACAACTCAAAGTATATATATTTTTGGAATCAACCTTAACCCTGTATAGCTAACTCAAACATTACTGCATATAGGGTGTCTATGGTTGTTCCAAATAATATATATAGATGGGTCGATATGATATGTCAAAACATTTGCATACGTGTCTATGGTATCCGAAGATTACATAATATATTAGAATACATGTATAATACAATATAAGTTAGCTAGGATATGATTAATATAGATTTGTTACCAATTTTCACGTCGCTACAACAAGAAAAATTATCCAATCTTGTTTTACCCATAACTTCTTCGTTTTAAATACGTTTTGAGTGATTAAAGTTGCTATGGTTTCATATTGAACTTAAGTTTATGAATCTAAACAGAAAAAGTATAAGTTTATAGTCGTAAATACAGATTACAAGTCGTTTTTGTAAAGGTAGTCATTTTAGTCAAAAAAACGACGTCTTGATGACCATTTTGAAAAACATACTTTCACTTTGAGTTTAACCATGATTTTTGGATATAGTTTCATGTTCATAAGAAAAATCATTTTCCCAGGAGAACAACTTTTAAAACAAAGTTTATCATAGTTTTTAATTAACTAACCCAAAACAGCCCGCAGTGTTACTACGACGGCGTATATCCTGCTTTACGGTGTTTTTCGTGTTTTCAGATTTTAAATCATTAAGTTAGCATATCATATAGATATAGAACATGTGTTTAGTTGATTTTAAAAGTCAAGTTAGAAGGATTAACTTTTTTTGCGAACAAGTTTAGAATTAACTAAACTATGTTCTAGTGATTACAAGTTTAAACCTTCGAATAAGGTAGTTTTATATATATGAATCGAATGATGTTATGAACATCATTACTACCTCAGGTT
Source organism: Rutidosis leptorrhynchoides (assembly GCF_046630445.1). NCBI lineage: Eukaryota > Viridiplantae > Streptophyta > Magnoliopsida > Asterales > Asteraceae > Rutidosis > Rutidosis leptorrhynchoides. The sequence continues at coordinate 122,715,265 of NC_092336.1, forward strand.
TTGTGGATAAACCTACTAGAAATGAGAAAAATACATCTAACTTCAAAGGATCCTTGGATGGCTTGAAAGTTCTTGAAGTAGAATCATGACACGAAAACAAATTCAAGTAAGATTTCCACTCGAAATAAGATTGTTATAGTTATAGAAATTGAATCAAATTTTGAATATGAGTATTACCTTGTATTAGAAAGATATCTTACTGTAAATAATAAAGATTTCTTGAGGTTGGATGATCACTCAAAGTGGATTTGCAAGATTGGAAGTAAGCTAGCAAACTTGGAAGTGTTGTTGGTGTGTTCTTGAGTAGTTGTTTTATAACTTGGTTTATGTATGGATTTATGAACTAGATTGAGCTAGATTTTGTTGAAGATGATTGATAATGCTAAAAACGAACATATATTTCATAGCATTATTCCTCAAGAAAGACAAGCTTTTAGTTGCAATTGTTCTATTTACAAGTGATATTCGTTTATATAATAAAAGGTGAAGACAAAAGACAGAGTCGACGAATTGAAGACGCAAACGACCAAAAATCTCAAAAGTACAAAATACAATCAAAGAGGTTCCAATTATTGATAAGAAACGTCTCAGAATTATAAGAGTACAAGATTCAAAACGCAAAGTACAAGATATTAAATTGTACGCAAGGACGTTCGAAAATCCGGAACCGGGACCAGAATCAACTCTCAATGCTCGACGCAACGGACTAAAAATTACAAGTCAACTATGCACATGAATATAATATAATATATAATTAATTCTTAAAATTAATATATATATATTATATTATATTTAAAAACCGTCGGCAAGAAAGGATCCAAAATGGAGTGAGCTGTAAAATCAAACTCCGCGACTCGCGGAGTTTGAAAGGGAAAAATGCCGCGAGTCGCGAAGCCTCAAATTCTGAAACTGCCTATAAAGCTCACGCATTCTGATCGTAAAAAAATATCCAAAATATCAATCTCTCTATCTATATCATACGTAAATATATATATATATATATATATATATATATATATATATATATATATATATATATATATATATAATTTATATTTTAATTTTAATTTTAATTTCTAATAATAAGGGTATGTTAGCGAATGTTGTAAGGGTGTAAGTCGAAATTCTGTCCGTGTAATGCTACGCTATTTTTAATCATTGTAAGTTATGTTCAACCTTTTTACATTAATGTCTCGTAGCTAAATTATTATTATGCTTATTTAATCCGAAGTAATCATGATGTTGGGCTAAAAATATTAAAATGGGTAATTGGGCTTTGTACCATAATTGGGGTTTGGATAAAAGAACGACACTTGTGGAAATTAGACTATGGGCTATTAATGGGTTTTATATTAACTAAACAATACCTTGTTAATTTAATATACAAACTTATAATTTGACGTGTTTATATATAACCACATACGCTTGACTGGGTACGGTGGACGAGATATCTATAAATACCAATAATTATTCATTTTACCGGACACGGAACTGGATTAATAGTTAATAGACTTGTTGAAACAGGGATGAATTACATTCAAGGGTAATTGGTGTAATTGTTAACAAAGTAGTAAAACCTTGGTTTACACGCAGTCGATAACCTGGTGTATTCATTAAACAAAGTATTAAAACCTTGTTACAATTCGAATCCCCAATTAGTTGGAATATTTGACTTCGGGAATAAGAATAATTTGACGAAGGCTTTCGCTCTTTATATTTATGACTGATGGACTATTATGGACAAATCCGTATGGACATATTAAATAATCTAGGACAAAGAACAATTAACCCATGGGAATAAACTAAAATCAACACATCAAATATCATGATTACGGAAGTTTAAATAAGCATAATTCTTTTATTTCATATTTAATTTCCTTTATTTTATATTTAATTGCACTTTTAATTATCGTACTTTTTAATTATCGCAATTTTATTTTATCGGACTTTTATTTATTGCAATTTCATTATCGTTATTTACTTTACGCTTTAAATTAAGTCTTTTATTTATTTAATATTTTACATTAGGTTTTAACTGCGACTAAAGTTTTAAAAATCAACAAACCGGTCATTAAACGGTAAAAACCCCCCTTTATAATAATAATATTACTTATATATATATTTGTATTTTTATAAATTAAAACTAATATAGCGTTAAGCTTTGTTTAAAAGATTCCCTGTGAAACGAACCGGACTTACTAAAAACTACACTACTGTACGATTAGGTACACTGCCTATAAGTGTTGTAGCAAGGTTTAAGTATATCCATTCTATAAATAAATAAATATCTTGTGTAAAATTGAATCGTATTTAATAGTTTTTCCTAGTAAAATATAAGCTATTTCATATACACCTCGCATAACATCAATGATGAAGAACACTTAGAACAAAGTAAGAACACTTGAGAGAGAGTAATTTGATTCAAGAAAAATTGAAAATGAATGTGTTTGTGTACTCCTCCATTCACGTGAACTTTCATCCTCCATATAGGCCCCATTAGTTTGTTATTTTGTGAGATATTTCATGCTAGATGTTAAATTATGGTTCCCACATGGTTAGGTGACTCACATGGTTAGACAGGTCAAACAGGAAGCCCTAATCGTGCATTAATTACGTATAATTATTATTATTATTAAATTTAAAACCCTAAATAGGTTTTAATTATTTATTATTTAGTTTAGTTATTTATTTAATTTATATAATTAGTTTAATTATTTTAATTAATTTACAAAATTAATAGTTTTATTAAATAAATAATATAAAAATAATATTTTTATAAAAATTGTAATTTTTACAACTTTTAGTATATTTTTATATTTTGTCCCTTTTTAATTGTTTTAGCGTATAATTTGTTTTTTTTCACTCGTATTTAGTTTTAAGTCATAGTTTTTGCCATAGTTATTTTTATTTCTAGATTTTTAGGCCTTGCCGTAAAATCCCTTAAGTGCTTTTTCTTTAGACTAAGATTTAAGTGCTCTAGAATTTTGCGACGCCTTTTTAAGTTTTAGTACCTTTTTAAGATATTGTCATTTGGGATATAGTTTTACTTGTAAGCTTTAATATTTTTAGACGCAACTTTTAATTCTTAGTTTTTAGTTCCTTTTTAAGTTTCGACGCGCTACTTTCTTATTTTTATTTTTCGACGCCTTTTACCTATGTATCAATTATCACTCCAATTAGTAATCTCAATTTGCAATTTTAATTTTAAGTTAGTGATAATAATAAGGTTGGATTAGTCGAGTGTTTTAAAATTCTATAAGTCATTTCTCTTTTTCTTTCTTATTTTTCGACGCCTTTTATTTTTCAACCCTTTTCTTTTTCGACCTTTTTTGACGCGCTCTTTTTCTTTCTTATTTCTCGCCATTCTAGTTTTAGGACATAGATTTTTATTCTACTTCTTCTCTATATTTCTTTAAATTACGAAAATTTATTTTAAGTGGTTAAATTGATAGACATCAAAATTTTCTGGTTCGTAGTAATAGTTGGATTTGTACGTGGACCGGGTTATTGGAGCCAAACAGTACTCAATTATATTGAGACCAAACGAATCCTGCCCCTCTGCTACATCTTTTGGCTATTCGAAACGTGGGCAAAATCAGAAAAGTCTATTAATTGGATAACTTATATAATTTTTCTTTCCTTTTAAAAACTAATAGGATACTCAGTGAATGCACCGAGCAAGACGTTCACCACCTTTTGTACGTTCACCACCTGTAACTCGATCAAGACATCTAGCTAATATTACCGCCGTTGATTTTTCTTTAGAATCGTCATCCAGTCGACCAAGTACTCCAATTCAAATTTCCGATAATCCATTTTTTGAACCCGACCTCACAATTGAGAATCCGGAGAATATTCAGGGACGATTCATAGATCCTGAACCAATAATTTTTCCTCCGGAACCACCAATCATTCAAACAGAGATTGTTGAGGAACGAACCATTAAATCAAAATCCTCTAGTGATTCAGATTCAACAAATTCAATCATGGAAAATCTGGAACCTTTAAGTATGGAAGACCGAATGAGAGCTAAACGCACTGGCCAAGGTCACGCAATTACTCATCCAGACATTAATGCGCCAGATTATGAAATCAAAGGACAAATTCTACATATGGTGACTAATCAATGCCAATTTAGTGGTGCGCCGAAGGAAGATCCAAATGAACATCTTCGTACCTTTAATAGGATCTACACACTATTTAAAATAAGAGAAGTTGAAGATGAACAGATATATCTCATGTTATTTCCCTGGACTTTAAAGGGAGAAGCCAAAGATTGGTTGGAATCGTTACCTGAAGGGGCGATTGATACATGGGATGTTTTAGTTGAAAAATTTCTTATACAATTCTTTCCGGCATCTAAAGCCATAAGACTTCAAGGAGAAATTGTTACGTTCACACAGAAACCAAATGAAACTCTATATGAGGCGTGGACTAGATTCGGAAAGTTATTGAGAGGATGTCCGCAACATGGTTTAGACACCTGTCAAATAGTACAAATATTTTACCAAGGATGCGACATCACTACAAGAAAAGACATCGATATAGCAGCTGGTGGTTCTATTATGAAGAAAACTGAAACTGATGCTTATAAAATTATTGATAACACTGCTTCCCACTCACATGAGTGGCACCAAGAAAAAGATATCGTTATATCATCTAAAGCAGCTAGAGCCGATTCTAGCCATGACTTAGATTCCATTTCAGCAAAGATAGATGCTGTCGAGAGACGAATGGAAAAGATGACTAAGGATATACACTCAATACGAATTAGTTGTGAGCAGTGTGGAGGACCACATTTGACAAAAGATTGTCTCAGCATTAAACTAACAATGGAACAAAGAGAGAATGTTTCATATCTAAACCAAAGGCCTGGAAATAATTATCAGAATAATTATCAACCGCCAAGACCAATTTACAATCAAAACTAGAATTATAACCGAAATGTTCCATACAACAACCAACAAGGTCCTAGTAATCAACAAGTATCCAACAATACTTACAACCAGCAAAGACCTAATTTTCAAAACAAACCACCACAAACTGATGATAAAAAGCCAAATTTAGAAGGTATGATGACGAAGCTAGTTGAAACACAAACGCAGTTTTTCACATCTCAGAAACAAACTAATGAACAAAATGCTCAAGCATTTAGAAATCAACAAGCTTCTATTCAAAACTTAGAACAAGAAGTAAGTAACCTAGCAAGGTTAATAGGTGAAAGAAAACCGGGAAGTTTACCTAGTGATACAAATGCTAACCCCCGGAATGAAACAGCTAAAGCCATTACCACAAGAAGTGGTACAACACTTAAACCACCTGAAATACCTATAATTTCTGATGAAGTTATTCCTACTCCACAAGAACCACAACCTGAACAAGATAAGGAAAAAGAACCGGTAGTTGAAAAGGTTAATGAAGATAACACAGTTAAGGCTAAACCTTATGTTAAACCATACCAACCACCACTTCCTTACCCGAGTAAAATGAAAAAAGAGAAACTTGAAGTCGAGCAATCCAAATTTTTGGATATGTTTAAACAGATAAATGTAAATCTTCCTTTCATTGATGTAATTTCAGGAATGCCTAGATATGCTAAATTCTTGAAAGATCTAATCTCGAATAGAAAGAAAATGGAAGAACTCTCGGCCGTTACTATGAATGCTAATTGTTCAGCAGTGCTGTTGAATAAGATACCAAAAAAATTATCAGATCCAGGAAGTTTCACAATTCCATGTTTTCTGGGTAGTCTTAGTTCAATAGAAGCATTGGCAGACTTAGGTGCTAGTATAAATTTAATGCCGTATTCACTATACGCTAAACTAGACCTTGGAGAATTGAAACCAACAAGAATAAGTATACAACTAGCCGATCGATCAATAAAATATCCTAGAGGGATAATGGAGAACATGCTAGTTAAAGTTGGTACTTTAGTATTTCCAGTAGATTTTGTTGTTCTGGACATGGAAGAAGATTCTCAAGTTCCTCTCATATTAGGAAGACCATTCTTAAACACGACTAAAGCAATGATAGACGTGTTCAGTAAGAAACTTACCCTAAATATAGAGGATGAGAGTATTACCTTTTCAGTTGATAGAGCAATGCAACAACCGCAATCTGCAGATGATACATGTTATTATATTCAAACTATAGATTCACATGCAGAATTATTAGAAGAATTTCCAGAATTACAAGGAACGGGAGAATGTTCTTTAGGAGAAGGAACTGAACCAATTGATGAAACTGAAATGTTAGCTACACTAATAGCTAATGGATATGAACCAACAACAGAAGAAATTCAAATGCTAAAAGAAGAAGACAGATATCGATATAAATCATCGATAGAAGAACCTCCGAAATTAGAATTAAAGCCACTTCCAAACCATTTGGAATACGCTTATTTACATGGTGAATCTGAATTACCTGTAATAATATCGTCTTCTCTTACTAAAAATGAGAAATCACAACTCATTTCTGTGTTAAAAGCTCATAAACCAGCCATTGCATGGAAAATTCATGATATTAAAGGAATAAGTCCTTCGTATTGCACACATAAAATCCTTATGGAAGAAGGTCATAAAACGTATGTGCAACGCCAACGAAGACTAAATCCTAATATTCAAGATGTTGTTAAGAAAGAAATTATTAAACTGCTAGATGCAGGTTTAATTTATCCAATTTCTGATAGTCCATGGGTAAGCCCAGTTCAATGCGTGCCTAAGAAGGGTGGCATGACTGTCATTACAAATGAGAAAAATGAGCTTATTCCTACTAGGACTGTAACAGGATGGCGTGTATGTATTGATTATAGAAAATTAAATGACGCCACCAGAAAAGATCACTTTCCCTTACCTTTTATTGATCAAATGTTGGAAAGATTAGCCGGAAATAGTTACTATTGTTTTCTTGATGGTTTTTCCGGATATTTTCAAATTCCAATAGCACCCGAGGATCAAGAGAAAACCACGTTCACGTGCCCTTATGGTACTTTTGCTTACAAACGCATGCCATTTGGACTTTGCAACGCCCCTGCAACCTTTCAAAGGTGCATGATGGCGATTTTTCACGACATGATAGAAGAATGCATGGAAGTTTTCATGGATGACTTTTCAGTCTTCGGTGATACATTTGAATCATGTCTAGTTAATCTTGAACGAATGCTTATTAGATGCGAACAATCAAATCTAGTACTTAATTGGGAGAAATGTCATTTCATGGTTAAAGAAGGCATCGTTCTTGGACATAAAATTTCAAAGGAAGGAATTGAAGTGGATAGAGCTAAAGTAGATGTAATTGCTAAACTTCCACATCCCACCAATGTTAGAGGAGTTAGGAGTTTTCTAGGGCATGCCGGTTTTTACCGACGTTTCATAAAAGATTTTTCTAAAATTGCCACTCCTATGAATAAACTCCTAGAAAAGGATGCTCCATTCATCTTTTCAGATGAATGTATCAAATCTTTTAATATTCTTAAAGAGAAACTCACTAATGCGCCGATCATGATAACACCAAATTGGAATCTACCGTTTGAACTAATGTGCGATGCAAGTGATTTTGCAATGGGAGCCGTTTTAGGACAAAGGATTGAAAAACGATTTCAACCTATATATTATGCTAGTAAGACATTACAAGGAGCACAAACGAATTACACAACTACTGAAAAAGAACTCCTTGCTATTGTCTTTGCTTTTGACAAATTTCGTTCATATCTCGTTCTAGCAAAAACGGTGGTCTATAACGACCATTCTGCTCTTAGATACCTATTTTCGAAACAAGATGCTAAACTACGATTAATCCGTTAGATCTTACTCTTACAAGAGTTCGATATTGAAATCCGAGATAAAAGAGGAGCAGAAAATCTCGCCGCTGATCATCTTTCTCGTCTTGAAAATCCCGAATTAGAAGTTTTAAATGAATCGGCCATACAAGATAACTTTCCTGATGAATATCTATTGAAGATAGATTATAATGAAATTCCATGGTTTGCAGACTATGCAAACTACTTAGTATGTGAATTCCTTGAAAAAGGGTTGTCGTACCAAAAACGAAAGAAATTCTTTAGTGATATAAAACACTATTTCTGGGAAGATCCACATTTGTTTAAAAGTTGTCCAGTTGGAATAATACGCCGATGTGTATTCGGAGATGAAGCCAATCAAATCTTAAACTATTGTCACACAGGGCAAACAGGAGGGCATTATGGGCCTCAACTCACAGCAAGAAAAGTTTACGATACTGGATTCTATTGGCCTACAATTTACAAAGACGCACACCTTCTTTGCAAATCCTGTGATGCTTGTCAAAGGGCCAGAAAAATAAGTCAACGTGATGAAATGCCACAAAATGTCATTCAAGTATGTGAAGTATTTGACATTTGGGGTATTGACTTTATGGGTCCATTTCCAAAATTTCATAATAATCTCTATATTCTCGTAGCCATTGATTATGTATCTAAATGGGCGGAAGCACAAGCTTTCCTAACTAACGATGCGCGAGTTGTAGTCAACTTTTTAAAACGTCTTTTTGCAAGGTTTGGAACACCGAAAGCTTTAATAAGTGATCGGGGAACTCATTTCTGTAATAATCAACTTGAGAAAGTTCTTAAAAGATATGGAGTAACTCATAAAATCTCCACCGCATATCATCCACAAACAAGTGGACAAGTTGAAAATACCAACCGAGCTTTAAAACGTATTCTAGAGAAAACCGTAGGATCAAATCCGAAGAAAGGGTCCATTAAGTTGGAGGATGCACTCTGGGCTTTTAGAACAGCCTACAAAACTCCAATTGGAACCACACCTTTTAAACTCGTTTACGGAAAAGCATGTCATCTTCCAGTAGAAATTGAACACAAAGTATTTTGGGCTTTGAAGACATGTAATCTAGATTTACATGAAGCCGGACGTCTACGGTTAAGTCAATTAAACGAATTAGAAGAATTAAGACATGAAGCATATGAAAATTCCTTAATCTATAAGGAAAGAACGAAGAAATGGCATGATAAAAGAATCAGAAGTTCAAAAGAATTCAAAGAAGGAGACAGAGTTCTTCTTTTCAATTCACGATTCAAGCTATTTCCTAGAAAATTGAAATCAAGATGGTCTGGACCTTTCATAGTCAAAAGAGTTTTCCCATACGGAACAGTAGAATTAATAAATTCAAATGGGATTGAATTTAAAGTTAATGGTCACAGAGTTAAACATTACATACATGGACCGATGGAAGTTGACAATGAAGTTAATCATAATTTCACCACCCAAGAAAACCTTCAAAATGAAAACATAAATATGTTATCAACAACATATGAAAAATCAAAATTGGAATATAGGGAGGAGTCAAATTTGAGTGATGAAGAAGAATTCTTATACAAACCTCCCATTCCAAGAAATGAAGAAAAATGTGAACAAGAAGTTCAAATAGAAGTGAAAGAACCAAGAAAAGAACACCCGAAAAAGGTTTACAAACCAACTCGACTTACTAAAGCAGGAGACCCGGGTGAATTTATCATTTCTTGCTTGCTTAATGATGGTGCTGTATATAATGGACTCGCAGATTTAGGAGCAAGTGCAAATATTATGCCTCTTTCCTTATACAAAAGATTAGGCATGGGTAAATTAAAACCAACCAAAATAGGTGTTCAATCATTTGACCAAACCATTAAACACCCGGTTGGAATAGCAAATAATTTACTTGTTAACGTGGGAAGTTTGACCTTTATTGCAAACTTCATAGTGATTAATATGGAGGAAAACCTTGATATTCCTCTAATTCTAGGTCGCCCATTTTTAGCAACCACCGAGGCATTCATTGATGTAAGAGAAGGTAGAATGACACTTAGGGATGGTGATACATAGATCACCTTTGTGAACCGAAAGTTTAAATCTCCACCAACCAAAACTGTTAGACCAATAAAAATGCATAAGTGTGGGGAAGATGAAGAAACACTTAATGATGATCCAATCACAAAGAATGCCGTTGATGATACGAAATTAGATGAACCCATTTTTAACAGTTCAACGAAGAAACTTTATAAACGGATTCACGATGCTAAGATTAAAGGAAACTTTAAGTTATGTAACCGATTAGTATCCAATTTATCGCCAAAAGAAAAGGCAATGTTAGTTGAATTTGTAAAAGTTACGGAGGAAATCAACAAATGGATTGAAGTAAAAGTCAAAGATATACAAGTTGTTGATGATTCAATTGAAAATAATGTTAATCACAATTTCAACTAAGTATAGGGAGGTTTATGTATTTCTGTTAGAGTTAGATTTTCTGTTTTTGTGTAGTTCTCGAAAATGGAACCCGAATGGTCTTTCCCTAGCAGACCCTAAAGAACTAGCCTTCTCCCCCCATTCTGAATTTTTTTTTTTTTTTTAGGTTTTACGAAATGAAGACTTCCTGTGAACTAAACCATGGTCTAATGCTACACGCTTTGATCACTAAACGTAATAATGACACACTTCCAAGTGAAATAGTATCATTAATCAGAGGTAAATTGGACGGAGTAAGAAAAGAATCCAGATGCGAAGATAATAAGTTACAATTTGGTAAAGGAAAATCAAAATCCGCAGCGAAAAGAAGAGCACGACACCTTGAAAAATGTCACAAATGCGGAAAATGGTCACACGAAGGTAAATGTTCAAATAATCAAACCTATTCAAACACCGAATTTGTTACTTTATGCAGAGATGGACCGTTCATATGTTTAGAAGAAAAAACATTAAATGCTCAAGGTTACGCCTATGTAGCCATGGAAAACCAATTAGTCCGACTATCTTATGAGTGGACTAGAGCATATCACTAAGAAATCTATTTCACAGGTAAGTCTGTACAGTTTTTATTTTTTTTATTTTTAACCTTTTGATAATAAACGCTAATTTGTTCGCTATAAAGTATTAAATTGGTATTCAATGAAATTAGGTCTTGCGACCGAAATTATTGATATCATACAAAAATTTATTACATCACTGCAAAATTTAACGTTTATTCTTAAGGTATAAATATCTTTAATCAATCAACCCAAAATATTTCAAAAATTCGTCATGAGTTAAATTAGGTCATGGAACCGAAATTACTTTACCGAAAAGAGGGGCGCATATTTTTGATAATATTTGATTGATTAAAGTGGGATAAAAGCTAAAAAGATTTTTAATTTTATTTTTACTTTGTTTTTAAAATTAATATTAAAATAATATTGTAAACTTGTTAAAATTAAATCAATATATTTAAAATTATAAATATTTGAAAAATTAATATTTTTAATATAAGTTTGTATGTATAAAAACAAAAATATAATATAAGTTTGGAGAGATTTTTTTTTTAATTTTTAAAATTTGAATTTTTAATTTTATGCATTTTAAATTTAAGTTTGGTGTGAATTTAAAAACAAAAATTTACTTTATTTCGCTAAGTTAAAAATATGATTTTTAAAATTCGGCGTGAGTTGAAGACTACGTCGTTGAACCGAAATTGCTTTACCCGAGGGAGGGACGAGAACTTTTATTATCATTATTTTTAATCTTATTAAATTAAAGTATGCCAAAAATATTAAAAAACCCAAAAAAATCTTTGCTTTTAAAACCGCGCTTTAAATTGACAAATTTTAAAATTTTGTTGAGGGACGGACTAGGACATCGTTCCGAAACGACCTCGTCCTAAAACCCAAGGAAAACAAAATTTTAAATTTATTTTATATTTGTTTTATAAGTTAAGGTTTTTATAAAAATATATATATATATATATATATATATATATATATATATATATATATATATACAAACGCCGCGACTCGTGGAGTTTGTAAAGGGTAAATGCCGCGACTTGCGGAGTTCAGAAAAAAACGAAAAAATAATAACTGGTCGATCAGACCAGTTTTGTAACAACCCAACCCGTTAACCGACCAAAAACGCAGCATAAAAAAAATTAAAACTGAGCTGTCCAGATGGGGTGCGCGGCGCGCACCCACACCTGTGCGCGGCGCGCACAGGGCCTGACAGCCCGCTGTCCACTTTTTCCAATTTTCGCAAAAAGATCTCTTGCTTCCCGACACTTTTAGACCAAACGCTCTTCACAACAATTTATATTAGTTAAAACTAATACGTTCCAATAATAAAATGAGTTTTACGAGATCGGGCCCACATCGGTCGTTTTACGACTTTCGTACAAACTACAAGTTTTCGACCACATGATTTTTAGCACAAAATAAAGACCGAGCATGGCGATTGGGGATACGCTACCCAATCCTAATCAATCCAAAAGCAAGATCTTCTAAAGCAACTATGCGAGTCCACTAGTTCCCACGCTTACCCGAGCCACCGTCTCCAAGCAAATCTATAAAAATGTAAACAACGAGAGGGTAAGCTAACGCTTAGTGAGTGAAAATACACACATATATACGAATAAAATGGACACGCCACTCAAATAATCAAATACCGCATACCGGAGCATCCATGCATAAGGCAAGCTAATCTAAGCATACCATACGATCATTAAGCAACAAGCTAGATATGCATCAACAAACATAAGTTCATCAACGACGTTGTGAACAACGCCAAGAAGCTACACCCGGAGGGTTAGCTACATCACGACAATACAACAATATATATAACAATATATATAACAATAATACGACAAACATCGATGTTCACAACATCCAAATGTATTCAAGATCTCAAGGCTAGCCCAATGAATGGTATCGTCAACATCGAACTTAATTCCCATTCGTCCTAATAAATGTGGTATCGTCAACATCGAACTTAAACCCACATATGAGGTATCGTCAACATCGAACTTAAACCCTCATCGAATTTCACTACAATAGCGGTATGGTTTCGTCAACATCGAACTTTAAATCCATACATGAGGTATCGTCAACATCGAACTTAAACCCTCATCAAAACGAACCAATGATATATTCTAGGATATGGTATCGTCAACATCAAACTTTAACCCATACCCCACAAGTAAATAAATCATATACATACATATATAATTATTCCACTCACAAGCCCATGTGATAATGTACACACGAAGTGTGCACCTCGCCAAAGGTGGTCAACCAAAACGCACAACCGTGCCAATTGGACATGTACACAAGTCCATCAAATCTACCTATATGTGAAGTGAGCTCTATAACTGAGAACCACTTCACCCGACCCGCACCCATCCTACACATACATATGCATATAGAATATTAACACTCACCTTTTCGTCTTGATGAATGCAACCGAGTAATTCCGCAACACGTCAATGGAAAGTACCTAATCCATTATCACAAATACAATAACACACTTAGAGTGGATTTACAACCAACTCAATTCGACACTTAGTGCAAATTCGACCAATTGCACTTACAAACACCAAACGCGTCCAAACTAACCACTAATCACTAATCACAAGTGAAAATGGTCCTAATAAGCCAAATGAACCCAAACTTAAGTGTTTAATACTTATAAATCTCAAAATCACCCAAAAACCCTAATTTTGACTCAATTCCAAAATTAGTCTTTCAAACACATCAAAAGGGTTCCAATACTTCCATAATCACTAAACTTAGTGATTAAACCCAATTACAAGTCATAAATAAGACCAATTTGTTCACCAACCCAAAATCCACCAACAATAACAATAAACCGGATTACTAGCATCAACAAACTCACTTCAAGTGTTTTAAATGGGTTTCTCTACAAATCAAGTTCAAACCCCAACTTTGAATATCAATTCAAACAATGAAATTCGGAGTTAGAACTTACCACAATAACCAAAACGTAGCTAGGAACGAGGTGAACAACTTTAAAACCCGAGACTATGATCAATTCAAGCTCCTTCTTCTCCAAAACCCCAAATCTCTCTCTAGACTTCTCTCTCTCTCTAAGAATGGATGAGAGTGATGAATGGATGTGAAAATGATCCAAAGTTGGATCCAAACCAACTGATAAAGCTCACAGATCCGGCCTCAAGTGAAATGACCAAATTACCCTTCATTAAACTCAAAATTAGAAAAAGTAGAATTCTGTCGCTGGGCAAGTGCGCCGAGCGCACACCTAAATGGTGCGCGGCGCGCACTACAGTGCTGAACCGATTCTGACCTTTTTGATTTATACCACGCTTCACCTATTATACGCACATCATTTTAACTCTAAGTACCATAAATATTTGGGTGTTACAAGTTTCTCTCCCCATTTCCACATTTTACTGCGAAAAACACCCGAAAAACACACAAATCCGCAATTTTTGGCCATTTTTCATCAAATCTTTTACAAAATCATGCTGAGAAGGATGCTATCAAGGAATTACTCAAGGAAAACGGTAAATTTCTACATCAAAACACCCTTTAATCTGAAAATTAGTGTTCTTGAGCAATTTTATGCCCAATTAGATTTTGATGCTTTTTAGTGTAATTATGCTTAAATTGCTTATATATTATGCTTGTATAACCTAGATTGATGCTATTTAACATGATTAGAAGCCTTAAACTTCAAATTTTGAGTAATCTAGGGTTTGTGTTCTTGAGCAATTTGGGGCTTTTTGATATAAACAGGTTATGGCCGATTTTTGTCATGAATTATTGCTAAATTAAGTAGTGTAACATGTTTAGGTAGTTAAATGATCCAAACTTTGAGCCTAAACATGATTTTTGAAAATTAAAGTGGACTTTTTCAAGTCTAAAATTCATGAACTTGATTTTTGAGAGATAGCGCCATTTGAAACTTGTTTAATTACTAATAATGATTATTTTGACATGTTATTTGAGTTAAATGCTTATGAACTTGGCGAACATTTTCATATATGATTATTTGAAAAAGTGTAGATTTGATAAAAATATGAAAATGAGCATAAGTTTGATATAAATTGAACATGTCATTGTAATTATTTTGATTGATGATTTTGCTGACACTAATGCATATTTGGATGCACAAAAATTGCGTTTGATGTGTTTTGCAGACTGAAAGGGGTGAATCTTCATCCCAAGCTCGCATTGCTCCTCCTGAGAATGCGGAACAACAGGATGTTGATAACTATTACAAACAAGATATACCTCATCCAGTTATGACATTTTCATATATGCACGTGGAAAATTTGCACCCGAACTTGAGATTAGACAGACGTTGGATAGATTATCCAAAATACCAAAGGGGCTTGCATACTCTTCATTCTAAAGATGTTGAAGTACCTAGGGTAATAGAATGGGAACCGTTAGAAGCTGTAGAATTGGCCGAGCCAATGAGAGAATTACTTACACAGAGGTATGGTAATTCTACTTTTAACGATTGGGTACGATTATTCAACATGCGTAGACCTGCATATAAAGTATGGTGTGAAGAATTATTGTGTAGTATAAAAATAAATGATCGGGTAACTAGTTTAACCGATAGAACTTTTATTAGATTTTTGTTAGGAGGTTCGATGCGCAGCATGTCTCTACTAGACATGGCTCAGGCCTTACGTATATATACGCCTGAGGAGCTAGCATCTGCCGATTGTCGAGGGTTGATATTAAATGGTAGGAAGATTGATGAAAATTTTGATACGCATGGTGTATGGAGTCAAATGACTAGCCATCACCGATTTAAAGGGGGAAATTACTCTTATTTGGATATAGATAGAGCTGAGTTAAGAGTAATTCACAGGTTTCTAGCGAACTCGATTACACAGCGAGGTAAAAATAAGGAAAAGGTAAATGAGCAAGATTTATTTTACCACATGTGTATTCGAGACCCACAAAGCGATGTAAGTATACCTTATTGTGTGGGTTATTATTTATCAGCTATGGTTAGGGGGATGAGACCGCATAGTATAATAGGAGGTGGTATATTTATTACATTAATTGTTGAGTATCTCGATGTGGATATAAGTCGGGGGGGATTATTAATCGAAGAACCAGAACCCCGAGATACAATTGGTTTAAATGTATATCATGGTGCTAAGGTTTTAAAAAGGCGAAATAACGCCGTAGTAAGATATAATGGAAGACATCCACAGGTTGAGAGAAATCAACAGCCAGGTAATGTGGGAGGGGGAAATGAAATGACAGAAATGCAAAGGTTTATAGCTTCACAAGAGTATGAAAATGCTAGACATCGAGCATTTGAAGATTGGCAAGTTCATCAAAACCAAATCATAGCTCATTGCCAACATATAGGTAGAAACTATATTCCTACTCCAACGCCCGTATTTCCTCCCTGGTCTATAGAGATCCAACCACCGTATCCTACTTATAACCCAGCTGAAGCATTTTATAACACATACGGTTATGCATGGAACCCCTACTGGTATCAGTATCAACCCTAGTTTATTTAGTTTTATTTATTTTTGTAATGTTACTACATTTAACACTTATGTTGATATTGTAATAGTTTTTATAATTTTCTAACTTTTATTATTAGATTTTAATAATTTTTGAATGTGGGGTAATATACCAAACTTCAAAAATATGTATATATGTTTGCAGTTTATCTTATGTACACAACAGGATAAAACAACGCATTTTCAAAGACTGGCATTAAGTTCAGCAAAAGCAACTAATTTTGACGACAAGATGCAAAATATATGTGAAATAACAACAAGACGGAATGAACAAATGATGTGCACCATTTATCATTCAACACAAACAACAATATGTTTGGAAACTTTGGTAAAATTTAATCATTTTTCTATGCTAATCACCCTCAATAATTTAAATTGTTACTGATTTCTTGCAAATGAGGGCATTGCAAGATCTTAAGTGTGGGAAGGGGTTAAATTCTTTCAGATTTTAAAATTTTTACTTTATACACTTGGTTACCATTAGAAATACTAGTAAAGCAGTAGTTGTATTAAAATCTAGTGCTCTCTGATAATAAAGAACAGCCCTAGTCTTATATACTGACTACCCAATTCTAGTAAAAATTTTCAAAATTTTCAATTAAATGAACTCAAAATCATGTTTATACATATTTATGAACGATAAAACTAGGTGTTAACACCGAAATTATTGTTACCTTGGAAAGAACATAAATTGAGAAACAACCCAAAATGTTAGAATTCATTTAAAATTGAATAAAAAGGCAAAGAAAAGAAAATAAAAGCCAAGTGTGGGAAAATTTACCAAGTTATCTTAAACATATGTCACATTTTTCTGTAACAAATAATTGAAGATACTTTTGCTTTGGACTAAACTAAACAGTTTTACCCGATTTACTGTAATATATTTGAAAGAAAGATGGATCTACACGATGAATCAATTCCATCATTTAAAGGAAGTAAAGTCTTCCGAAAAAGAAACGCACTTCTTGATTTAGGTCATGAAGTTGTCATCCAGACCAGCTGTAGGTTGACGAAAAATCTAGAAAAGTCATCACTAAAATCAGCAGGAAATCTACGGACCTCAGCATCAAACAGGGTCACCAAGTGGTCAGACTTATTCTAACCATGAGAGGATCTGTCTTGTAAAATGGGGAGGACGCCGTGCAAATTAGCTTGATAAGACTAATGAATCAGATCCCCAGAAAGGATAATCTCCTTAAAAGATCAAAAATCAGCTTTTAAGACTGATATTACTCAATCCTTGAGATTGACCTTAAAGATTGAGAATTCAAACTCATGGAATTCAATGATATCTAAACTCGAGCTAGAACGAGAAAATATTTTGATCAAAAAATACAAACCGATTTGTTTTCTGAAAACCCATTTTCAATGCGTTCATTACCATTGAACGTAAAATCCTAGGAATTCACCTGGAATTCATTAGGTTACCTGAACCAAATCGGGTGTCAACAGTAAGAACGGTGGTTACATAGCATGGTCAAAGACAGGACCTTGTGCCAGACCGGAAAATTATAAGGGTGAGCTTTACTATTGCTCCTACAAAGGATAGTAATTGCGTCCGACACGTTATAGACCATAATTAAAAGCATGTCAGGGGACATTGCCTTAACAGTTGCTTGTTCAATGCTTTCCTTTACAACCGGACGGTAGTTTATCGAAAGGTAATATACGGAGCAAATAAACTGGACGTGTTGCTTTCCCAATACAAGGTTAGCAAGTGGGTGACACAAAATCGTAAGTTTTGAGCTAA
Source organism: Rutidosis leptorrhynchoides (assembly GCF_046630445.1). Classification (NCBI taxonomy): domain Eukaryota; kingdom Viridiplantae; phylum Streptophyta; class Magnoliopsida; order Asterales; family Asteraceae; genus Rutidosis; species Rutidosis leptorrhynchoides. The sequence continues at coordinate 122,733,323 of NC_092336.1, forward strand.
AATTTTCAAATCTGAAACCTACCAAACCCACAAAAAGAATTTGCAAACACCGGTGAAGGGTTATTCCGGAAAACTTATCTAGGGTAAAAGCAAGATTTAATTTTCAAAAGATCAAATGTTTTCATAAAGATCCAATTTCCTTAAGGATCTAATTTTTTATAGTCATGTGGGACTGTAAACCATAACGTTACTACCATTGTTTATACCGCCGTAAAGAAATCACTGATGTACAAAGTATGAAGAATAAAGAAGTGATTCTAGTATTTCAAGACTATATTGCTTGAGGACAAGCAACGCTCAAGTGTGGGAATATTTGATAATGCTAAAAACGAACATATATTTCATAGCATTATTCCTCAAGAAAGATAAGCTTTTAGTTGCAAATGTTCTATTTACAAGTGATATTCGTTTAAATAATAAAAGGTGAAGACAACAGACAGAGTCGACGAATTAAAGACGCAAACGACAAAAAAGCTCAAAAGTACAAAATACAATCAAAGAGGTTCCAATTATTGATAAGAAACGTCTCAGAATTACAAGAGTACAAGATTCAAAACGCAAAGTACAAGATATTAAATTGTACGCAAGGACGTTCGAAAATCCGGAACCGGGACCAGAGTCAACTCTCAACGCTCGATGCAACGGACTAAAAATTACAAGTCAACTATGCACATGAATATAATATAATATATAATTAATTCTTAAAATTAATATATATATATATATATATATATTATATTATATTTAAAAACCGTCGGCAAGAAAGGATCCAAAATGGAGTGAGCTGTAAAATCAAACTCCGCGACTCGCGGAGTTTGGAGGGGAAAAATACCGCGAGTCGCGGAGCCCCAAATTCTGAAACTGCCTATAAAGCTCGCGCATTCTGATCGTAAAAAAATATCCAAAATATCAATCTCTCTATCTATATCATACGTAAATATATATATATATATATAATTTATATTTTATTTTTAATTTTAATTTTAATTTCTAATAATAAGGGTATGTTAGCGAATGTTGTAAGGGTGTAAGTCGAAATTCTGTCCGTGTAACGCTACGCTATTTTTAATCATTGTAAGTTATGTTCAACCTTTTTACATTAATGTCTCGTAGCTAAATTATTATTATGCTTATTTAATCCGAAGTAATCATGATGTTGGGCTAAAAATATTAAAATTGGGTAATTGGGCTTTGTACCATAATTGGAGTTTGGATAAAAGAACGACACTTGTGGAAATTAGACTATGGGCTATTAATGGGTTTTATATTAACTAAACAATACCTTGTTAATTTAATATACAAACTTATAATTTGACGTATTTATATATAACCACATACTCTTGACTGGGTACGGTGTGCGGGATATCTATAAATACCAATAATTATTCATTTTACCGGACACGGAACTGGATTAATAGTTAATAGACTTGTTGAAACAGGGGTGAATTACATTCAAGGGTAATTGGTGTAATTGTTAACAAAGTAGTAAAACCTTGGTTTACACGCAGTCGATAACCTGGTGTATTCATTAAACAAAGTATTAAAACCTTGTTACAATTCGAATCCCCAATTAGTTGGAATATTTGACTTCGAGAATAAGAATAATTTGACGAAGGCTTTCGCTCTATATATTTATGACTGATGGACTATTATGGACAAATCCGTATGGACATATTAAATAATCCAGGACAAAGAACAATTAACCCATGGGAATAAACTAAAATCAACACGTCAAACATCATGATTACGGAAGTTTAAATAAGCATAATTCTTTTATTTCATATTTAATTTCCTTTATTTTATATTTAATTGCACTTTTAATTATCCTACTTTTTAATTATCGCACTTTTATTTTATCGCACTTTTATTTATTGCAATTTCATTATCGTTATTTACTTTACGCTTTAAATTAAGTCTTTTATTTATTTAATATTTTACATTAGGTTTTAACTGCGACTAAAGTTTTAAAAATCGACAAACCGGTCATTAAACGGTAAAAACCCCCTTTATAATAATAATATTACTTATATATATATTTGTATTTTTATAAATTAAAACTAATATAGCGTTAAGCTTTGTTTAAAAGATTCCCTGTGGAACGAACCGGACTTACTAAAAACTATACTACTGTACGATTAGGTACACTGCCTATAAGTGTTGTAGCAAGGTTTAAGTATATCCATTCTATAAATAAATAAATATCTTGTGTAAAATTGTATCGTATTTAATAGTTTTTCCTAGTAAAATATAAGCTATTTCATATACACCTCGCATAACATCAATGATGAAGAACACTTAGAACAAAGTAAGAACACTTGAGAGAGAGTAATTTGATTCAAGAAAAATTGAAAATGAATGTGTTTGTGTACTCCTCCATTCACGTGAACTTTCATCCTCCATATAGGCCCCATTAGTTTGTTATTTTGTGAGATATTTCATGCTAGATGTTAAATTATGGTTCCCATATGGTTAGGTGACTCACATGGGCTGCTAAGAGCTGATCATTGGAGTGTATATACCAATAGTAAATACATTTAGAAGCTGTGTATTGTACGAGTACAAATACGAGTGCATACGAGTAGAATTGTTGATGAAAATGAATGAGGATGTAATTGTAAGCATTTTTGTTAAGTAGAAGTACTTTGATAAGTGTCTTGAAGTCTTTCAAAAGTGTATGAATACATATTAAAACACTACATGTATATACATTTTAACTGAGTCGTTAAGTCATCGTTAGTCGTTACATGTAAGTGTTGTTTTGAAACCTTTAGGTTAATGATCTTGTTAAATGTTGTTAACCCATTGTTTATTATAACTAAAGAGATGTTAAATTATTACATTATCATGATATTATGATATCTTAGTATATCTTAGTATGATATAAATACAGTTAAATATTGTTACAACGATAATCGTTACATATATGTCTCGTTTCGAAATCATTAAGTTAGTAGTCTTGTTTTTACATATATAGTTCACTGTTAATACACTTAATGACATGTTTACTTATCATTTATCATGATTAAACATAGTGTATCAATATCTTGATATGATTCATATGTATTTAGTAAGACGTTGTTATAATGATAATCGTTATATATATCATTTTCGAGTTTCTTAATTCAATAGTCTCATTTTTATGTATATAATTCATTATTAAAATACCTAATGAGATACTTACTTATCATAATATCATGTTAACTATATATATAACCATATATATGTCATCATATAGTTTTTACAAGTTTTAACGTTCGTGAATCACCGGTCAACTTGGGTGGTCAATTGTCTATATAAAACCTATTTCAATTAATCAAATCTTAACAAGTTTGATTGCTTAACATGTTGGAAACACTTAATCATGTAAATATCAATTTCATTTAATATTTATAAACATGGAAAAGTTCGGGTCACTACACATATGAAGCTTTAAATTCAGAGTAACTTGATCCAAATTTACAGGATAATAAACCTCTTCATTAGCCCTTTCACAAGCAGGATCCCCAAGACTGGAAGTGACAAATCTATCAAATAATCGATCACCATAGCTTTAACATCTCCATCACACACGACACGGTTAGAATTATCCAAAGCCATCGGCGATAATTCTTCATTGAAAACCCGAGAGTAATCATTTGGAGCAACTTCGTTAACCCGAATGAAGAATGATTCCGACCCCAAATTATTTCTAACTTCCTTGATGACATCCACAAGCAAAGAAGAGCTATCCATTTCTATAAACTAGAAAGTGGTTCCGATTTGCAATTACTTAATGTCACAGTAGCGTAAAATCAGTACTTCATTTCAGTCATAATATATATTATAAAAAAACTACAAAACTAAAAACTAATTATAATAAAATACTTTATTAATAAAAAACAGATTACATTAATTAAAAACTACAAATTAAATTAAGTTAATAAAAATGCATTATTAAAACTACAAATTAAAATAAATAGAATTATTTTTTGTCGTTCTATTCGTCAAGCGCCTTAGCGTATTTCTTGGTGATTTTGTTCCGATATTTCATGACCAAATCATATTGATCAGAAGGAATGTCTTAAGCAAACGAAAAAGATAGAAGTCTTAAACTGTCAAACATCATACCGATCTTTGCTTCTTTTCTTAACTCATCCATAGAAAGTTTCGTAGCAAGCGTGTTCGACGACCTTAGCTCGGGCGTCTTTCGAAGAATAACGAGAAGCTGCATCCGATGAACCAGAACTTCTTGCACTCTTGGAAGTGTCATGACCTCGTGGACGACGGATATGATCTCCTGCTTGGAAGATAGGCTCCAAATTGGTGGGGTCATGTTCGGTGTCGGGATCCTCCAAATTTATTGTGTCGGGTTGTCTTCTTTTGTTGGAAGTATTGAAGCCTTTATAAACTAGAAATAGGGGACATTCTTTCAAATGACCCAATATTCATATATGAAAGATCGTGTCGTTTGTAGTTTGAACCCTTTTTCTTACATGTTTCATAATATCTGCATCCGATTGTCCACTTTTCCAATGTTCTGAAACCTTTTTGTAAATGGCACTAAATGTCTTTATGTCTTACTCATCTTACTCCATTTCTGGTCAATAGATCTTTTCAGTGTGGCTCCCTTACCAACGAGTTGTATTCGTCTCGGAATGTGGCCCAATAAGTCCTGCTTGTTTGAGAGTTTTTGCCGATATTGTTTTGAGAAGCAAATGCTCAACACTCCCCCAAAATCTTACTTTCTTCATCGGAGCACCTAACATTCATTCGTTTTCCTTTACTAACTGTATCGGGCCGAGTTTCTTCAACTTCTTCAACCTCTTCGTAATCATCGTGGGTTTCGATAATCGATTGGTTGTCTGGTTGAGTATCTTTCGAAGGTGTGCTAGTAGGTGTATTGAAATTTGGTTGATAAATATGTCTTTGCGGGTTAACGAATTGTGTCGGATGTGGAAATCGGTCGAATGCGTAATGTTTGTAAGAAAATGGATTGATTGATTGCATAGCCCAATAACCCATATTTTGTTGCGGAATAGAAGAAGATCCCGTCAATGAAATATAAATATTATGTTGACCGAAGTCTTGAAGTAACGATTGTCACATATCGTTAGGTGTGGATTGTCGTTGTGTGTTTTGTTTCTTTTGTTTGTTGTTTTCCTTTGACATTCTTGTGGTTAAAGAAAAAAAAATGTATTTTGGTATTTTGTGAATGGGATAGATTGATGTAAAAATGGGTTGAATGTGTTGGATTATAAATAGATGAAGTGGATTTAATTTATTAAATAAAAAATTAAATTTTAAAACCTGTCAGAGTGCAACAGTTATATTTTAAAATTATTTATTTATTTTTCTATAATAAACGAATTTAATGGATGAAGTGAGTGGTTGATTATGTCGACCAACGCCTCAGGCAAGGACACTTGCTAGTATTGACATTGTTGAACGGCGCGACCAACGACTCACCAATACTAGAGGTATTAACTAATAAAATAAATCGCGTTAACCAAATAAAACATACAATCGCATATATAATTAACACTTATTAATTAACTGAAGTTTGTGAGTTGGTTATGAAAGTAAAAGATTACCGCATCATTTTAACCGCACCCGATCCGTTTATTTATGATTAGTTTTTTAAAAATTGTGACATAAACTTTAATTAGCAAAAAAATACAACTCTTCTTAATTATAATGAACTAACCTCTCCTCAGTAATACATATCTTGAATGTAATACGGTTAAAATTAGGGTTAAAATCATACCTAAAATCATAGCTATAAATACTATTAATTTTAATGATTATATATTATAACCCAACATTGGAGTCTTTGGTATATTGCTGATCAATAAAACTCCATTGTAGTCCACATTCATTGCGAGCACATTGCTGGAGATTGTGTCTTACAAGACATTACGAAATTGCCTTAAACTAGTAAGACTACATGCGCTTCACTGCGGGGTTAGCGTTTATCGATTAACGATTGGTTATTTCACGATTGGTTAACGGTTGAAGGGTAATTGAAGGGTAAAAAGGAAATGCAAAAGAATGTGAAAATAAAAAGATTAGAATATAAATAACATTGACTCTGGTTTTGTAGGGCGATACTGGCGATCTAGGGTTCGTTCAATCTGTACGATCTCCATCGTACTGATTAATTATTCTTTTTATTATTTATCGTCCATGCTTTATCTTCTGATTGATTTCATTAATGGGGAAAAATTCCGGAGGAAGTCAGAATCAATCAGCGACCAAATCTCATACCCAGTCTAGGGTTTTACGTAATAGAAAAGTTGTATTTGAAATAACTGAATCTGTGAAAAGTGATGCGGCTACAGCTAACTCTCCTGTTAGTGTTCGTACAGGGTATCATGTGCAGCAACCAGGGACTTCTGAAGACGAGGAGCATGGTGTAACCTCTCTAAAACATGCGCAAGATCAAGTGGACGATGTTAGTGTCCATTCTGCTTCTGACTCATTTGATAATGAATCGGAGGTTCATACTAATATTAACAATGGTATTGCTAATGATTTTCTAATATTGGGATCGTCTCAAAAGGCCAACGATGATCAGGAAAAGCCTAGTCAAACTCATTCTTACTTGGCTGCTTTGCATGGTAACCAGAACAAGTCTAAGCTTAACTTTCGATATGTTGAACCTAACATTAACCAGGAGGATGAATTTGATGTTGAAATTCCACTAGCCTCTGTTAAAGAAGCTGTTGAAAGGTACAACAACACATTATATGGTTATTTCTTAGGAAAGCGAGTTTCATATCCGGTGGTAAAAAATTATGTCATTAATGTTTGGAAGAAGTACGGGATAGAAAAAACAATGATGAATTCAAAAGGCTTTTTCTTTTTCAAGTTTTCCACTAATGAAGATATGCAAGGTGTTTTGGAAAATGGTCCATGGATTATAAGATCTATCCCTATTATACTAAATACTTGGTCACCAGAAGTTTCACTTGCAAAGGAAGATCTTACCCATGTGCCATTGTGGGTCAAACTTCATGATGTATCCCTAGCTGGCTTTACAGTTGACGGTTTAAGTGTTATTGCATCCAAGGTTGGAGTGCCTAAGATGTTGGACTCATACACTAGCACAATGTGTACGGAATCTTGGGGCCGTCCAAACTATGCTAGAGCTATGATTAAAGTCTCTTCGAATAAGGAATTGCTAGAAAGTGTGAAAGTTGCAACGCCAAGTATTATTAGTAACACAAGGATAGTTAGTGAAGTTAAAGTGGAGTATGAGTGGAAGCCCCCACATTGCTCTTTATGTGCTATTTTTTTATCATAAAGACAATCAGTGTCCAAAGAATGTCACTCAGACTATTCTGACTAAAACGGTGGATGATCAAGGCTACCAAGTTGTTGGTCCAAAGCAGACAAAAGCTCGGCAGGATAAAGTTACGGATGGTTTTCGTGTGGGTAATAATAAATAGAAATTGGTATATAAACCTATAACTAAGAAAGCAGCTGGCTCTTCTGAACCCATTAAAGTGAACACACCTTCTGTTAACCCTTTTGCTACTCTTAATGAAATAGATGATGATAATAATGTTCGTGTTCAGAAGGATAAGGATATTGATCCTCTTTCGAAAAGTGATGTAGAACCTAATGAGGATGAAACGGCTAAATTTATGGCAAACAATACGGAGGGGGCAAGCACTCCCGGACAAGTGGTTTCCAATGTTTAGTATAGCTACTTGGAATATAAGGGGTATGAACCACACCCCTAAGCAAAAGGAGGTTCACGATGTTATTTCTGAAAATAATTTATGTGTATGTGACATTTTAGAATCTCATGTAGGTGTTGATCGATTGCGTGATATCTGTTCGAAAGTTTGTTACCAATGGCAGTGGGCGTCGAACCATTCTCATTGCCATGGTGGTACGAGAATCATTCTTGGCTGGGACCCGAGTATTGTCTCTTTTATAATTATTTCAATGACTAACCAAGTCGTTCATGGCCTTGTTAGAGTTCTTTCTACTGGTAAGCAATTTTTTGTCTCTTTTGTCTACGCAAAAAACTACTATATTGATCGAAGAGAATTGTGGACGAGTCTATGTATGCACAAATATTTTGTGGGAGTTCATCCATGGGCAATGTTGGGTGATTTTAATGTTTCACTTTCTCTTGATGAGTCCACTTCAAGTGGGTCAAGAGTAACTCTTGCTATGTGGGAATTTAGAGATTGTATTGAAGAGTTATGTATGACGGATATTAATCAGACTGGTTTACACTTTACGTGGAACCAAAAGCCTCACACTTCTGATGGTATTCTTAAGAAGATAGATCGTATTATGGTTAATGATGCTTTCCTGGGGTACTTTATTAATGCGTACGCTTATTTCCACCCCTACCGTATGTCGGATCATAGCCCAGCTATTTTAAAATTCCCTTCGGTGACTGTGAATCGAGCCAAAACATTCATATTTTGTAACTTTGCAGTTCACAAAGTTGGTTTTGAGGATATGGTTTTGCAAGGCTGGCGTGTCCCTCTTATTGGGTATAGTATGTTCCAAGTGGTTAAAAAGCTTCGGTCCCTTAAGAAACCGCTAAGGAAGTTAATGTGGAATAAAGGCAACCTTCATGCTAGAGTCCTGAAGTTGAGACATGACCTAGATGAAGTTCAAATTGCCCTTGATAATAACCCGTCTTCTATGGTCCTGCGTGAAGAAGAGGGTTGTTTGTTGAGGGCGTACACTGATGCTGTTATAGAAGAGGAAAGATTTCTCAAACAGAAAGCGAAAGTTGATTGGTTAAGGGAGGGTGATAGCAATTCGGGTTATTTCCATAAAGTTATAAAGGTTAGACAAAATCGAAGCCGCATTGCTGCTATTGTTGGCCTGAATGGTCTGCTCGCTGAAGGCTCTGATGTTGCCTCTGTGTTCGTAGAACATTACAAGTCCTTCTTAGGTTCTGGTAATACGGTCCAAGTGCTAGATGATACGAGTATATTTGTGAACAAAGTGCCTCCAGATAAAGCTGCTAGCATGATTCGGGTTGTGTCTGCTGCTGAGGTGAAAGCTGCGTTTTTCGATATGGGCAATAATAAAACTCATGGCCCAGATGGTTATTCAGCTGAATTTTTTAAAAGTGCATGGTATATTGTTGGAGACGAAATCACTACTGCTATTCAAGAATTTTTTTGTAATGGCCGTCTCCTAAAGGAAATTAATCATACTAATCTTGTTTCAGTTCCCAAGGTTCAATCTCCGAGCACGGTTACTGATTTTCGTCCGATTGCGTGTTGTAATGTAATCTATAAGGGTATCGGCAAAATCTTATCTAACCGCATAAAGGAAAGCTTGGAGGATATTGTGAGTCTGAATTAATCGGCTTTTATACCGGGTAGAAGTATTGCGGACAACATTCTTCTTACTTAGGAGCTGATGAAGAACTATCACCGTTCGAATGGGATTCCCCGGTGTGCTTTTAAAGTTGATATTCAAAAAGCATACGACACTGTGGATTGGAGTTTTTTAGAGTTTGCTCTTCATCAGTTTGGTTTTCCGATTACCATGATTAATTGGATTATGAAATGTGTATCCACTGTAATGTTTTCTATTAACCTAAATGGTGAAGTGCATGGTTACTTTGCAGGTAAATGTGGGTTACGCCAGGGTGATCCAATGTCTCCCTACTTGTTTACCATTGTAATGGAAGTGCTTACTCTCATCCTCAAGCGTAATGCTCAAATTTCAGATGGGTTTCGTTACCACCCTTTGTGTGACAAACAAGAAATTATTAATCTTTGTTTTGCAGACGATTTATTCTTATTTGTCTATGCTAATATCCCGTCTGTTATGGCTATTAGTAACGCTTTGAATGAGTTTAAAGATATTTCTGGTTTGGTGGCTAGCTTTCCAAAGAGTACTGTCTTCTTTGCTAATGTGCCGGAGTATTTGAAGGCCCAGATTTTTAATCTTCTTCCTTTTGATGAAGGTAATCTCCCTATCATTTACATGGGTGTCCCGTTGGTATCTTCTCGTCTACACCATTCGGACTGTAAGATTTTGGTGGATCGTGTTAAGAATCGTATAGGAGATTGGAAAAATAAATCTTTATCTTTTGCGGGCCGTGTGCAACTTATCACCTCGGTTCTCTCTTCCATGCAAATCTACTGGCAATCTGTTTTTATCCTCCCGAGCTCTACTATTAAAGACATTGAAAAACTTATGCGGGGTTTCTTGTGGTGTTAAGGCACTATGAAAAAGGGTAAGGCGAAAGTTAAGTGGGATGATATTTGTATTCCCAAAGGTGAAGGAGGATTGGGTATAAAACGTTTAACTCACTGGAATATGGCTTTAATGTCCTCTCATATATGGCGTATCTTGGCGCGTAAGGAAACGTTGTGGGTGCAATGGATCCATGCATATAGGTTAAAGGACCGTAATTTTTGGGATGCCCCTGTCCCCTCTAATGCTTCCTGGAGTTGGAGAAAAATCTTAAGTATTCGTGATGCGGTTCATTCTCATTTTACTCATTGGATTGGTAATGGTAGATCTATGTCTATGTGGTTTGATAGTTGGTGCCACCTGGGCCCCATTATTTTTGTTATTTTGAGACGGCTTATCGGCCAAGCAGGTTACAACCGTAGTAACTTGGTTGGTGACATCTTAGCTAATGGCTCATGGAGTTGGCCGGCTGATTGGTGTGATAGATTTCCTATCCTAAACTCGATCTGCATTCCTACTTTATGTAACATGCCTGATCGTGTTCTTTGGAAATCTTATGAAGTTAATGTTTCTGATTTCTCGGTTCATGCTTCATGGGATTCTATTCGTCCTCATCGTGATATTGTTCCTTGGTACCATGTGGTTTGGTTTTCTCAATGTATTCCCCGTCACTCATTTATTCTTTGGTTTCTTATTGGTGAAAAGTTGAAGACTCGGGATAGACTCAAGGATTGGGAGATCCATCGATTCCTCTTCTGTGTCTGCTTTGTAAGCTGGTTCCTGATTCCCATGACCACCTCTTTTTTGATTGTGTTTTCTCACGGGATGTGTGGTCTCGGGTTAAGTCCAATATGAATATTCCATTTATTTGTGATGGTTGGAAGGATATGGTTGCTTTGATTAGTCCTTTTGCCAAGAGAAACTTATCTAGATTTATTGTGGTCAAGCTTCTGTTCACCTCCTCGGTTTATGTTATCTGGCAAGAGCGTAACAAGAGGTTCTTTAAAAAGGGTTCTCGTACGGTTGACCAGGTATATCATGCTGTTTATTCCACTGTTCGTCTCAAGTTGATGTCTCTAAAATGGAAGAATTCGGCTACGGTCCTTCGGATGAAAGAAGACTGGAAGATTCCCTAATTTTCTTTTCTTGCGTTGTTTGTTGGCTGGTTTGCCTTGGTTGTTCTATGTCTTGATTGTTTGTTCGTTGGTTCTTTCGTGGGGCTATAGGGCCTGTTCTATAGTCGTTGCTTTGTAACAGTTTTTTCATATTTATTATATTTTCGCCGGGTGATCCCTTTACCCAAAAAAAGATTATAATAAAGAAAGTGAGATAAAATAAAAATAATAATAATGAGTTACTAAAATACCCCATAATTGGGGGTATTTACAGATGGTGTCATCGTGAACAGTAAATGGAACTTAGTACAAATGGTGTCATTGTGAACAGTAAAGGGAACTTAGTATTATGTTTAATTTAATGTTAAAAATAGGAGACAATGACACAATCTTATATTTAAATATTAATAATATTATTAGGCACAAACCTGTGCATTTTTTGCCCGTATATAGTTAACCAAATTAACCGTTTTATATATAGTCATTAACCAACTAACCAAATTTCTATTAACTGAACCGAATGGTTAAAAATGTTAATTAACCAGATGGTTAAAAATGTTAATTAACGGCAACGTTAGTTATGGGGTGGTTTTTGCAATGTTAGTCATCGGCTAGCACTTCAGCTCTCCATTGAGAGCACCGATGACATTTTGTGTGCCTGCTCATCGCCTTCTACTTCAATCCCCCTGTTGACCCTTCTGTGCTTTTTCTCGAGCGCGAGGTATGGTCCAATAATTTTTTTTTAGAAAATGAAATAAATACATCCGTGACCTTTAGAAACCAAATAAAAAACATTAAAATTCCCAACCCATTACGACTATATGCCTTTTTAACTTCTTTAATTGTTTTTTTAACACTTTTTACACACTATATACACACACATTAAGGCCATGTTTGGCAACAAGTTTTTTGAAGCTTTTAGGGGCTTTTAGCTTTTATGAAAAAGCTCCTAGTAAATAACAAGTTTCGTTTGGTTGCAAGAGCTTAAAACTTTTTGATGAAGGCAAAAAGTTAAAAGTTACTAGAACTAGCGTTTAGCTTTTAGCTTCAAACTTTTGTCATTATACTCTTTATTGTAGCAGTTTCAGCTACTCTGCCAAACAACTAAATACATATAAAAAGCTAAAAGCTAAAAGTACCCAGCTAACAGCTAAAAGCTACCAGCTACTAGTTTACAGCTAAAAGCTACCAGCTAGTTTGGCCAAACATACTCTATGTAACACCCGAATATTTCATATGCGAGAATATATATATATATATATATATATATATATATATATATATATATATATATATATATATATATATATATATATATATATATATGTACATATGTATGTATATACAGTGGAGATATTTAGATATACATGTGTATATGGTTCGGGTTGCGTATGAATTCATGTATATATATAGTTGGAACGAGAGATACGCGGTGTACGATAGTGTACGTTGCATGTACGCGTGGGAATATGCGTATATAAGGTGGTGATACTAGTGGTACTTTCCATTGACGAGTCGCGGATTACTTAGAAGCATTCATCAAGGCGACAATGTGAGTGTTAATATCCTATATGCATATGTATGTGTAGGATGGGTGCGGGTCGGGTGAAGTGGTTCTCGGTTATAGAGCTCACTTCACATATAGGTGGATTGATGGACTTGTGTGTAGGTCCGATTGGCACGGTTGTGCGTTTTGGTTGACCATCTTTGACGAGTTGCACACCTTGCGTGTACTCTATCACATGGGCGTGTGACGTGGATTATATAACCCCAATGGCGAAGGGTTAATATTGTGAGTGGAATAATTATGCGTGAACGTATATAATGTATTTATTTGTGTGGTATGAATGTGGAAGTGTCGCGGTGTTCAAGACACCACATTCTAGGTAACGAGTAGTATTGTCACGGTGTTTAAGACACTACTCCTTGTGTAATTGACTTGTGGGATTGTCGCGGTGTTTAAGACACCACAATGTCATGAGAGTGGAAGTGTCGCGGTGTTCAAGACACCACTCATTGTATTGAATGAAGTGTGGGTTCGTCGCGGTGTTTAAGACGCCACATTGTTGTAAGGGTGAGTTAGTCGCGGTGTTTAAGACATCACCCGGGGGACTAGTGATTACGCGGTGTATAAGTAACACTAGTGGATGTTATGAACTCCAACGGACTTACATGTACCGTTCTCTTGTATACTTGGTTAACCATGGTTATTGTGTTGTAAGCGTAAGCAAATTATGTTATTCGAGATATATATATATACATATATATTGTATACATATAATGTTGTATTGTCGTGTTGTAGCTAACCCTCCGGGTGTAGCTTATTGGCATTGTTCACATCGTTGTTGGCGAACTTATATTTTGTTGATGTATCTTAAGCTCATTGCTTAGTGATCTTACGGTATGCTTAGACTAGCTTGCCTTTATGCTTGGATGCTCCGGCATGCGGTATTTGCTATTTTGTGGCGTGTTCATTTTATGCATATATATGTATGTAGTATATTCTCACTCACTAAGCGTTAGCTTACCCTCTCGTTGTTGATATTTTTATAGGTTCGCATGCTTGGCGGCTCGGGTAAGCTTGGGAATTAGAGATCTCGGCTAGGTTGCTTTAGAAGATCTTGCTTTTGGACTCGATTAGGATTTGGGTAGCGTAGTCCCAAATCACCATGGTCGGTTTGGTGTAAACGTAACTAGTCGGGTCATAATGATTATAACCGGTTTACGATTTAATTAATGAACCATTGTATTAAGGAGTTTAAATCATTAATGTATGTTTTAAGTTCGATGAACTTACCTTGATAACAAATACGTTTTGGAATATGTGTAATGGGACCTAAAGTATTATTTAACGCGTATTAAAAGGAAAAAATTTTATGGGCCGGTTTTAATACGGGTTGGGTTGTTTCAAGTGGTATCAGAGCATGGTCTAAGGGATTTAGGTGACTTGAGATAGGTGCCTAGACTTAGACTTTTGTGTGTGCTTAATTTGTTGCGGGACTTGTAGGAGTACGGGTCGGAATAGGTTATAGTTAGTGCCTTGTTTGTAGGTGGACTAACGTTTATATTAGTAATGCGGATATTATTAATATATTATTGTGTTGTGATAATAATTCTTGCGGGTGCTTATATCGCATAGAATTTGCGTTGTGTTGGTTTATATCATCGAGCGAAGCGGTCGTTGTACTAACGAGTCGATACGGCGTGTGTGCGTAATAAGGACTTGCAAACCTTATTACGGGTGCAAATCGTGTCAAACAAGTGATGTACTACGGGTGTTGAGCAAGATGGGGCGGTGTTGTGCGTATGGTGTTATACATTCGTGGACTAATCATTTTGCATTCTTTAGAATGGCGACGCGAAACGAGATCGAGACGAATGACGAAGAGTTTAATACTAGAGTTGCGGCCGCCGTTGCGGAGCAAATGAGTGCGTTGGATGAAAGAATGGATAGGAGGTATTCCAAATTTCGAGGTAGTAGTGAAATGGAGCGTTGTCTTAAGGGCTTCATGAGGACTAAACCCCCGATGTACGATGGAAAACCGGATCCTTTGGTAAGCACAACTTGGATCTCGGATGTCGAAGGGTGTTTTCGTACTATTGAATGCCCTCCTGAGAAGAGGACAAGACTCGCTACTAGTTTGTTGCGGGATAGGGCAAAGGATTGGTTGGATGGTAAGATTGATCTTATCGGTGGTGAACCGTTTATGGCGTTATCGTAGGACGGGTTTAAGAAGGAATTCTTTGAGGAATTCCGAACTTCAGCCGATTTATCGGAAATGCGTAATGAGTTGCGAAATTTGCAACAGGGTTCTATGGATTTGAATACTCTCAAGACGACCTTTATGGCGAAGGCTCATTTTTGCCCGGAGTATTTGGGGAATGATAATTTGTTGATGCAAGATTTCTATCGAACCTTGAATGATGACTTGAAGAATAAGATTAGCCGGGGTCACGTGAAATCGTTTGCGGAATTATTCGCCGTGGCTAGAGGTTTCGAGTCGTATTCACGATCAAAGAAGGGTGAACCTTCGAGCGAGAGAAGGGTTGTTTCGCATGGTGATCCGAGTAAGAGGACTAAGGGTCCGAGTGTGAGCACGGGTGGTACACGGACGGGTATATTGGATTCTAGTGCGTCTAGATGTTACAATTGTGGCATAAGGGGTCACAAGTCGTGGGAATGTTCGGTACCAAAAGGCGATGGCATGGTGTGCTTCAATTTCCAAGAAGAAGGACATCGTAAGTCGGAATGTCCCAAGTTAGCGGGGACGGGGCCGGCAAGGAGACGTTAAGGTACGTTTCGTTTTAATAAATATGTCTTTTGATTATTTGTTAAGTGCCGTTTGAAGTTGAGTTTATTAAATGCATTGTGTTGTGCATGTTATTGATATGGGTGACGTTCCTAATGGAAGTACCCTATGACGACGTTTTGATTGACGGGCGAAGGGAGTAAGACTTGGTGTAACCAAGCATTCCTTGATATTTGTAAAATGTTTCTACCAAGCCATGGAAATGGGTTGGTGTTCGGTTGTTAAGCGCGTGTTCGCTTTTGTGTTGAGGTCGATGAACCGTGAGGTTCGACGGGTGGGCTGAAACCCTTGAGATCGAGTGTTTTGAATCTCGATGTATGTTGGTAATGGAGTCTTTATGACGCGACATTAGGTGCCTCTTTTATACCTACTAGCGTGGTGTTCGACTCCGATTATGTTGCGGTTACATTGTACTTAGGGTACCGAAGTGAAATCCTTAGGTACATGAGTGACTAGGTGGAATTTGACAAACTAAAGCAATTGGATGATTGCGAAGGTATGGTTTGTGAAATCGTGGTACACTTTTTGCTCGAGGTGTTTAAGGATTGATTGAAATCCTTTGTGTGCTCAAGGCTGGAGCAAGATATGGTGACGGGTCGTGTGAGCCCAATCTTTGTAAAGTCTACCTTAGGTAGCATTGTACGGTTGTACGAGTTGTGGATATGGGACGTAGTTCCAAATGGGGGAGTTACACTCCCGCACGAGGAAGTTTTAGTGTGAGATTTCGGATGATGCTTTTGGTAGATCCGGAAAATGTTGTCGAGACCTGATTTTGGTCGATTTGTGGTAGATTACAATTTCGGATAAATTGTACTTATAGTTTGGATTTGAATTATCACCGAGGTGGTAATGTGGTAAATCTCGATTGAGAGATAATGGACGTGTTTGGCGAGCAAGGTGAAATCCTTCGGTTAAGGGAGGTGTGTGTCGGATTCTCTTCTAGAGAATAATTGTTTTGTGCCTATGTTTGATATAGGTGGTTTTAGCTCGTGTATGTGAATGGTTAGTGGTATCCGTTAGGATTCACTATGGCGTAGCAGAGCGCGATGTTACGCTACTCGTCGTTCGAGGCCAAAAGGGCGTTGATTGATGAAGCATGACTTTCGGGTCCGCTGACTTCATCATGGTATTGGTGATTGATGAAGCATGACCTTTAGGGTCCGCTGACTTCATCATGGGAGTATGCGATTGGTGGAGCATGACCTTCGGGGTCCGCTGATTTCATCATAAGCGAGGTGTTATATCGGTGAAGCATGACTTTCGGAGTCCGTTGACTTCATCCGGTGTTGAGATTGGTGAAGCATGACCTTCGGGGTCCGCTGACTTCATCATGGGATTATTGATTGGTGAAGCATGATATTCGGGTTCGCTGACTTCATCATGGTAGTGAATCGCGTGTAGTTCGGATTCACTAAGGCGCGTGTGTTTTCGGCCAGCCTTCGTGTTGTGTGATCTGTCGGTTGTTTTATACACCGATGGTGGGGTCGTAAGGACCATGATGTTGATCTGTTGGTTGTTTTATACACCAATGGTGGGGTCGTAAGGACCGTGTTGTGTGATCGATCGGGTGTTTTTATACGCCGATGGTGGGGTCGCGAGGACGATGCGGTATGATTAGTGATGCGATAGCCGTGTTTCGCTCACGTGTTGTTACGGGTGTGACGATAGTCGATTTTGTACACCTTTGGATTTGGCGTTTTCATAGTCGTTTTGGGCGCTATCGGTTTTAGCCTTTTGATTATGATGTTACGGTAGTTGCGTATTGATCGTATTGCGCACTACAAGGGATGTTTAGTGATTGGTGTTATCTGTCAGGATTCGTTGGTTCGGTCTTCATCGTTTCGGATTGTTGACCTTAGGTTTGAGACTTGGTTGCTTTTAGCATTGTACTTGGTAATGGTACGTTAGAGGTTTGATATCTCGGTTCGAGATTTGGTTGAGTTTCCCGGTGTGCGGGATTGAGCATGGCTTTAATGCTCGGATGGTAACTTGATAACCGCGGGTGACGATTTTAGTTGTTAAAGGTAATTCATTGGAAAGAGTTGCCTAGGAAAGTCGGTTTGGGACTTAAGTTGAGGACCGTGGAGTGTGGTTCGTTTGGTTAAGTAACAAGGATCACGAGGACGTGATCAATTCTAAGTGGGGGAGAGTTGTAACACCCGAATATTTCATATGCGAGAATATATATATATATGTACATATGTATGTATATACAGTGGAGATATTTAGATATACATGTGTATATGGTTCGGGTTGCATATGAATTCATGTATATATATAGTTGGAACGAGAGATACGCGGTGTACAATAGTGTACGTTGCATGTACGCGTGGGAATATGCGTATATAAGGTGGTGATACTAGTGGTACTTTCCATTGACGAGTCGCGGATTACTTGGAAGCATTCATCAAGGCGACAATGTGAGTGTTAATATCCTATATGCATATGTATGTGTAGGATGGGTGCGGGTCGGGTGAAGTGGTTCTCGGTTATAGAGCTCACTTCACATATAGGTGGATTGATGGACTTGTGTGTAGGTCCGATTGGCACGGTTGTGCGTTTTGGTTGACCATCTTTGACGAGTTGCACACCTTGCGTGTACTCTATCACATGGGCGTGTGACGTGGGTTATATAACCCCAATGGCGAAGGGTTAATATTGTGAGTGGAATAATTATGCGTGAACGTATATAATGTATTTATTTGTGTGGTATGAATGTGGAAGTGTCGCGGTGTTCAAGACACCACATTCTAGGTAACGAGTAGTATTGTCGCGGTGTTTAAGACACTACTCCTTGTGTAATTGACTTGTGGGATTGTCGCGGTGTTTAAGACACCACAATGTCGTGAGAGTGGAAGTGTCGCGGTGTTCAAGACACCACTCATTGTATTGAATGAAGTGTGGGTTCGTCGCGGTGTTTAAGACGCCACATTGTTGTAAGGGTGAGTTAGTCGCGGTGTTTAAGACATCACCCGGGGGACTAGTGATTACGCGGTGTATAAGTAACACTAGTGGATGTTATGAACTCCAACGGACTTACATGTACCGTTCTCTTGTATACTTGGTTAACCATGGTTATTGTGTTGTAAGCGTAAGCAAATTATGTTATTCGAGATATATATATATACATATATATTGTATACATATAATGTTGTATTGTCGTGTTGTAGCTAACCCTCCGGGTGTAGCTTATTGGCATTGTTCACATCGTTGTTGGCGAACTTATATTTTGTTGATGTATCTTAAGCTCATTGCTTAGTGATCTTACGGTATGCTTAGACTAGCTTGCCTTTATGCTTGGATGCTCCGGTATGCGGTATTTGCTATTTTGTGGCGTGTTCATTTTATGCATATATATGTATGTAGTATATTCTCACTCACTAAGCGTTAGCTTACCCTCTCGTTGTTGATATTTTTATAGGTTCGCATGCTTGGCGGCTCGGGTAAGCTTGGGAATTAGAGATCTCGGCTAGGTTGCTTTAGAAGATCTTGCTTTTGGACTCGATTAGGATTTGGGTAGCGTAGTCCCAAATCACCATGCTCGGTTTGGTGTAAACGTAACTAGTCGGGTCATAATGATTATAACCGGTTTACGATTTAATTAATGAACCATTGTATTAAGGAGTTTAAATCATTAATGTATGTTTTAAGTTCGATGAACTTACCTTGATAACAAATACGTTTTGGAATATGTGTAATGGGACCTAAAGTATTATTTAACGCGTATTAAAAGGAAAAAATTTTATGGGCCGGTTTTAATACGAGTTGGGTTGTTTCACTCTAAACATAACATTTTTTCAAACCCATTCAACATTTTCTTTTACATTCCAAATCAACTACTTTCAAGTTTCAACCATTCAAAATGCCAAAAAATATCAAAATTCCAACCCAGATTAAACCTACAATTGCCTTCTTCACAAGCAAATGATATGTTTCAAAGTTTACTCGATTCGCAAATTTATCCCTCCTCGATCGGGTCAACTTCCAACCATCAAATGAGTTTTGCCTTATACTCACAAATAGAACTGGTCGTTAGAAATGACAATGGATCGAATATAGATCTGGGGTGATATCATATCCATGTCCGTATCAATTAATTTTTTTCAACCTATATCTATATCCATATCCATATTCATTTAATATCAAATCATTCATCCACATTTGTCTGATTAAGTGAATTACTGGATGTTGATGCATATCCATAAATTTCTTTTATTTTGTACAATTGTAAGTAGTTCACTACTTTGTATGATAAAAAAATGATGGTTGTATATCGTTTATACAAATGAAAGTCACATTTTTAGTAATTTGTACTACTAAAAGTCAATAACGGGCTTATTAAATTTTAAGAGCATTAATTATATGTTCATTGACCATTTTGTTAGTTACATGAAATTATTTTATTAAAATCTTCAAAATAAGATAAATATATCTAATAAAATAAACCAATAAAATTACTTAAGGATATATATATATATATATATATATATATATATATATATATATATATATATATATATATATATATATATATATATATATATATATATATATATATATATATATATATATATATAGTTTATAAACCCCAAATTGATGTCAATTCTAGTGATATATTTAACTAGTTCAGGTGAAACTGAATTCGTACATGGAGTATATATTTTCATCCATATACGATCCACTAATCTCATCATCCATATTCATATACATCAGATCCGATGTTAGGTCATTTATATCCGATTTTGGTCGATCGAGTCGGGTGGATATCCATAAGATTATGCATCCATTACCATCTCTACCGGTCGTTAATCAATTTACATTACCACCCAACGACCCACGAACGTAAACATATTTGAATATGTTTTTCCAACTTCGTCAACACCAACAACTTGGTTTCGTTCCACTCCCTCGCAATACCGTTCGTTCCAAACACCTTCACAAACACCAATCAAAAGTGTGGAAGAAACGCAACCCGACCCCGAACCCGAAGCCGAACGAACCGTCCAGAAAGGAAAAAATGTAGTGTGTAAAAAGCAGATGTGGTCCGCTGAGGAATGTTTTTTAGCCGAGCGTTTGATCCACGTTTCTAAAAATCCGAGTATTAGATACTCGCAATCAAGGGATTCTTTTTGGGGCAACGTAAGAAGGGTGCACAATGCACTTATAGACATACCCCGGACGAGTCGATCAAATCACGGAAAAATGGAGTAAAATGGGGAGAGACGTCTTTCAGGAAGCCCACAATACAAACTCGTTATGAATTAACAGGTATATCAAATCTCGAACCCTTTTTGGATGCATGTGATATGTTAGCTATTTATTATTTTAGTTTATTGTTTCATTGAACAATTAATTTGTATTTAATTTATGACAACTAATTGGAACATACAAAAAAAAATATTACCCCCGCCATAACATGCGGGTTTCCTACCTCGCTCATAACTAATCTCGTTCATAACTAATGGTTAATAATTTAATTAATATTATTATTTATTATTTAATTAATAATATAATAATAATAATAACAAAGTGATGTTTATTTGCATTACTAAATTAATGGTTGAACATTCTAATTAATGGTTTAAAAACAGGAGAGAAACAAATATATCATCAATATCTAAATCAATGATGAGATTATCATTTTATTCAGTTATCTAATAGTTGAGATTAAATACGATTACATGATTTTTGTTTTTATTTTCACAGATACTTAGGGTGTTTGCTTTGCTTTTAGAATTAAATTATTTAATTATTGTTATTTTTTAAATACGTAAATAATTAATTGATCGTGCTTGACAGATTAAATTTATAAATCAATTAATTGCGATTTTTTTCTCTCTCCGTACTTAATACACCTTCTTCTTCCTTCGTTGCCCTAATTTTGACCACCCGCCATCTCCTTTCTTCCGGATCTGATCTTGTGTGGTTTTGTAGCTTCTTCACGGAACTCCCTTCCGACCATCGACATCTCGCCGGTGGTTCGGCCTTACCACTTTCCGTTTCAAAAAGGTACACCATTCTTATCCCCTTTTCGGCGATGGTTATGGCCCGTTAGTCACCTCCGGCCTCACTTACGGCGACCGGGCGAACCCGTGTGTTCTTCATACGGGTTCTGTGTTTTGGGTGTTTGTTGGGTTGTTGCTGTTCAAGTGGGGTTGGGTTGGTCTCTTGGTCATTTACTCCATTCCTGGCCTCCGTTTTCTTCTCTTACGCGGTTGTAGGCGACGAGTTCCGGCGGAACTCTACAACCCTCTTGGTCAGACTTCGGGCTGGTGTGGGTTCGGGGTTGATTTGGGTGACTGCAAGTATGCGTGTGTTTGTGTTGAAATCTGACAGTTTTCGTGCATGGGCTGCTGCCGGCGGTTACCGGAGGTGAGTAGCAGTTGTTGGCGGCCTTGGGTGGTTGTTAGCAGTTGGTTACGATTCATGGTGATTACGGGTGGTGGTGAACTAAGGTTGGCGGTTGATGCTTGTTCCCATTTGTGCTTGTCGACCACGTGTGGTCGTCGGTGACCTAAGATGGAGCAGGTGGTGGTTGAAGCTGACCGAGGTTTGCTGACTATTTATATCTGGGGGTTTGTATATGTCCTTAGAAAATTGGTGAAGATGACTGGTTCCTTTACGGTTTGATTTTGCATTTGGATTTGTTCGGTTGCTGGGAGTTTGGTTCTTTAATTCCATTTTTCCCGTCGTTGGGTATTTTGTGGGCTTGATGTTGTTGTCGGCGTTGTTGTCTTAGTTGACTTCGGTAAATAGGCCTCGGGTTAAGGTTCTTGGGTTGTTCGGCGATTGGGTTGAGTGTGCGATTTCTGCGGGATGAAGATGCGGGGTCAAGTTTATGTGTATGTTTGTAGGCTTAGGTTTGGTGGTTCTATGTTTATGTATTCTCAATTGTAATTCCAATGTTCTCGCTTCGCTGTCATTGTAGTCGTTTGTATTGTTTATAACGAACAGAGCGAATGTCAATATTTTTTGATCGTTTGTGACCAATTACTTTCACAACAGATTGTCACGATCTGCTTACATATTAATATTTTTATCAAAAATAAAAAAATTAATTGCCATTTAAAAATTAAAAAGCTTAATTAAAACAATGAAAAAAAACTCCGTAGGGTGTGTTTGGATGAAACTAGCTGAAGCTGGAGCTTATTTTTAAAGCTGGTAACTGGAGCTTATTATTTTTTATAAGTGTTTGGTAAACTAAGTAGAGCTTATTTTCCAGTTCACAAGCTCTACTTCTTATTTTCATAAGCTACTAGAAGTAGCTTATTTTTCTAGAACTTATGATTTTCATAAGCTCTACTTTTTATGTCTACCAAACAAAACTTATTACTTGGAGCTTATTAAAATCATAAGTTTAAGATCTCGTAAGCTTCCATTATCATAAGTTTAAGATCTCGTAAGCTTCCATAAGCTCTTGCACCAAACACCCTCGTAGTCTATTAACGTGCGTAGATCCGTCTAGTGCGCATTATAGCTTAATCCACTGCTTTCTCGAAAAGGGGATTCTTTTTTCCTTTTTCTCTTTTATCTTTAGTGGCCCATTTTGTTTCTTAGTAGTCATCTTTTAACAGTACCTAATTACTTGCTCTTATCATATATCCCCTTCTTGGGTTTTATAATTTTTCTACTGTTTTAGTAAAGGATTTATTTTGGGGTTCGTTTATTGCGCATTATAGCTTAATACACCTTCATTCAAAGATCAAATTTTTAAGCAAAAGCAAGATGGAAAGATAGTGGAGTTTGTTGAAAGAAACCTTCAGATCTTGTTAAGCGCTTTATGGGTTGTCACTGCTAAAGATTAACAACAACAAGCAAGAAAGATGGAAAAAGACCCATAATTTTTCTTGAATTTTAGAAATGGGTTTCATTTTGACTTGAATTTTTTTGTGTTCATATTCATAAAAGCTGTCTTTTTTAGAAAGAAAAAGTGGTGTAAAAGGTGATTAAAGAACAATGTTGGCAGGAAGTCCTTGTAGTGTCCGTACAGCCACTACTTGCAATACTTTACTAAAAGAACTTCAGGTATGATTTCTTTCAATCTTCAGAGTTTTTTTTTTTTTTTTTTTTTTTGGGTGTTAATAAACTTAATGAAATAGTAGAAAATTATTAGTAAATGTACTAAATTTGATGATGGTTTCATGTTAAGAAATTGAAATCTTGAAAAGGGAATATTTATTTCCCTTAAAATCAGTGATTTTCTTTTATTGTAGTATTGTGGTATAAAGTCCTGTGAAATTCGTTGGAAATTTGTAATAGCAGTCATGAATTTGAGGGATAATTTTGGGTTCCCTGAAATTAATACAAGTCAACATTTTTATTTTGTACTGTACTTTTATTTATTTATTTATATTTATATTTATATTTATCTTGTTTTTCTTTTTCATTTTCTCTAATTTATTAACTATTCTATTGTCTATTCAGTTCACATGCTTCATGCTCTTTGTTGAGTTAGAATAAGAAAATTAATTGCTACAACCATATTTGTTTCTTATTTTCAATTATGTGTAAGAACAATT
Organism: Rutidosis leptorrhynchoides; assembly: GCF_046630445.1. Lineage (NCBI taxonomy): Eukaryota > Viridiplantae > Streptophyta > Magnoliopsida > Asterales > Asteraceae > Rutidosis > Rutidosis leptorrhynchoides. The sequence continues at coordinate 122,757,434 of NC_092336.1, forward strand.
TAGATAGAGACATCTAGTTATACTTAATCTTTAAAAATTATCATACTTTTGATAGGATTTATCAACATGTTAACAAGAATGTGAATTATGTATGTAGTCAGTAATTTAATAAAGTTTAGTGGGGTTTTAGTAGGCTTGTTTAGCCAATAATCTTTGGACTTGGTAGTATCATAACAAATTATAAAAATGCCCCATTTTTATTATTAAAATTTTTTTGTTAAAAAATGTGTGGCAGCAAATATGGATGGACATAGGTGAAAATGAAGCAGAAAAAGATAGACTGTTGATTGAATTGGAGAGAGAGTGTTTAGAAGTATATAGAAGAAAGGTTGATGAGGCTGCAACCGCTAAAGTCCGTCTTCATCAGGCGGTTGCCGCCAAAGAAGCCGAACTTGCCGCCCTCATCGCCGCTCTCGGTGACATTAACACTCATTTTCCGGTAAACTAATTGTAATGATTTTAATTTGATTCTAGATCATTATCTACTTTACCTAATTTTAATCATGTTTGTTTTATCTTTTCAATAGTCTTTCAACCATTTCAACCACTCCATAGCTTTAATATTTTGTCTTTTACTAATTATGTATTGGACTTCCATTTTGAAAGTCAACTTTAAATATACATCTGCTTATGTGAATATTCAAAAATATATTGTTTTTTATGTATTTAACCCACCATTGTAGTTAACTAGTTTGTAAATCAAGGTCAGTGGTATAAGTGAATTGATTGATATATATTTATACACAATATCCAGAGTCCAATTTTGACTTTTAAGAGTCAAACAATCAATTTTTAACTTCCAAAGCATTATGATCATTCTATTTCTGAATTGTACAGCTAACCGTGGAAAACAAATCTTTATCGTTGAAAGCTCAACTTTCAATGGTCACACCGTTGGTTGAAGAATTGAAAGTAAAGAAAGACGAAAGAATTAAACAATTTGCTGAAATTAAAAGTCAAATTGAGAAAATCAACAGTGAAATTTCGGGATACAGTCAACTTGTTGACTCAGTTAGCTCACTAAATATCGAAGAACATGATTTGTCTTTGAGAAAACTTGGAGAATATCAGTCTCAGCTTCGTACACTACAGAAGGAAAAGGTATAACAGTTGTCTGATACTAATTGAATTCACATTTTTTTTTTTTATAAAATAATTACAACTTCTTTATAAGTAATTAATCTTATCTTATTTGCAGTCAGAACGGGTCGATAAAGTTTTGGCACGCGTGAACGAGGCCCATTCGTTGTGTAACGTTCTTGGGTCAGACTTCAGCGAAACCATTAATGACGTGCATCCAAGCTTGTACGGTACAAGTCTAGAACAAGCAACAAATATAAGCGATAGCACATTGGAAGGTCTCGAGAACGTTGTACTGAAGTTGAAAACAGAGAAGAATGTGCGGTTTCAGAAGGTAAACTACAGTTGAAAACAAATGAAACCGTATGTATTAAGCTTATTTAGCTTTTATTGTATTCAAAAAGTGTTTTCATTTCTTAATAATAGTTGAAAGATATTGCTGCATCGCTTTCTGAACTTTGGCAAATAATGGACTCTACAATGGAAGAAAAGGGTTATTTTTCAAGAATTACATCGGTGACTAGATTATCAGAAGCAGATATTGTGGAAACCGCAGCTCTTTCATTGGAGATTATACAACAGGTATAAATAGAGTTGACAAGTTAACCCATCAACTCATGAATGGGTCGATTTGGGTTATTTAGTACGGGTCAAAAATTTAAAATGTCTGAAAGTTGTCCTTTATCTATATCTAGTGCCCATTACCTCGTATTCAAAGCTTTCTGGTATGATTGTAATAATCGTAGTTAACAACACATTAGCTATTTGTATAACTATAAGATGACCCGTTTTAACCGGACTTATGGTGACCCGTTACCCAATACGTTTGACTAAATAATAATCTTGGCAGGCTTCAGAAGAAGTTGAGAGGCTGAGTAAACTGAAAGTGAGCCGGATGAAAGAACTAGTTATGAAGAGGAGATCTGAGTTGGAAGAAATATGCTTCAAGACTCATATCGAGCCCGATTCAAGTACTACTATTGATAAATCTAACGCAATGATAGATTCTGGTAAGTAGGTTTTTTTCTAAGGAAAAAAAAAATCATCTTCACTTGTTCGCTATGAACAGAAATCTGAATCTATTCTTTGTGATAGGTCTGGTGGACCCCAGTGAACTTTTAGCAAACATTGAAGCACAAATTAGTAAAGTAAAGGCTGAAGCTTTGAGTCGAAAGGAAATCATGGATAGGATCGAACGATGGCTTTCTGCGTGTGAGGAGGAAAATTGGCTTGAAGATTATAACCTAGTAATGTTCTATTCCTGCGTTTATGAAATGTTTTCAGCTGTTGACTTTCTTTGACCTTTCTTTTATTTATTGATTCTTAGGATCAAAATCGGTATAGTGCTGGAAGAGGAGCTCATCTTAGTTTAAAACGTGCTGAACGGGCACGAATTACTGTTAACAAGATTCCAGGTATATATATATTCTTCATTGTTTAATGTATAATAATGAATAATCCATTTGAAAGCTATATTGACCCGTGGACAAACTATCCGTTGCAGTAATCGTTGATAATCTAATATGCAAGACAATTGCATGGGAAGATGATCGAAAAAAGTTGTTTCTTTATGACGGGGTGAGTTTTTTCTTAAATGTTTTTTTTATATATATTTTATAATTCTTTCTCATTATGTTGAATTGTTGATCTCATGTTTCTTTTCCTATGTTGTACAACAATCAACGTTATCTGTAGGTGCGGTTGGTGACAATTTTGGAGGAATATAAACTAACTAGACTACAAAAAGAGGAGGAAAAGAAGCGATTCAAGGTAAGTTATTGTGTTGTGTTTTTTATATAAGCAATGGCAAGATGGGCGGGTCATGTTATGCTTATATTTTAGTACGGGCTGAAACTGGCCATGTTAGGCTGACCTGCATACACATTTTGCTTTTGTTTTAGATATTATATTATAATAATACTTTAATTACAATGAAACGACAATATTTTTTGAAATGTATTCTGATTATTTGAACACCAGGAAAACTTGTTGCTGACTTTCAACCCGTTGATATTATTGTGACAAAACACGATCATATCAAAGAGGGGTATTAATGTCAATTTGGTTATGCACAGGACCAAAAGAAGCTTCAAGATTTGCTGCTTACAGAAAGAGAATCGATTTATGGATCGAAGCCTAGTCCAAGGAGAGCTAGTAGTTTCAGAATGGCGGGTAACGGATACCGTGCAAATGGAAACGGGTCAATGACACCGACACCACGGAGGAGTTCGGTTACGAGTCCAACAATGGAGTCTATGACACCACGTTCATACTCGGGTCGTCAAAACGGGTACTCCAAGGAAACGAGAAGATTAACTACCGGACCACTTAACTTTGTGGCTATACCGAAAGAGGATACGATATCATCGTATTCTTCTGTATATGGTTCTGAACCTGGGTCTCCCTTTCAGAACTGAACATTTGAACATTATTAACAGGTACTTCTAATTCCATTTTTCATATTTGGCTTTCTTCATCCAATAAAGATTGCATCAGTAGTTAGTTTTTCAAAATTTGGTATAAAAAGTTATTATATTATTGATTTTAATGAAATTTTTTTGGATGATCTTCAAGGTTTTATACATTGAAAATTCTGTTTACTCAATTTTGACCCATTTGATGTGCTCAGGCCAGTTGCCCCTGATACTTTTAAACCATATTCTTCAGTACTTGTTTGACCCACTAGAGATAAAACCAGGGTTGCAGAATTCGACATTAAAATGGTGTCCGATCTGATTAGTTTGAATCAGTTAAAACAATTGGTCAAACCATCGTTCAACGTTGATTAATCGGTCAACGTAGCGATTAATATGGTCAAAGCAGCGAACAATAGGTCAAAGTAGGATTAATCGTTCAAAGTTATTAATCGGTCAAACAATGGGATTAATCCATCAAAGTAGGTATTAATTGGGCAAGGTCAAACTTAGTCAAAGTACATTAATCCCTGATTTGACCGATTAATCCCTAACAGCCTTCATGTCGACTAGTTTTCTTCTCTCTTTTTGTTGTTCCTCTTTTTCACGTTCTGTTTGATTAAATTAGGCAAAAACACTGTATCTTGTATTATGTATGTAGGTGCGTGCGAAGTCATCAACTGCAATCGAGTAAAACCAAAAATGCGTATATATTTTGTGTCTCTTATATTGTAATGTTGAGAATTCATACTCTTAATGTTACTTGTTGCGTGGTTACTTTCGGCCCAGAACAAATACCACAAAATAGAGCCCCACTTATAGTACAAAAAGTGAAAAACCATGTCTTATACTCATCCCATTTGAGTGAGTGGTATGGTCTTTGAATTGTCCGATAAATTAGACAAGAACATACTCTATGTCAAAATTTACATGCTAATGTTACTTAAAAATTGTCAATATTCATATCTGCAATACGTTGAACATGAATGCAGGTTTTGAGTGTTAATTGGAGTAGGAGCAGCAGCAGTAAGATTGTGAATATATGAAGAAGGGATGAAAGGAGTTTTTACACTACTACTAGTAGTAGATTTTTAAGATTGAACAGTACGTACGTACGTAGCCAGATATATAACTGACACTTTAGCAGCGGCAGAGGTTTTTGGTGGTTTGTGACCTTTTTTTTGTAATTTTGTATGTTGATTGTTGAGTGATGAGCCTTTTGCTGTCTACTTGTAATTTGATGTCTACTATTGTGTCTCCAGATTTGATGCAGATATGTAAACTAATAATCTTTCACTTAATAAAACTCTTCCAAACAAGTCATCTTGCTGCATTGCTACACAATACTTATTGTAAAAAATCCCGATTACTCCCTATTAGTTGTCGATTACTCCTTTTTAAAATAGTCTGCTCCGATTTTTAAAAATTCATTCAATTAATCGGTCAACGTTGGTTAATTGGTTGAATTCGGATCTGTTGATCAAAGTTGGCCAATGTCAAAATTGATCAAACATTTTAACACGAATTTAGTTATGCAAGGAAACAGTGTTGCTGGGAACTTTTATGGTCTGAAATAGCTATAATGTAGAAATGCACAGGTAGTCGAATCTCTTCAGAGCTGCTGGCTTTAAGATAAAGGTTGAATATCTGGTCGAGCAATAGTGTTACGAACAAAATTGCAGTCATAAAAGGTAAGACAACCCGAGCATCTATTGGATATTTCAGGAGTTCCTAAATATAGAAACATACAAGCAGAAATAATCTACACCCCAAAATCATCTAAAAGATAGGAAACAATGGTCACCTTTGATATATAATAAGAAACTAGCAACAGAAAAGATGTTGAAACATATAGGAATTTAGTTAGTTAATATAAGAAAGAACGAGTCGATTAGCGGTGGCGGGGACAAGGGTAGAAGCGAAAGCGAGCAACGAATACGGATGTTGAAACGCGCTTCCGATGCGTTAAAAGACGCAAGCAGTCTTTTTATCGCAAATTGGACTCCTCGTTCATCGTATCGGAACCCGGACATTGATGCTGCAGTCATAAAAGCGACCAGCCACAATAACACCCGTATTGATTACAACAGCGCCCAACGCATATTTGCATGGATTCGTGTCTCCAGCCATTACATCCGTCCAATATTATCAGTCCTTTCCACCAGAATGGAAAGAACACATAATTGGACGGTGGCCTTAAAAGGTCTCATGCTTTTGCATGGGATCTTTAGTTGCAAAGTCCCCGCCATTCAAAAGATCGGATCTTTACCATTTGACTTGTCAAATTTCAAAGACCGGAACCCTAAATCATGTCATCATGAAGCCTTCGTTCGTTCTTATTACACGTATCTCAATAAAAAATCAAAATTCATGTACCAACAAGACGAGAAAGAAGGAAGTCTCAGAAAAGGTGTCAAACAAAAACCGAAACAATCCCGCCTTATGAATGATCTCGGTTTATTACAAAATCTCCAGTGTTTGCTAGACATGTTGTTAGAGATCAAACCACTACGAGAAAAGATGACGAATGTTTTAGTTCTTGAAGCAATGGATTGCATTGTGATTGAGATCTATGATATTTACACCCGGATTTGTAATGGCATTGCATTGGTTCTCGTAAGGTTATACTCCATTGGTAAAACCGAAGCTGCAATAGCATTTTCGGTTTTGCAAAAAGCAGCAGCTCAGGCCGAGGTTCTGTCTCGATACATTGAACTTTGCAGGGATTTTGGGGTTGCGAAGGCATCCGAAAGTCCCAAAATTGTGCACATATGCAAAGATGATATTCAAGCACTTGAGCACATAATACAGAAGGTTTCATATCAACAAACGACCGATGAATTGATTTCACAAGTGGATAAATCCGTGATTCTTCGAGAGGATGACAACATCACGAAAACAGATTCACTACGAGTTCGTGTGACCTAAAATGATCATGGGATCTTAATTTTGAGCATGGATTGATTGTAAAATCTCGTTCTTATTCTTATATATCTTATAAGACGAAATTATTGTTCAATGTACTCGAATTCAAATCAAAATCAACTCACAGAATCCATGAAATCATCAAATTATAAGGAAAATAGAACTATGAATTTATCTAAATTACAACAGTTAAAAAAGATCAACAATGTCTTCCAGAAAAAATTCTTAATTTAAGAAATAACCGAGTCAAAGACATTGTTTTCTTGCATAAAAGAAAGTTTCACCTACCACAACATGTCTAAAGCTCTATGATGTAATTAAAATTAATTTAATAGTTGAACCTTATGATAATCGAATCATATTTATAAGGTTGTATAATTGTGTCGATGTAAACAATGGCTATTTGGGAAGCATGCGTTAATAATCGTGCAAACAATATTAAGAGAAATTATAGTATGAGTAAATTGACAATATATTACTCGCTCGGTCCAAAAAAAAACTGTCAACCTTTCTACCTTTCTATTTTTTGTTTGTTCCAAAATTATTGTTCATTTCTCTAAAAAAAAACTATTAAATATCATTAAAGTTTCAATTAATCCCTTTAATTTTGAAAATTTAACTTTAAATATATCAATTAATTTATTAGTTACTATTTACAAGCAAATTAGACAATTCATTAATGAATCTTAATTGAGACGAAGAGAGTATATATTTATATATTTATAGTTAATGGCTATCTGTGATTGTTATCAATTGCATGTCTTGTTTGAGTTACATGAATTCCTGACATAAGTAACATTGTAAAGGTAATCTCTGTCACATTGAATGATGGTTCGTCGGGTCCAAGCATCCTTCACATAAAATCATATTCATCAAATTTAATTGGAGATTGATTATATCTGTTGAATTATTTGATAGGAAAAAGTTGTTATATATTAGGCAGGATTGTGAGTCCGGTTTGGTAAACGAGAATGTAATATCCATCAACAATTACTACAATTATTGATGAAACATTGTTTTTTATTCAAATTAGAGTCATTTTTACCTAAGTCCGAGGCAAGGTGAGCAATAACCCCGGTGTTCATATACCAACTGCCATCAGCTAGATCTTGAAGCGTACAAGCATTAAAAGCTTGAGGGAGTGACGTTGCATCACTACTCTACCACTCCTAATGGATCAAGCCCTTACCTTCCTTCAAAACAATTTACCGAGGGCGTCATTGCCATTCACTTAGCCCTCACTTGCCCTCACCAGTTTCACCCTCAAACTTTTCTTCAGATAGCATCTTTGAGCACGAAATGTTTCTCTTTCATTTAATTCTACATTATATATTTGTACTCCTAGATAATAAACTTGTACCATATTTTTATATAATTAATTTTGCGAGGTATGTAATGAGGAGTGAGTATGTCATGGTTGGTAGTGGTGTGTCATGAGAATGTTATGGGAGGAAGTGAAGAGAGAAAGCTGATGTGGCGCTGATGTGACAGTGAGGAATGATGTCATGGTTGAGAATGGGCTTATGAGGCAGAAACCAAGCCCCAAGAGACATCGTGGAAAATATTTGACTTTGCTCACCGATGTTCACCAAAAAAATAGAGCATTATGACTTGGCCCAGGCCCAACCCCTTTGCTGCTTTTTTATTGCTCTTGGGCTCTACGGTTTTTGGGCCAGTAATTTGGGTCGTTTTTGTCTTGCTGCTACCATCCCACTTGATGCCAAGCCCAACCCGGTGGTGGATATCAATATCCGACCATAAAATTCTCACCACCTCCGTAATTTGCTCCCCCACGCCATTCTTGATAATTCCCGTCATTTCGTTGCTTCAATTATTCTTGAGATTACTACTATCATTCCGATTGTTAGACATGAATGTTATTAGAATTAAAATTATTAAGGTTATGGCTATTGGTGCGATTATTGCGGTTACCTGGGTTATGCACTCCGGAATACAAAATAGTTGGATTTGATGAGTTGTCGTTGTGAGCAGTTACCGAGTGCCCTATGGTTATTCAACCTTTTGTCGGCCGAAACATAGAACACGCTTGAATGTATGCAGTATTGTCAAATCTTTCGAGAAGGTCGTTGATCATGTGATTAACGAATGTCTTCTCCGAAACTGGATATCAATGTTTTATAAAAGGTCATAAGCATTTGTAAGCAGTAGCAATACTCAATAATACCGAGTACTATTGGTACCGAAAAACTTGTACCGGTTCAATACAGGAAAGGGTTTGATCTTTTTATGCATCGGTACTATGTGGTTCAGTCGGTATTGTTATCAATGCCATCCCTATTAACAAATAGCTAACTAATTAATTAACGGACTAGTCTGTTAGTCCTTTAGTTGATTAGTTTGTTAGCCATTAGTCGTTAGTCACTACTACAAAACCACCATTCCCGGACGATTTTTTCGGCCATTTCCGGACGCCTTGTCGTCCCGAAAGATCTTCCCGAATGACAAATCATCCTCACAAAGTCGTTCGGAAAGGTTCGTCCCAGAAGGTTTTTTTGGACGACATGTGGATTTTTCTCGAACGATTGTGGGACCCACTTTGCCTTTCAACTCTGACGATTGTGGACGACATTTTTGGACGACACATGGAGACGACATTTGGTCGTCCGAGAAAGTTGGTCAACATTTCAGGAAAAAGTGAGGCAGAAAAGCAACTTTTTTTTGTCGTATAATCGACTTTCCGAGACGACATATGTCGTCCGGAAAGGCGTCGTCGCGAATAAATGTTTTTCTAGTAGTGAGTCCATTAGTCATTTGTTTAATTAATTATGCTAGTATTAGGAATTAAGGTAATCTAGTGGTTGAATGCTTGAGAATCTATAAAACTCACGTTCAATCTTCACTAGCTATATTTTGGGACATTGCTTTTCAAAAAAAGTATTATTGTAGTAAGGCAAGTAGTCGACATCGAATACTCTCATTTGCCACCCACGCACGCACTTTCGGGAGGAAACTCGAATCACATTGCAGGAACCCGATCCTTAAATCATACCGAGGGGCAGACGGACCGGGTTTGAATCCTGAATGAATCTGGGAGAAAAAAACCCCTGAGTCAATCTGGAGCTCCAACTTTCAAGAAGATTGATTAATAAAATGGACATGCTCGAACTCATGACCTAAACCCCAAGCCCCACACACAAGGTGTGAGGATACCATTGAGGCAGTGACAGTGACTACAGAGAGATAAAGAGATTTTAAGATACTTTCATTATATATCAGAGATCTGTATTGACTTCTCGATTCAGATTTAATCACGAAAGCAAGGTAAAATCTCCATTTACGTTGTATTTCCAAGTTATTAATTACGTCGAATTTGCAAAAAAATCCCTTCTTTTAGTTCTTACAATTATGAAATTAGGGTTTCAATTAGAATTGGTCATTTAATTACATTATACGTCGATATAACGAAAATCCATATATTTAGTTATTTTAATTGTGGATGTTCGATGTATTTCTAATTGAATTTTTATAAAAACGTCATATCTGATCAAATATATGACACACACACACACACACACACACATAGTGTTTTAATCAAAAGGGAAGCACTTTTTTTTGGAGAAGTTGGGAGAAGTAATTTTTTTCTTTTTAAATTTTTTTTTCTTCAAACATTAAGATTACATGAAAATATGAATATTTAAAAAAGACATTTTGTGATAAATATTATTATTATGGCGGGAAAACACAAAAAGAAATAAATGATAACATTCAATGCACTGAATGTTTTGCTTCTGATTTTTTTTAAACGGTTGGAAATTAGAGATTAGAAATTAGGGGGTTAAAAGTTAGGGTTTAGCTATTAGGGTTTAGAAATTAGGGTTCGGGTTTGGAAATTAGGGCTTATGATTTAGAATTTAGGGTTTAGATTGCATTTTTAACACGAACGGTTTAGAGTTGAGGGTTTAGGGTTTTGCGTTTAGGGACTAAACCCAAAACACTAAACCCTAAACCCTAAACTCTAAATTGGGCTAAATTTCGAAAAAACACTTCACACAAGATGAAAACAAAACGATGCAAATACACTCTAATTAAAACATTACTCATGATGAATGTCATCATTTATTTCTTCGAGCGATTTCCCGCCAAAATAATAATATTCGCCACAAAGTGTCTTTTTTAAATGTTCATATTTTCATGTGATTTTGAAGTTTGAAAAAAAATTCAAAAAAACAAAAAAAATTTTACTTCCCCCAAAAAAGTGCTTTCCTCTTGATGATAACCATATATATATATATATATATATATATATATATATATATATATATATATATATATATATATATATATATATATATATATATATATATAAAATGCCAATCCTGATATTACAAGCTGAAATGTAGACAAGCATTCATCTATACAAAGAACAAAGGGATGTTGTTTCTCAACTCAAGGTCGAGAAACTCATAGGTATATACACAAACATATACAAGTTGTAAGCGAAGTAATCATACATGAGAAACTGTTTATTTAATTTCTGTAACAAATGGAGCCAGAAACCACCTCCTAGATGATCATCTCTTCAGAAGGGCCAATGAAGATAGAATGGAAGAAACTATTGAGCATAAGAATGCAATAAGAAGGAATCCAGCTGAAACATAAGCCATATTGTAGAAGTTATCAAGCTTCGTTCGAAGTCGAGAAAGACTTCTAAAACCTAGAGGTGCTAGAGCATCATCAAGAGCGTCAATATTTTTCTTCAAATCTAACGTTGCACCAAAAGCTGCACCAACACCAGTAGCTAGCATACACAATAAAAACTGCAAAAGAAGTCGTCGTGTAAATGATACAATAATAACAATTAAAATATATTTTTATTCATAGTTAATAGTAAATAGTAAAATAGTAATATGCTGAGAAGGAAAGGAAAAGAAACCTTGTCGCCATAAAAGATGATTTTTGGAAAATGAATGTTGGTTACAATATTCTTGCCAATGGTTACTTGATAGATTTCAAAGAGGACTTGAACACTCGTGTATGCAAAACCTATCACAATTGCGGACATCATGTACCTGCCGAAAAATAAATACACAATCAGCAGCGTCGTCCCATTAATTTTAAGAGCCCTGTTCAATATGCAAAACGATGTCCTTTTATATACGAAATTTTTTCATATATATAAGAATAAGTTCAATAATACTGAAAAATATGTACTGTAATATTTTTAAAACTTTATAAATAAATGAACTATATAATATAATGTTGGGTTATATTTTTGGGACCTTTTAGGTTGTGGGTCCTGTGCGATTGCACACTTTGCACGCATCAAAATCCGCCCCTGACAATCAGACTCAAATTCTTAAATATTACACTAAACATTTAAGAAGGAGAGATACCGATAAGCATAGATACTGTTGAACTCAAGTTTGGCGTTTGCGTTAATTGTAGAAGTGTTGGAAGCCAGAATTATAAGTGACGCCAATAGGCAAAGCCAAGTAGCTACTCTGATAGTTAACGACACAATCGCCAACACTTGCGCTCTACTTATACGAGTCTGATCATGAGACGTTGTTTGGGACTCGGTGTGATTGAGAATTACAACCTGACTATGATCATCCGTTTGAGTCTCAGAAAGCTGAATTTGAGTTTGAGCATGAGGTGGAACATCGTTTTGAGACTCAGGCTGCTGATCAGGTCGTGCCATATGTTTAGTTTGATGTCCCCTGTTAGTTTAATTTACGTACAACCTGTTGTTTATCATGTATGGTGAAAATATTATGATGTCCAATTGCCAATATTGCCCGTATAAATACATAGCAATATCACATTTTTTAAGCTAGTTCAATTCAATTCCAAGAAATAAAAGCCAAATTACATAATTAACTCCGTTTTATAAGCTGCTCTAATATTATGAGTGATGGTGTTGTATTTGTTAGTTTACTTGATGTCCCTATCGCTAAACTATTACCTTCCGTGTCAAAAAATATTCATCTTACTGTGTATATTTATCTCAAATTAACTCTCCACTTGTCAAACATATTTAAATTTAAATATCATTATAAATCAACTCACACAGTTATATAGTCTCAAATAATGCTTAAATTGAAAATGGATGTACATTTGGTGCTCAAGACTTATTTTGTGATGGGAGGTATGAAGTTATGAAACCTATTTTCTCTAAACATTTTCTAATCATTTGCAAATTATAATACTTCCACATTTTGTATCTCTTTTTTCACATATACGATCACAATCTCAATATGATTTATGAATTAGAGGTCCTACCTGTGGTAATATGTGAGATTTGGTGATACTTTTAAAAGTTTGAGGTATTAACTGTCAATGATGGCAGATTCAGAATACTGAAGTAAAAGTTCAACTATGAAGGTTGAAGCTTGAAGGCTGAACAGGTCTTAGACTTTGAACCTTAAACCTTGAACAGATCTTTGATGAACAGATCAGTTAAAAGATGGATATAAAAGATATACACATCCTATGAAGGTTGAACAGACCTTGTTTTTGTAAAATAAATATAAAAACATACATAAGAAAATGACATGATATTAATAAATGCAAATGACCGGAAAAGGTAAAATAAATTACTAAAATTGACAATAAAAGTAACATGTATTTTTTAAAGCCCGAAAAGGATTACGATTTTTAGTTTGACACATAAAGGACTAGGATTTGAAAAATTGTGAAATTGGGGGTAGCATCGCAAATTCATTAACGATTGTTAGTCAAAAATACACGGTTGGTCCACGAAGTTTAGTAAAAAATGTATCATCAGTACATCACCATCATCAAAATCTTAAACCTTCATTTCTTTTTAACCTTCATTTCACCTTCATCAAGATAACAGTAATATTTATCAAAAGTGAAACACATTTAATTTATCTTTGTTAACCTTCATTTTACATTTATTCACCTTCATCAAAGTGAAACACATGAACCCTAATTCAAACCTCAACAAAAATCATAACGATAATCAAATTAGAACCAAATCGAAATCAAATTAAACCTGCACGACACTCTTTGATCAACAATCGAGCAGCAGAGCAACATATCTAAACACGAATTAGCAAAATCCGTTTTTTACTTTTGTTGGCTTTTTTGAGATTTTGAAGACCCAGATCGAATTAAGAAATATAAAAATTCGAAAATGTTGGAAATCATTTAGTGATAATATCCTCAAAATTCAGACCCTAATTCTTCTTATTTATCGAGTTATTAATTTTTCATGTTTTCGAAAAATCCTCACAGAAATCGGTTGTTTTTGCTTGATTTGAAATGTTTTGGGGAAAACTAAGATTGGAGAAGTGTTTATCGTTATCAAGTGCTGCTATCTGCAAGTTTTTTTTGTATTTTGGTCGATATTTGAGCAGTTTTCCATGACCACCACCTACCGCCACCTAGCTTCTGCCGGAATCTGAAAAAGTTGAAGTATTGATCGGCTACAATCTGCTTGAAAGGATGAAAATGATAAAAAAAAAAAAAAAAAAAAACTCTGGTGTTTTGAAATGATGAAGGTGATTAATGATAAAAATGATAAAGAGGACGTTTGGTGCAATTATTTACCAAACTTCAGGGACCAACCGTGTATTTTTGACTAACGATCGTTAATGGATTTAACGTTGCTACCCTAATTTCACACTTTTTAAAATCGTAGTCTTTTTCGGTGCCAAAGTATAAATCGTAAGCTTTTTCGGGCATTAGAAAAACTCACATTATCTTTATTATCAAATTGAGAAACATATTTACTTTTTCGAGCCATATGCTCATTAAAAAATGCAAAATAATGATATGCAGATGAATATCACCAATAAAAAAATTATCATCATATCATGTAAATGTATACATCAATTACAGCTATTTTTAAATCATAGACCTTTTAAAGGCCTGTTTACTTTTATTTTGTATTTTTTTTTTGTATTAAGTGTTATTTTCATATTTAGGAATTTTACTATGAATTTATGTCTGTTACAATAGATTATTTTTCAGATTAAGTGATAAAGAAATAACAAATTTACTTATTGAATTAAAAGTCGTACATAAACACCTTATTAAATGAAAAGTAAACAAACCTTTAAACACAAATTGAAATTAAAGTCTTTTATAGAGAAAAAAAATGGTATTCCATTTATTTTGGAATTTGTGATTTTTATTTTATATTTTTGTTCAATTTCCCCAAACTAAAATTAGTAAATATAAAGATTTAGGATAAATATTTTTCATTCATATGTTTATTCTTATAACGACCCAACTTCGTTTTACCAAAAACACGACTTAATTTTTTTTTTTTTAAACAGACCATCTGGACGGCGTCCAGTTACAAAGAGCAGGACGGCGTCCAACAATCAGGACGGCGTCCAGTAACACTAAAATGTTCTGAGACAGAAAACACCCAACCCACGTTATACTGGACGGCGTCCAAGAAGCTTGGACGGCGTCCAACACACCTGATCAGTCCCATTCCATTTCAAAACAAGCTTTAACACTTCAAATCCACAACCAAACGTTTTGTACTAACAACTCAAGTTTTACATCAATAAAACGTTAAATAAAAGTGTTTACGCCATAAATACAGGTTAAGACTCAATAACCCAACCCAATACCAAGAGCATAATCCCGAGGACTACCAAATCCCCAATCCGCGTTCAAACATCCAAAAGCTACCCCATCGAGCCCAAACGCTCCTACGCATCTAGTCTAACAACTAGCTAGCTTCACAAATCACTGTATACATGTAAAAAGGCAAACAACGATAGGGGTAAGCATAAAGCTTAGTGAGTGCAATAGTTATACATACACATATATAATATACCTACTTGCAATCACTTACACACATACCGCATACATGCTAGCAATATAATTAGCAACCATCTCAAGTATAAAGCTAATAACCTCCTATATCGCAAGCTAGCATAATCAATAGCATATACTCAAACAATATAATATGCTACACTACAACACATACACAAACCATATGGTTAACCATACACAAGTCATGGCGCTACCGGCTCCGTGGTTCACACCATACGTAATGCTATGACACTACCGGCTCCGTGGTTCACGTCACTACACATTCGAGTCATACTCTTTTATAGTGCTACCGGCTCCGTGGTTCACACTTCGATGCTACCGGCTCCGTCGTTCACACCTAATTTTATAGTGCTACCGGCTCCGTGATTCACACTTTGATGCTACCGGCTCTGTGGTTCACATCACAACACGTGCACCATGATGCTACCGGCTCCGTGGTTCACATCATAGCACACTCGCACGCACTATGGCACTCCCAGCTCCGTGGGTCATACCATAGCATATAAATAAATATACTATATACATACATGCATAAATATCCCACTCACCTCGAAACGCCCGCACAAATCATGTATGTAAATCGCCTTCAAACGCAACCGAGCAAATCTTTTACCTATAATACGCATATAGATATACAAACAATCAACATACATTCTCTAAGAGAGAATTCAACTCCAACACCCTTAACCAAGTGTTTCTACTTACCTTCACAAACCGCCCATTTAGTCACCTAAAGTGGACTTCACCAATTACCACTACGGGTGGTAATTCTGACCCATTCAAAAACGTCATTTAACACTTAACAAAAACCTTTAACATCCGTATAATCCAAAATTAGTGTCATTACCAAATTCGACCCAATTCAATTAACCCATTATGACATAAGTCCCCAAAAATGTCCAAACTAACCAATAATCACTAACACAAGTGAAAATGGCCCTAATACACCAATTAAACCAAATCACAAGTGTTAAACACTTATCTTACGCAATTTGACACATAAACCCTAATTTTGAACCATTTCAAAATTAGTCAACCAAATAAATCCAAATGTGTTTCAATACTTCCATAACCACTAAACTAAGTGATTACACCCAAAATCAAAGCCTAATCATGGCCAAAACGTCAACCAACCTAATACCCGCCAAGTATCAAAAATAACAAGTCACAATAAACCCACTTCGTCATCTAAACGAGTTTCACAACTAAACAAGCTCAAACCTTAACTTGAATATCAAATCAACAACATAAATTTCGGAGTTAAGACTTACCAATACCACCAAAATGTTGCCATTGACGAGATGAACAACTTTAATACTCGAGCTTTGACCCGATTCACTCTTCCTCTTCTCCAAACGGAGCTTTCTCTCACTAAAAACACTTCCTCATTCTAGGGTTTGAAGATGAGAGTGTTGGTGGGTGAAAATGTGATCCACAAATGAGATTGGATCAGTTTTAGAGGCTCAAAACTGACCCCCAAGTGAAAAGACACAAATACCCCTTTTAAATTCATTAAAATTCCAACAGCTGGCCTGTCAGGCCATTTGGACGGCGTCCAAAAAGGTTGGACGGCGTCCAAATCAACTGGATCAATTTTCTGAACTTGTTTTGGTCGTAACTTTCAAACCGTAACTCCGTTTTTGATGAATCAAATATCGTTGGAAACGTAATGAGATTTACTATCCAATGGTAAGGTTTTAGAACATTAACTCAAACTTTATTTGGGATCCAAATATACGCTTACATGCCTCGTAATTCGAATGACGTCCAAAATAACGCGTAACTGAAATACGGGGTGTTACAACTCTCCCCCACTTAAATTGGATCACGTCCTCATGATCCGCACCTACACTAGAAGTTAAGCACTTCTCCCTTGAACATTTCCGCTTCCTACGCGGAGTCACACATGTAGTAATCATGCATCCGAATTCTCGCTTTGTGCACTAACGCATCATAATACAACAACCGTACTCACACTTCCAATGGCCTTATCATTCTGTCATTTTTAATGATATCGGGTAATCAACCCACG
Organism: Rutidosis leptorrhynchoides; assembly: GCF_046630445.1. NCBI lineage: Eukaryota > Viridiplantae > Streptophyta > Magnoliopsida > Asterales > Asteraceae > Rutidosis > Rutidosis leptorrhynchoides. Next base: position 122,774,666 of record NC_092336.1, read on the forward strand.
AGACAAAATAACCGCCACTGTTTGCTCCTACGCCGAGTCTCCAAACTCGTACCATACACTTCACAATCGTCCTAAAAGTAGAACAATTTACCGACAACCATTGTCGTCACGCCTCACGATCCTACGAAACACAACCAAGCCCGACATCCATAACATCTTCTGCAAATCCGAAGATCTCACCACACGCTAATAATCACTAGCGTGCACTACCGCAACAAGCGATATCTCTTACACTCGAAGTCCAGAATTCCCGCTTAGGAAAATACGAAAAACACCACATATCTCTTCAAGTCCTCTCGGCTACAACTCGCAACAAGCTACATCAATAACTACATCACCCAACGCGATCTACTAAATACAGTGCGTCGTGAACCATGACTTGCATTAATCCGAATTGAGAAGGATTCATGCTTCCTTAAAACTCCATACTCCATCGGATCCTAAACGTACTACTCAACCGGTCATTCATGAATATTTTCTAGACCAAGAACCAACTTCCTCCGGCTCCATACCCGGGTCATTCTTCAACGAACAAATTTTGGTAACCCCAAAAGAAACACTTTAGAAGCACCACTTTCCCACCGATCGATCCGCACACGACTATCCGTCACTGGATTAATCCAGGACGACAATAATACACCATGAGTTAGTCGAAACATCAACACTCAGCACATGGTTTCTCCCCTAAACCTTACAACATATTCATACAATACAGCTTCCTAGTACTATCATGACACTATTCGTATACCAGAATCCCGTCAACCACGAATTACCGTCATAACAATTTGCAATTCATCACGCGACCCACAAAATATCCACCAACACCGGGTGAATCTTCCTACCTAGACCGTCCGTTAAGGATGACCTCGACACTTCAATGCAACTAACGGGTCACATCACTAGGGAACACACTCTCGCAAACAAACAACAATCGTGTGTCTCTACTTGAGATAATCAATACTGACACTTCTGCCTCACAATCGTCCGCCAAGTGGAATAATCCTCTTGACAATTTCCACGATCACGTTTCCTGACAGGGTAAAATACATCAACCACCACAATATCTAACTTGTACTTACTCAATAGTACTATTCGAGTTTCATAGCAACCCAGATTTTACATTATGAGAGCACCTGCAACAAAACTTCATTCTATCACCTCCGTGATCTCCAACTTCGCACTTGGTCTCATACCGCACTTTAGTGCTACACGACCACCTTACATAAGAAGTCTTACACTTCACTTGATCTAACACCACCGGAGCTTCCTCATATGACAGTAAAAACTCCCCCACTTAGGATACAGCTCCATATTCTCACCGCCAGGATGATAACATCCTGCGGAGTTACCATTCCACGAAACACATGTCCCTTCTCATCGTTGGTCATATACCCAAATCACAACGAATTCACTTCAGGCTGTTGGTTGAATGTGGATTAATGCACTAAACGATAAACTTAAGTATGATTAACTAAAGTGTGATTAACCAAAGAATATGTTTTGATGATGACACATACGTATCCATAAGTGATGACTGACATCTTAACATAAAACACGCAAGGTCACTAATCCATACTTTATCTTGCAAACGACCAAGTCAAACATAGGTTAAAGAATGAAATTAAAACTTCAGCTAAACACACGATCGAGGTACGGTCGACCGCATAGTCAACCGTGAAAACCCAAACTGAATTGCAACACAGTTTTGCGAAAACAAGTTGCACGGTCACCACCACGGTCAACCGCAGTGCGACCACAGTTTTCTCTGTTACCAATTTTGACCAAATAAAGTTTGACTAGTTCCCGACATTTATAATTCATGAAACCTTTATCAACATGCTTAGAATAGATGCCTTCTTCATACTCAATCGAGGTTTGGTCATAAAAACACTAATTGTGATTAATTGCGCCTAATGACATCTTAATGACAAATTAACCAAGATTAGGCAGTGTTAATCAACAACTTGTGATCTTAATTCTTATCTAGATATCCTTTGTATGATCATCAAGTACCAACACACTTAAGCCAATGTCACTAGAACAATGATTGCTATTAGAAATGACTTAGTGATTAATTAAGGCTAAATGATGAACAATGCTCTCAAGATTAACTAGTAATGACTTGTAGTCCTAAAACACACTTAGATACATTTAGGATGGTCACCAAGTCCCAACTAGAGATTGCTCTTCCCTTGCGCATGTGTTGGACATTAATGTGTGCTTACACATTAATCATGTAATGTGTCATATTGCACATTAAACTTATTAAGTGCTTAAATTATAAGTTATGCAAGTATCTATATGATTAATCCTAGAATAACTATCTCTTGCTATGTTAGTATTACTTGCTACTTGCCAATATGCTTAATACTCATAAACTTGTCAACTTGATTAATATATTTGCTATGTGCTTATTAGTTAGGATTCAAGTAACTAACCTACTCCAATAGATTAAGTGTAAAATGGTTCACAATGAAAGTATAGTCAATTGTCTATTTGATCTAGTCTAAGTAACTAAGGGTGATTACTTATGACTTAACTTTGATGTCTCTACATGCTTCATGATTATCTTATAGAGACATTGTTCAATTAATCTCTAACTAAACTTAAAAAGAACATGACTTGTGATTAATTGAAACTAGAAAGTTAATGACATAGTAACTAGTGTTTAGAATTGAACCAAAGACATTAATGTGACTAACTAAGTCTTGACCAAACTGAAATTTCCCTAAATATCAATCAAGACACTTCTCCAAGAATGTTGGGTTTGCCACTTTTAGAATGATTAGTCACTTTCATGCATTAAGACCAAATGTCACACACTTAATGCATATAGTACTTGTATAGGATGTTTAGTTTCTTTTGCAGGTGCTAGAAGGAGTAAAGGTGCCAAAATGTGGTGTTCAAATTTGAGTCAAACGGCTATACAACGGATACCTAATTTGGACTGGAGCACGCATGGTCGCACCACGGTCGATCGTGCAGGCAACCGTGTGTCAACGGCTATTTTTTGAATCTCACTATAAAAGGCAAACATTTAAGAGCATTTGAAGCTGACCCTCTTGCATATTTTAAAGACTTATCTCCAGTGATCACAAGTGCATCAATTACTACTCAAATGTGATCAAGCAAGAGAAGATTCTATGATCTTATAGATATAGAATTGGGTTGTTGTAAACTTACTAATCAAAATCATTTATCTTGTGAGTTTACTTAATGTTATGTATGTCCTAGCATTGTGTTAGGATCATCATTGCAAAGTGTATAAGTCTTGTAACTTCAATTAGTAGAAGTATAGGCTAGCTTAGTGATCCACTTCCTTAAAGGGACTTAGAAAGTTGATTAATCTTATTTGAAGATTAATACTTGTCCAAGGTGAAGACAAGTTGATCTAGGTTGGAGTTGATCTTTCAAAGGGATAGAAAGATTAGGTTTGTTGTCTACCAAAGAAGTTGAAGACTTGTAAATCAGATCTCCACCGGGTTTGGAGAAAAGTGCTTAGTGAAGCAACAATTCCCGATTAGTGTAATCGGGGAGTGGATTAAGGTGGATTAGTTAACATCCACCCGAACCACTATAAATCCTTGTGTCTATGTTCTTTACATTACCACATTTATCATTTTGAACATATACACTATACACATCAAATTTGAGTTGAGTTGGTTGATCAAAGTTAAATCGAATTTGGTGATCAATCGAAAAAGTGTTAAAAACGTATTAAATAACTATTCACCCCCCTAGTTACTTACAATTGGTTTCAGAGCGGTTGCTCAAATCATTGCGCTACAAATGATTGCGAAATCAAAATTCGTTTTGTGCAAAAACTTGAGTCAACGATTCTCGGATCAACTCAAACTATGGGATACGTGGAAGAATTGGTGAAAGAAGCACCAATTTTTGATAAGATGAATATTGATGTGTGAAAATTAAGATTTGAGTCTTATCTCAAATCCAAGGATTAATACTTGTGGAGAATAATCAAAGTAGGAGACTTTGTACCACAAGCTAGTTCAAGGCTAGTGAAGTCAACATTTCAAAACAATGATGTTTTGAAACAATTTGATGCAATTTCACTACTTCATGGAATTCTTCCTAGTGAAGAAAGGTTAAAGATAATTTTATGTGAAAGTGCTAAAGAATGTTGGGATTCACTATGTTCTCAAGAAGATTTAAACTCTAGAAGTTTAAAGGGTAAAGGAATTGGGAAGGATTTGGAAAAGGTTGGTGATTCTCAGGCAAAAGGGTTAGATGGAAATGAAGACTTTTGCCTCATGAGTTCTTTGAATGATTTGGATCAAGATGGTCAAAGTGAAGAAGATGTTGAATCTCCATTAAAAGAAGATGACGTCTCAAGCATGGATTGTAATGAGGTACATGTATTCTATCCTTCTAATTATGAAGAATTGTTAGATGATTACAAGACCATTAAATTTGTGTATGATAGTAGTCGTGACAAAGTAAAACTTTTGGAGAAAGAATTAAACAAAGTTAGACAACTTAACAAAGTTTTAATTGATGAAAATAACACCTTGAAAAGAAAACTTAAAAGGATAACTATTTGTGATTCATCAAGAGATAAACATGAAATGAATATATGTCACGACTCTAGCAAACACAAATCTTGTAATCAAAGTCCATTGTCCATTATTAGGAAAATTGAGAATATGAGAAAAATGGACCAAGCTAGCAATTCCATGGTAGGGATAAGTCAAGGATTGGGTAATCTTAAAATCAATCAAAATCAATGATCAAAATGCTAATGAGAATAACCTTCTCAAAAAGACTTTGTATTAATGAAAGGTTTTTCTTACATATGCAAAATTGTTTTTGAAAAATGATTTCAAAAGATTAGTGTAGGAAGCTTACTTGCCTTAGGATTATATGTTTATGTGAAAATATGTATTGCATGATAAATACTAGATTAATGCTTTTTGTGTATACTATATGAATGATTAAATATGAATATATATATATATATATATATATATATATATATATATATATATATATATATATATATATATATATATATATATATATATAGTATATTACATGTCATTGATGATAAAACATTGGGAGGATATAATCATTCAATGTTAGGAAAAGAAAACTTGACCTCAAGTATTCTATAGAACCTAAGAATCGTCAAAATGCGTTCGAAGAAAGAAGAAGTGAAGAAACAAGTGATCAGAAGGATCCACGACAGCACCACGGCTGACCGTATACACGACCGCAGACTAGGGATGGCAATGGATCGGATATGGATTGGGTGAGGCCGTATCCATATCCATATCCATTTATTTTTTTTACTTTTCATCCATCCATATCCATATCCATCGGGTGAAGCGGGTTAATGGATAATTATCAATATCCGTTTAAATTTATTTTATTTTTAACAATTATAAGCGGTGGTTCACTATATACGATCAAAAGTAATATTTTTAATAGTTTATGCGACCGAAAGTCACATTTTACTAATCTATATAACAAATATTCAATAGATAACCCATTAAACGTGTAAAGATATCAACATGTAAGTTGCTTACTTTTAGTTACATGGAATCACATTTGAACCACCAAAGTACGATAGATACATTTGATTATTTAAACAAAACAAAATATAAGAAGAAAGTTATATTTTTAGAGAAAATATAAAGAAAGATGAATATGAATATAATTAATGAAATATCACTACATAAATGATACTAATTTGAGTGATAAATTTATTTATTTAGTTATTTCGGGTGAAAGCGGGTTCATCCATGGATGAAATTTTTTCATCTACATCCATATCCATATCCATTTAGATCGTCCATATCCACAAATAATCGGGTGGATCGGATGGATATGCACTGGATCGGGTATCCATTGCCATCCCTACCGCAGACTCCTGTCCTGTACGTGTGAAAATATCTGCACGGCTAACACCACGGTCGACCGTGCGTGGTCTAATTCTGCTTTAAATTAAACTAAACCCTCACTTTTATTTCTTTTCAACTCACTTCAAAACACACACACCTACACACGGCTGAGGAGATCGACCGCACGGAAAAGAACGCTCATTCCTTCAATTTCAATTCCTACTTTCGGTATGATTAATCCCCGCTTTCCTAACATTCAATTGTGTTTGTATGATGAATTAGGGTTATGAAGAAACCCTAACTAGAATGAATCAAAACCTAATTGATGCAAACAATTGAAATTGTTCTTGAAGAACAATTTAGAAACGATTGTAGTAATGATTATTGTATATCTATGCATTAATTTAACTTTGGATAATTCTAGGGTTCATTATACATCTAGGTTAGATTTCCATAGAAGCATTGTTCATATGATATGAATGACATTATTGCAAATTGAGTGTAATAATGTTGAATGTCAAAACATGTGTTGATGATGATTTCAAAAGTCTAGAACACATATGAACTTTGTGAAAATCTTAATCTAGTTGCAAACTCATTGACACTAATGAAGAGTGAAAATGTGAAGAATATTAACATCAAAACACCTAAGTATTGATGATAATTAAAGTTTGCAAAACTTGTTAGCTACAATTGAAGTATACACCTTGAACTAATCTAAAGTATCATTGTGTAGAAAATGGCTAGAGGAAAAGGCAAGACTGTTGTAGCAAAAAGAAAAGACTCATATGATCCACCATCTGATCCTAAAGAGAGAATTGCCTACAACATTGAATTTCTGACAGGCAGAAAAATTGCCGAGGGGAGAAGAGTCGCTCATACCGAAATGCCTGAACTTGTAAGGCAGTTTGAAAAACTCAAATGGAAATCTTTTCTCACTCTAAACGGCCCTATCCATCCCTCACTTATTCGAGAATTTTACGCTAATTTCAAGTTTGTGAATGATGAAGTATTCTTCAATCTTCTGGGCGTTAATTATCGTTATTCACTCAAGGATTTCGGGATCATGTTGGATGTTCCCACTGAGGGAGAAAAGTTCTACAACAGACAACATGATCTTTCAAACCTTCCTGACTTCATTTCAAACAAAACTCCTCTAATCGATACACTGTGCAAAAATGATGCTCCAAGAACTGAAATTGAGAAATCTGGTGTACATGGAAAACACCTTCGTCCTGAGTATGACACTTGGAACAAAATCATCATCCACAACATCTATTGCAAATCAGGCAATCACTCAAATGTCCACGCCACTCAATTTGCTCTGATGTGGTGCTTAGAAAATGATATCAAAGTAAATATGGCATATCTCATGGCATCAAGAATGAACGGAACTGTTACGGAAACCACTCGTGCATTACCCTATGGACTACATCTCAATAAAGTGTTTGACTATTTGGGTGTCACAAGTGATAACTTTCATCAACCTACACTTGCCATATTCAAAGGACCAAAAACCTCATAAGTAACCTCCCGAAAACGAAAAAGGACGTCAGGAGAAGTAAGGATCGGTAGAGAAAATGCTGAGATACCTGACAGTGAAGACGAAGAAGCTGATGAACAAGTTCAAGAGTGTCAGATAATGGCAAAGATGGACAAAATCTACAAGGAACAAATTAAGAATCTCAAAAAGGAGTAAAAGATTGTGAAGATGATGAAATGAGTAATAAAGAAGTTGACCTGCAAGACAAGCGATAAGGAGGATGAAAATTCAAGTGAATCAATCTAAGAATTCCTTGAAAAAGAATAATTGTGGCAAGGAATGTGTAAGACAATTATGCTATAATTCTATGGTTGGATGTAGACATAATGCATTTGAACTTTATAATGCCTTAATCTTACCCAAAAATGTGAAAGACTAAAAAAAAATGTGTTGCAGATAACATGCGGTCGCAGGCACGGCTGACCGTGACAGTGACTGCAGATTGACTGCAATTCATTCAAGGTTCATTAAATACACAGCTATAGCAAATCAATACCACTAACTTACAAACAATATCCAAAAGCAATCAAATTTAACTTCTTCTTTAAAATTCTTGAACAAGACAATTACTCAAAATGGATGAAAATCCTTGCTCAAGATTCTTTAAATTGAGAATTCTCAAAGAACTTCTTGCACCTCAAAACAATTAGCTTTCCAAAACCCTTTATCTTCTCAAACTCCAAACATCACTCAAATCTCAAAATGATAAAAGTTCACAACAAACTTCCATGTGATGAAAAGAAGAACTCTCAAGATGATTCAAGACACATCCAAGAAGAACATGAAGTGTTCTATGACTATCCTACTCTTCAAAGTGAGTTTGATAAAATTGGATGGTGATCATTTCTTTCGCTTAAAACCTACACATTTCCTTCACTTGTCAAGCAATTCTATTCAAAGTTTGAATTTACCTCTGACCGAAGGGTAAAATTCACTCTGCTTGATCAAGACCATGTGATGACACTTAAGCGATTTGGCTACATCCTTAGAGTGCCCAAAAAAGGAGCTGAGTTCTATGATATGAAGAATCATATACAACTCCTTCCAAAGTTCATTCCAAGAAGAGCACTAACCTCACTCTTCATTGATCCAGAACTAAAACTAAGTACTCTCTGTCAAGAAGGAGTTTTTGACAATGACATTCGACCAGAGTATGGAACATGTAAAATGATCATAAGTCACAACATTTTCTTCAGAAAAGAAGATGATGATAAAGTTTCCATGACTAAACTTGGACTCATGTGGTGCTTAACCAAGTCCATACAAGTAAATCTTGCCTACATAATGGCTTCTAGGATGCAAGATCTTAAACAAGATCCTTCAAAATCCTATCCTTATGGTCGCCGCTTGACGCTTCTGTTCAAGCATCTCAACGCACTGAACCTCACATTTCCCTCAGGAACCAAATGTATCATCATCCATGCTTAATAGAGCTACTTTCAATTGTTGTACCCTCCATGCATATTTTCATATATGCATTACTATGTTTCATGATTGCTTTGAATAAAATGTGTGCTTGTTGTGTTTTAATATATATGTTTTTCCAATATGCACAATTTAAGGGGGAGTTTTGTTCTAAGAGCGAGCTTAGTTCTAGGGAGAGCTAACCTTTTTGCTTCGACAAAAGGGGGAGAAAGATGGATACAAGTGATTGTTAACACTTGCGTATTTATAGTAAAATGTCCCTAATCACTTGTATGTTTATCATCATCAAAAAGGGGGAGAATGTTGGTTGAATGTGGATTAATGCACTAAACAATAAACTTAAGTATGATTAACCAAAGTGTGATTAACCAAAGAATATGTTTTGATGATGACACATACATATGCATAAGTGATTACTGACATCTTAACATAAAACACGCAAGGTCACTAATCCATACTTTATCTTGCAAACTACCAAGTTAAACATAGGTTAAAGAATGAAATTAAAACTTCAGCTAAACACACGGTCAAGGTACGATCGACCGCATAGTCAACCGTGAAAACCCAAACTGAATTGCAACGCAGTTTTGTGAAAACTAGTTGCACGGTCTCCACCAAGGTCAGTGCGACCGCAGTTTTCTCTGTTACCATTTTTGACCAAATAAAGTTTGACTAGTTCTCGACATCTATAATTCATGAAACCTTTCTCAACATGCTTAGAATAGATGCCTTCTTCATACTCAACCGAGGTTTGGTCATAAAAACACTAATTGTGATTAATTGCGCCTAATGACATCTTAATGACAAATTAACCAAGATTAGGCATAACACATAAGTGTTAATCAACAACTTGTGATCTTAATTCTTATCTAGATATCCTTAGTATGATTATCAAGTACCAACACACTTAAGCCAATGTCACTAGAACAATGATTGCTATTAGAAATGACTTAGTGATTAATTAAGGCTAAATGAGAAACAATGCTCTCAAGATTAACTAGTAATGACTTGTAGTCCTAAAACACACTTAGATACATTTAGGATGGTCATCAAGTCCCAACTAGAGATTGCTCTTCCCTTGTGCATGTGTTGGACATTAATGTGTGCTTACACATTAATCATGTAATGTGTCATATTGCACATTAAACTTATTAAGTGCTTAAATTATAAGTTATGCAAGTATCGATATGATTGATCCTAGAATAACTATCTCTTGCTATGTGAGTATTACTTGCTACTTTTCAATATGCTTAATACTCATAAACTTGTTAACTTGATTAATATGTTTGCTATGTGCTCATTAGTTAGGATTCAAGTAACTAACCTACTCCAATAGATTAAGTGTAAAATGGTTCACAATGAAAGTATAGTCAATTATCTATTTTATCTAGTCTAAGTAACTAAGGGTGATTTCTTATGACTTAACTTTGATGTCACTACATGCTTCATGATTATCTTATAGAGACATTGTTCAATTAATCTCTAACTAAACTTAAAAAGAACATGACTTGTGATTAATTGAAACTAGGAAGTTAATGACATAGTGACTAGTCTTTAGAATTGAACCAAAGACATTAATGTGACTAACTAAGTCTTGACCAAACTGAAATTTCCCAAAATATCAATCAAGACACTTCTCCAAGAATGTTGGGTTTGCCACTTTTGGAATGATTAGTCACTTTCATGCATTAAGACCAAATCTCACACACTTAATGCATATAGTACTTGTATAGGATGTTTGGTTTCTTTTGCAGGTGCTAGAAGGAGTAAAGGTGCCACAATGTGGTGTTAAAATTTGAGTCAAACGACTATACAACGGATACCTAATTTGGACTGGAGCACGCACGGTCGCACCACGGTCGACCGTACAGGCAACCGTACATCAACGGCTATTTTTTGAATCTCACTATAAAAGGCAAACATTTAAGAGTATTTGAAGCTGACCCTCTTACATATTTCAAAGGCTTATCTCCAGTGATCACAAGTGCATCAATTATTACTCAAATGTGATCAAGCAAGAGAAGATTATATGATCTTATAGATATAGAATTAGGTTGTTGTAAACTTACTAATCAAAATAATTTATCTTGTGAGTTTACTTAATGTAATGTAAGTCCTAGTATTGTGTTAGGATCATCATTGCAAAGTGTATAAGTCTTGTAACTTCAATTAGGATAAGCATAGGCTAGCTTAGTGATCCACTTCCTTAAAGGGACTTAGGAAGTTGATTAATCTTATTTGGAGATTAATACTTGTCCAAGGTGAAGACAAGTTGATCTAGGTTAGAGTTGATCTTTCAAAGGGATAGAAAGATTAGGTTTGTTGTCTACCAAAGAAGTTGAAGACTTGTAAATCGGATCTCCACAGGGTTTGAAGAAAAGTGCTTAGTGAAGCAACAAATCTCGATTAGTGTAATCGGGGAGTGGATTAAGGTGGATTAGTTAACATCCACCCGAACCACTATAAATCCTTGTATCTATGTTCTTTACATTACTTCATTTATCATTTTGAACATATACACTATACACATCAAGTTTGAGTTGAGTTGGTTGATCAAAGTTAAATCGAATTTGGTGATCAATCGAAAAAGTGTTAAAAATGTATTAAGTAACTATTCACCCCCCTCTAGTTACTTACACAGGCTCTCAGAGCCGACACACACATTCACTTGAAATATCGTCCATACGACGACATTGCACCCTCATACTACAATCTCAAGTAACAACCCTTCATCGTTCGCAAAGCGACTCCACCAAAATCCCACATACGCCTCTATGACTAGGCATATTCCACTCTGCTTAATCAGTCGTGCACCTCAGTCGAGATCACCCGACCTTCCTCGCAACGAACATTTAATAACAATTGCTCACTCTCATGGAGAAGAGTGATCAATCCGACGCAATAATTATATCGACCGCAATATCAACACTTCATCATAACCTTCGGCCTAACCGACCATTAAGTCAATCACCGGCTCACCGGTCATCTTTACCCATCTATCACTTGAGTGTAACAAGATGCGCTCATCCGCTACTTCATAAGAAGTATTTACCGCAATGTTCTTAAAATTTAACCTTCGCCACCGTCGAATTACTATCACCCGTCGATCACTATTATAACCTTTGATGCTTCCAAGGGTATCTCACGGGCACCCTAATGTAGCGACCCGACAAAATCGTCATTGACGGTGCCGACTACTTAGGTCCCGTTGCGTGGTCATAGTCCCTATATGAGACTCGTTTGACCAAAATTATGTCGCATTCATTTGAAACGTACAAGACTTGCAAAGTTTAGTTTACAAACAATTCGACAACAAGTTTAAGATTACAAAAATTGTAAAGTATAAATGAAATAACTTGCGACATAATATAAGTTGAAAATCACAGTTGCTATAAATAGCGTAAGTATGTATGCTTTAAAGTTTAATCCAAAAGTGCTATCACTAGCGTATGCATGTATGCTTGACCTCAAGCAAGTAATCAAAGTGTGCGGAAGCATGTATCAAGTAGCCGAGTATGAACCTGAGAAACATATAGAAAACTGTCAACGAAAAACGTTGGTGAAATCATAGGTGTGTTTGTAAACGTTGTTTTTGAACCACAAGATTTAGTATTCCCATAGTTGATTATCAAAATCGTTTGCATTCCAAAATATTGTTCGCGAGCACCCAATTATCAAGACTTAACGTTTCCTTCCATAGAACCCCATCACAATAGTGTTAGAACATACACTGTTTCTCGAAAATATATTTCATCCGTAGACGGTAGCGAACCGTCCGTAATGAGGGTTTGTCAAACCCGTATGGCCACACAATATAAGTTCTCGCTTACACCCTGCAAGTGTAACTAATGATAATCGAATTGAGGATTTTTGTTCTAACTCGCTGTGGAATGTTTGTTTCCTTGTACTTGTGTTCAAAGTATAAAAGTAAGTAGTACAAAATGTAACAAAGTGTATGTTTCTCAGCCCACAATTTAAAAGTATAAAAAGTTGTTGAAAAGGTGGGACTATGATCTCACCTCGAGTGCACGAGTATAAATGTACTCACAAAGTAAACGTGTGCATGAATGTTGCTTAGCCTTGACCTAAACAAGTAAGTTGTGTCAATTAACCGGTTACGACACAAGGTCGGGCGAAATGTGTTCAATTAGTCCTATGGCTCGTTACGACTCGATTAAGTATAGCATGTGAATCACGTTGTCAAGTTTCATACAAGAAACAAGTATAAAAGCATGTTAGAATGATTGTATAAAAGTTTGGTTAAGTTTGGCTAAAAGTCAAACTTGGTCAAAGTCAAAGTCAACGATGTCGGGTCGGGTATCCGACAATTTTTCTAAGTTATATAATCATATATGAGCATGTTGGCCAAGTTTCATGTTAATCGGAGGTCCGTAGCATATCAAACATTTTACGTCAAATGACCAAGCAAAACAGCCAGTTTTAGTACAATGGGACGGCGTCCTGAATGGCTAGACGGCGTCCCACATTGAAGGGTGGGACGGCGTCCTGATACCCTAGACGGCGTCTAGGTTCAAAAGGTGGGACGGCGTCTAGGAGGTTGGGACGGCGTCCCAAGAGGCTTACAGGTCCTGTTTGCAGAAAACACAAGGCACGAGCCAAACTTCAATCAATCCTAGTTTATGATCCGCAAACAATCAAGACATGTATTTTATATCACCGGAAAGCTCTTTCGACAAGGAACACAACTAGATACATTTCCTAAATCAAATTTATCATTTTAGACAACAAAAATCTCGTCGAAAGTTCGTTAAACGTTCCAAAACAAGGTTTCAAGTTCATCAATTGCAATTCAAGTTTCGGGAATCCGATTTATACATATGATATGCCGTTTTGAAGGTAATGAAACATGTAATACAACTAAACACTTATCAATAACATTAATAAGCATTCAACGCATCAAAAGTTCGTTTTAAGAGTTGTCAAACCCTAACCAAACCTCAAAATCACTAATCATGTTAATGTAAGGTTTTCATGTCAATCAACACACCAAAACGAAGCTATTGAAGTAACTAACACTTTGAACACACAAACATTAACATCTAAACACATTTCATCATCCAAAATCAAAGATTAAACATACACTTTTCATTTTCAAGCTAGTTACACCAAAACATCAAGATCGAACATACAAATCATATATTCATGTTATACACGAGCCATAGACACTAACTAACAACATTTCAAGTCAAAAACGCGAATTTAGAGAAAATTTAGTGTTTTAGAAATGTTACCCAAAATGGATGAAATTGGTACCAAATCGAAGAGGATGATGAGAGGATCACGAATATGTAATTTGTTTTGAAGTTTGCTTCCCGATCCGAATTTAGATGATGAATTATGTTTGTGTTCTTGAGAGAAAAAGAAAGAAAGAGAGAGAGAGAGGGAGGGATTGAATGGTGGAAAAATGGGTTGACTAGTTGACCTAGTCAACTAGTTTGCCCATTTGGCAACTCCGGTCCCTCGAGTTTCAAAGCGGGTGCGGGATTTAACCGATCGAATATTTTTAAAACGCAAGTTAACGAGAGATGTTATAATTAAATGACGGAATTATTATGAACGTTAGTCGACGGAAACTACGAATTTAAATAACGAAAGGTAATATTTAAAAGAAAAAGACGGTGTTAAAAATAAATTTAACGGAAAAAGGCGGGATGTTACATTACCTACACCTTAAAAGAAATTTCGTCCCGAAATTTAGTTGGAAGTAGTAGTCGTTGTTTCTTCCTCGAGATCTTGCGTTGTCGGTTCTACGAATAAGTGAAGGTACTCCCTTGGGCATTTCAACGAACTTTGACAGTCGGGATTTCACGTCGTCTTAGAGTTTGGGTTCACGATTCATGGTTTCGACCGGCCCTCCTAAGAATGAAGTTTATCGTCGATAGTGAGCCCATCGAAAAGGAATAACAAGTTCTTGTTTCGCAAAACACGTCTTTAAGTTGATACATCGAATGTAGGATAAACGGAGACTCAAAATGGGTCGGAAAATCTAAACGGCTAACAACGGGTCCAAAACACCCCAAGAATTTAAAGGATCAAAATATCGCGGATTTAGCTTCCTACGTTTTCCCGAAATGGATTGCACCTTTCCAAGGTGCGACTCTTAACGTGACGCGGTTTCCCACGTGGAATTTGAATTGTTTACGTCTAACATCGGCGTAGCTCTTGGTGATTACGAGTCGCGTAGGGTTTTACTTGAATATGAATAAATTTTCTCGGTTGCTCATGAATAACCTCGGCCCCGGTGAATTGATCATCGTTTACTTGGTTCGACAAAGGAGAATGACGTTTTCCGGTCACATGTGGTTTCAAAAGGAGTGACGTTAAAACTCGAATGAAAATCATTGTAGTACGAGGATTTGGTTAAAGGAAAATACTTTTCTCAAGTAAATTTGAAGTTGGTAATACAAACTTGTATTATGGTTTCCAAGGTTTAAATCGCATGTTTGTTCGGTCCGTCGGGTTGTGGATGGTACACGGTACTCATGTCTAAACGCGGTCCCGAGGCTTTTTGTAAGGTACTCCAAAATCTAGAAGTGAAACGAGGATCTCGATCCGAAACGGGGTACATTTCCCTAAGGCATATTGAACAAGTTTGCTAGGAATTGAAAACGTTAGCTAGGACAAGTTTCTCAAGAAAATTCGCGTCGCGGAAGATTTATCGGTTTCCAAAAACGTTCGTTAGGACTATTCACCCTCGAGGCGAATACTAGTATAATGTGAGGAGTCTCTCCCTCCATTGAGAATTTAGAATAAAGATTTCCTTATACGAAAGTGCGAGTGTAAGGCGAGAGATGTTTCCGCCTCGATGCGAGCATAACGAGTAAATTGTAGTTAGTCAATAAGACTGTGCGAGGACGAGATAGTATACCCGTGTGACATACGGTTGAAGTCGAATGGAATCGGTAATTCATTCGGAAGCATAAATATAATTTGACAATAATTGAAGGTGTGTCCCCGGTATGGTTGTTATAAATATTCTCGGAGTTTTCGGATGTCCAAACCTGAAAAGATGAAGTCATGTACATGGCACATGGTGGTGTTTAGGTTGATCGAGTCTAACCACCATCACGCGTCACTAGAACTTTGGTATGTCTTACCGTAATATAACCACGTTGATCGAGTGTCGTTATATTACGCTAACTCATACCTCCATTCCCACATCACTCCATAGATTCAAGTTCGTGTCATCGTGAAGACCTAAAATGAACAAAATGTAACGACGTCTCAAATGTGACTCATATTAAATCGAAAGAATTTTTGCAAATCTAAGGAAGCGTTCCCCGAGGGAAGTGTATAAATGATTGTTCACGTCAATGTGGTTCGAGTCAGACAATAAGGTATTCAGGTATGAAAAGAGTAACGAGTCATAATAACGAGTAGCACGCAACCGTAGTGATAAATGTTGATGACGATACTCACCTAGAGTAGTGATGGTAGTAACACCAAAAAGTAGATAGTAAGAAACACCAGTGGGAAACCGATAGTAAGTTGAAACGGTGGCAAATAACAATCCGGGAGACAGAGTTCCCGAACAAGTGTGACTAATGAAGTCGTCGTCATCCATACGTGTATGAATCATGAATTTACGTGTGTTACCAAAAAGTGGCGGAATACGAGTTCGTATGATGAAGGTTGGGTACCATTAAAAAGTTTGCCTAAGAATGACTCAAGTATAATGCACAGTAGTCAAGTAAGTGCTATCTATAGCAAATGTATGTCAGAATGCAAATGCTAACTATCCGGTTGTAGTCTAGACTCACTAATGCGTCCTAACGACTCTGTTAGACACACTAATGCACGTCCTAGTTCCCTACAACCAACGCTCTGATACCATCTGTAGCGACCCGACAAAATCGTCATTGACGGTGCCGACTACTTAGGTCCCGTTGCGTGGTCATAGTCCCTATATGAGACTCGTTTGACCAAAATTATGTCGCATTCATTTGAAACGTACAAGACTTGCAAAGTTTAGTTTACAAACAATTCGACAACAAGTTTAAGATTACAAAAATTGTAAAGTATAAATGAAATAACTTGCGACATAATATAAGTTGAAAATCACAGTTGCTATAAATAGCGTAAGTATGTATGCTTTAAAGTTTAATCCAAAAGTGCTATCACTAGCGTATGCATGTATGCTTGACCTCAAGCAAGTAATCAAAGTGTGCGGAAGCATGTATCAAGTAGCCGAGTATGAACCTGAGAAACATATAGAAAACTGTCAACGAAAAACGTTGGTGAAATCATAGGTGTGTTTGTAAACGTTGTTTTTGAACCACAAGATTTAGTATTCCCATAGTTGATTATCAAAATCGTTTGCATTCCAAAATATTGTTCGCGAGCACCCAATTATCAAGACTTAACGTTTCCTTCCATAGAACCCCATCACAATAGTGTTAGAACATACACTGTTTCTCGAAAATATATTTCATCCGTAGACGGTAGCGAACCGTCCGTAATGAGGGTTTGTCAAACCCGTATGGCCACACAATATAAGTTCTCGCTTACACCCTGCAAGTGTAACTAATGATAATCGAATTGAGGATTTTTGTTCTAACTCGCTGTGGAATGTTTGTTTCCTTGTACTTGTGTTCAAAGTATAAAAGTAAGTAGTACAAAATGTAACAAAGTGTATGTTTCTCAGCCCACAATTTAAAAGTATAAAAAGTTGTTGAAAAGGTGGGACTATGATCTCACCTCGAGTGCACGAGTATAAATGTACTTCACAAAGTAAACGTGTGCATGAATGTTGCTTAGCCTTGACCTAAACAAGTAAGTTGTGTCAATTAACCGGTTACGACACAAGGTCGGGCGAAATGTGTTCAATTAGTCCTATGGCTCGTTACGACTCGATTAAGTATAGCATGTGAATCACGTTGTCAAGTTTCATACAAGAAACAAGTATAAAAGCATGTTAGAATGATTGTATAAAAGTTTGGTTAAGTTTGGCTAAAAGTCAAACTTGGTCAAAGTCAAAGTCAACGATGTCGGGTCGGGTATCCGACAATTTTTCTAAGTTATATAATCATATATGAGCATGTTGGCCAAGTTTCATGTTAATCGGAGGTCCGTAGCATATCAAACATTTTACGTCAAATGACCAAGCAAAACAGCCAGTTTTAGTACAATGGGACGGCGTCCTGAATGGCTAGACGGCGTCCCACATTGAAGGGTGGGACGGCGTCCTGATACCCTAGACGGCGTCTAGGTTCAAAAGGTGGGACGGCGTCTAGGAGGTTGGGACGGCGTCCCAAGAGGCTTACAGGTCCTGTTTGCAGAAAACACAAGGCACGAGCCAAACTTCAATCAATCCTAGTTTATGATCCGCAAACAATCAAGACATGTATTTTATATCACCGGAAAGCTCTTTCGACAAGGAACACAACTAGATACATTTCCTAAATCAAATTTATCATTTTAGACAACAAAAATCTCGTCGAAAGTTCGTTAAACGTTCCAAAACAAGGTTTCAAGTTCATCAATTGCAATTCAAGTTTCGGGAATCCGATTTATACATATGATATGCCGTTTTGAAGGTAATGAAACATGTAATACAACTAAACACTTATCAATAACATTAATAAGCATTCAACGCATCAAAAGTTCGTTTTAAGAGTTGTCAAACCCTAACCAAACCTCAAAATCACTAATCATGTTAATGTAAGGTTTTCATGTCAATCAACACACCAAAACGAAGCTATTGAAGTAACTAACACTTTGAACACACAAACATTAACATCTAAACACATTTCATCATCCAAAATCAAAGATTAAACATACACTTTTCATTTTCAAGCTAGTTACACCAAAACATCAAGATCGAACATACAAATCATATATTCATGTTATACACGAGCCATAGACACTAACTAACAACATTTCAAGTCAAAAACGCGAATTTAGAGAAAATTTAGTGTTTTAGAAATGTTACCCAAAATGGATGAAATTGGTACCAAATCGAAGAGGATGATGAGAGGATCACGAATATGTAATTTGTTTTGAAGTTTGCTTCCCGATCCGAATTTAGATGATGAATTATGTTTGTGTTCTTGAGAGAAAAAGAAAGAAAGAGAGAGAGAGAGGGAGGGATTGAATGGTGGAAAAATGGGTTGACTAGTTGACCTAGTCAACTAGTTTGCCCATTTGGCAACTCCGGTCCCTCGAGTTTCAAAGCGGGTGCGGGATTTAACCGATCGAATATTTTTAAAACGCAAGTTAACGAGAGATGTTATAATTAAATGACGGAATTATTATGAACGTTAGTCGACGGAAACTACGAATTTAAATAACGAAAGGTAATATTTAAAAGAAAAAGACGGTGTTAAAAATAAATTTAACGGAAAAAGGCGGGATGTTACATTACCTACACCTTAAAAGAAATTTCGTCCCGAAATTTAGTTGGAAGTAGTAGTCGTTGTTTCTTCCTCGAGATCTTGCGTTGTCGGTTCTACGAATAAGTGAAGGTACTCCCTTGGGCATTTCAACGAACTTTGACAGTCGGGATTTCACGTCGTCTTAGAGTTTGGGTTCACGATTCATGGTTTCGACCGGCCCTCCTAGGAATGAAGTTTATCGTCGATAGTGAGCCCATCGAAAAGGAATAACAAGTTCTTGTTTCGCAAAACACGTCTTTAAGTTGATACATCGAATGTAGGATAAACGGAGACTCAAAATGGGTCGGAAAATCTAAACGGCTAACAACGGGTCCAAAACACCCCAAGAATTTAAAGGATCAAAATATCGCGGATTTAGCTTCCTACGTTTTCCCGAAATGGATTGCACCTTTCCAAGGTGCGACTCTTAACGTGACGCGGTTTCCCACGTGGAATTTGAATTGTTTACGTCTAACATCGGCGTAGCTCTTGGTGATTACGAGTCGCGTAGGGTTTTACTTGAATATGAATAAATTTTCTCGGTTGCTCATGAATAACCTCGGCCCCGGTGAATTGATCATCGTTTACTTGGTTCGACAAAGGAGAATGACGTTTTCCGGTCACATGTGGTTTCAAAAGGAGTGACGTTAAAACTCGAATGAAAATCATTGTAGTACGAGGATTTGGTTAAAGGAAAATACTTTTCTCAAGTAAATTTGAAGTTGGTAATACAAACTTGTATTATGGTTTCCAAGGTTTAAATCGCATGTTTGTTCGGTCCGTCGGGTTGTGGATGGTACACGGTACTCATGTCTAAACGCGGTCCCGAGGCTTTTTGTAAGGTACTCCAAAATCTAGAAGTGAAACGAGGATCTCGATCCGAAACGGGGTACATTTCCCTAAGGCATATTGAACAAGTTTGCTAGGAATTGAAAACGTTAGCTAGGACAAGTTTCTCAAGAAAATTCGCGTCGCGGAAGATTTATCGGTTTCCAAAAACGTTCGTTAGGACTATTCACCCTCGAGGCGAATACTAGTATAATGTGAGGAGTCTCTCCCTCCATTGAGAATTTAGAATAAAGATTTCCTTATACGAAAGTGCGAGTGTAAGGCGAGAGATGTTTCCGCCTCGATGCGAGCATAACGAGTAAATTGTAGTTAGTCAATAAGACTGTGCGAGGACGAGATAGTATACCCGTGTGACATACGGTTGAAGTCGAATGGAATCGGTAATTCATTCGGAAGCATAAATATAATTTGACAATAATTGAAGGTGTGTCCCCGGTATGGTTGTTATAAATATTCTCGGAGTTTTCGGATGTCCAAACCTGAAAAGATGAAGTCATGTACATGGCACATGGTGGTGTTTAGGTTGATCGAGTCTAACCACCATCACGCGTCACTAGAACTTTGGTATGTCTTACCGTAATATAACCACGTTGATCGAGTGTCGTTATATTACGCTAACTCATACCTCCATTCCCACATCACTCCATAGATTCAAGTTCGTGTCATCGTGAAGACCTAAAATGAACAAAATGTAACGACGTCTCAAACGTGACTCATATTAAATCGAAAGAATTTTTGCAAATCTAAGGAAGCGTTCCCCGAGGGAAGTGTATAAATGATTGTTCACGTCAATGTGGTTCGAGTCAGACAATAAGGTATTCAGGTATGAAAAGAGTAACGAGTCATAATAACGAGTAGCACGCAACCGTAGTGATAAATGTTGATGACGATACTCACCTAGAGTAGTGATGGTAGTAACACCAAAAAGTAGATAGTAAGAAACACCAGTGGGAAACCGATAGTAAGTTGAAACGGTGGCAAATAACAATCCGGGAGACAGAGTTCCCGAACAAGTGTGACTAATGAAGTCGTCGTCATCCATACGTGTATGAATCATGAATTTACGTGTGTTACCAAAAAGTGGCGGAATACGAGTTCGTATGATGAAGGTTGGGTACCATTAAAAAGTTTGCCTAAGAATGACTCAAGTATAATGCACAGTAGTCAAGTAAGTGCTATCTATAGCAAATGTATGTCAGAATGCAAATGCTAACTATCCGGTTGTAGTCTAGACTCACTAATGCGTCCTAACGACTCTGTTAGACACACTAATGCACGTCCTAGTTCCCTACAACCAACGCTCTGATACCATCTGTAGCGACCCGACAAAATCGTCATTGACGGTGCCGACTACTTAGGTCCCGTTGCGTGGTCATAGTCCCTATATGAGACTCGTTTGACCAAAATTATGTCGCATTCATTTGAAACGTACAAGACTTGCAAAGTTTAGTTTACAAACAATTCGACAACAAGTTTAAGATTACAAAAATTGTAAAGTATAAATGAAATAACTTGCGACATAATATAAGTTGAAAATCACAGTTGCTATAAATAGCGTAAGTATGTATGCTTTAAAGTTTAATCCAAAAGTGCTATCACTAGCGTATGCATGTATGCTTGACCTCAAGCAAGTAATCAAAGTGTGCGGAAGCATGTATCAAGTAGCCGAGTATGAACCTGAGAAACATATAGAAAACTGTCAACGAAAAACGTTGGTGAAATCATAGGTGTGTTTGTAAACGTTGTTTTTGAACCACAAGATTTAGTATTCCCATAGTTGATTATCAAAATCGTTTGCATTCCAAAATATTGTTCGCGAGCACCCAATTATCAAGACTTAACGTTTCCTTCCATAGAACCCCATCACAATAGTGTTAGAACATACACTGTTTCTCGAAAATATATTTCATCCGTAGACGGTAGCGAACCGTCCGTAATGAGGGTTTGTCAAACCCGTATGGCCACACAATATAAGTTCTCGCTTACACCCTGCAAGTGTAACTAATGATAATCGAATTGAGGATTTTTGTTCTAACTCGCTGTGGAATGTTTGTTTCCTTGTACTTGTGTTCAAAGTATAAAAGTAAGTAGTACAAAATGTAACAAAGTGTATGTTTCTCAGCCCACAATTTAAAAGTATAAAAAGTTGTTGAAAAGGTGGGACTATGATCTCACCTCGAGTGCACGAGTATAAATGTACTTCACAAAGTAAACGTGTGCATGAATGTTGCTTAGCCTTGACCTAAACAAGTAAGTTGTGTCAATTAACCGGTTACGACACAAGGTCGGGCGAAATGTGTTCAATTAGTCCTATGGCTCGTTACGACTCGATTAAGTATAGCATGTGAATCACGTTGTCAAGTTTCATACAAGAAACAAGTATAAAAGCATGTTAGAATGATTGTATAAAAGTTTGGTTAAGTTTGGCTAAAAGTCAAACTTGGTCAAAGTCAAAGTCAACGATGTCGGGTCGGGTATCCGACAATTTTTCTAAGTTATATAATCATATATGAGCATGTTGGCCAAGTTTCATGTTAATCGGAGGTCCGTAGCATATCAAACATTTTACGTCAAATGACCAAGCAAAACAGCCAGTTTTAGTACAATGGGACGGCGTCCTGAATGGCTAGACGGCGTCCCACATTGAAGGGTGGGACGGCGTCCTGATACCCTAGACGGCGTCTAGGTTCAAAAGGTGGGACGGCGTCTAGGAGGTTGGGACGACGTCCCAAGAGGCTTACAGGTCCTGTTTGCAGAAAACACAAGGCACGAGCCAAACTTCAATCAATCCTAGTTTATGATCCGCAAACAATCAAGACATGTATTTTATATCACCGGAAAGCTCTTTCGACAAGGAACACAACTAGATACATTTCCTAAATCAAATTTATCATTTTAGACAACAAAAATCTCGTCGAAAGTTCGTTAAACGTTCCAAAACAAGGTTTCAAGTTCATCAATTGCAATTCAAGTTTCGGGAATCCGATTTATACATATGATATGCCGTTTTGAAGGTAATGAAACATGTAATACAACTAAACACTTATCAATAACATTAATAAGCATTCAACGCATCAAAAGTTCGTTTTAAGAGTTGTCAAACCCTAACCAAACCTCAAAATCACTAATCATGTTAATGTAAGGTTTTCATGTCAATCAACACACCAAAACGAAGCTATTGAAGTAACTAACACTTTGAACACACAAACATTAACATCTAAACACATTTCATCATCCAAAATCAAAGATTAAACATACACTTTTCATTTTCAAGCTAGTTACACCAAAACATCAAGATCGAACATACAAATCATATATTCATGTTATACACGAGCCATAGACACTAACTAACAACATTTCAAGTCAAAAACGCGAATTTAGAGAAAATTTAGTGTTTTAGAAATGTTACCCAAAATGGATGAAATTGGTACCAAATCGAAGAGGATGATGAGAGGATCACGAATATGTAATTTGTTTTGAAGTTTGCTTCCCGATCCGAATTTAGATGATGAATTATGTTTGTGTTCTTGAGAGAAAAAGAAAGAAAGAGAGAGAGAGAGGGAGGGATTGAATGGTGGAAAAATGGGTTGACTAGTTGACCTAGTCAACTAGTTTGCCCATTTGGCAACTCCGGTCCCTCGAGTTTCAAAGCGGGTGCGGGATTTAACCGATCGAATATTTTTAAAACGCAAGTTAACGAGAGATGTTATAATTAAATGACGGAATTATTATGAACGTTAGTCGACGGAAACTACGAATTTAAATAACGAAAGGTAATATTTAAAAGAAAAAGACGGTGTTAAAAATAAATTTAACGGAAAAAGGCGGGATGTTACACCTAAGCACAAAATGATCACACCATCACCGGAGTTGAACATCACACTAGCAGGTATAAGAAGGCACCTGACGCCAAACTCCCACCGCAACCTATCAAGATTTAGAACTCGATTTTTGGGTTCCATACACCCGACATTGTCCATCTCTCCCCAATAATGACCCAAAGTCATACTTACCCGAAAAACCTTACGGTTTATTGTCTTATCGAAAGTTTCTACCAATCACACACTAGCCGCAACTTCCACAAGGCCAAACGATATAGCCTAACGAAACGTTCCGTCTAACGCTAAGAGGTGCTTGGAACACCAAGTCTTACACCCTTCCAAATAACGACACAATCAATACAACAGGGGATATTCTGTTAGGAATGTTACCCTATAATCCATAACACACTAACGTGACCATTGTCATACGGATCTCACTCCCATGAGTTTAATGACCCAAAGACTCCTCGATTCACAAATTCCAAGACGACTCATAACTAGAATCTTTACGCAATTCTCTAACCACACACTCTACGGAGTGTAACCCAATTCTACAATCATTAGACTTGCTACGTCCCATTACGGGATTCAAGTCCTCATCGCACACACGCTCACTAATCGGTCATCCTAGTTACGATGAGTAACTACAATGAATGACAATCTCAATAATGCACCCACTACTTAGGGGGACTAAGTACGCGCCGAACTCGTGAGTTGGCTCACTCACTTAACTAACCAAATCCACTGTAACACTTCCCGACTCGTAATGAACCCGATGTGACTACAAGCACATCATCCGAGACAACCATACCCTATGAACCAATAAAAGATTCCTTATTTATCCCGAATCTACGCCAACCATGCCACGTTTCCTCCATTCGGTACTCATCATGTCATGCTTGATGTCAAGATACACTTTCGTAATAATGGTGATCATTCACTATTACAAATGCGTAACTTACCATTTTCACATGGTCACGCAAAGTACTTTACCCGGACTGACGCGACATTCACACGAAATAACACGCAATAACTCCTAGTACCCGAATGACCAAAGTCCTTACCGTGAACTTGATCACTCAAAATCGCCAAACATTCGAATCTCTCCAATAGATTCATCCCTAGGACACCGCATCAAATAGATATCTGTATATATACACCTATATATAATATAATAATAAATATACACAAGTATACCGCATCAACAAGTTAACCTATAACCTAGGTGACTATCACTAAAACAATGTCCAGGTTCACCTACTTACATTAGGCACTTTCAAATCTCAGTCTGACCCGTATTCCTACAAGTCCCGCATATAATGCATAATCTCCAATAAGTCTAAGACTAGGCACCTATCCCAAGATTACCTAATTCCCTTAGACTATGCTCTGATACCACTTATAATGACCCAACTTCGTTTTACCAAAAGCACGACTTAATTTTTTTTTAACAGACCATCTGGACGGCATCCAGTTACAAAGAGCAGGACGGCGTCCAACAATCAGGACGACGTCCAGTAACACTAAAATGTTCTGAGATAGAAAACACCTAACCCACGTTATACTGGACGGCGTCCAAGAAGCTTGGATGGCGTCCAACACACCTGATCAGTCCCATTCCATTTCAAACCAAGCTTTAACACTTTAAATCCACAACCAAACTTTTTGTACTACCAACTCAAGTTTTACATCAATAAAACGTTAAATAAAAGTGTTTACGCCTCAAATACGGGTTAAGACTCAATAACCCAACCCAATACCAAGAGCATAATCCCGGGGACTACCAAATCCCCAATCCACGTCCAAACATCCAAAAGCTACCCCATCGATCCCAAGCGCTCCTACGCATCTAGTCTTGTAAAGACCCATCCTAATCCATAAGAACGAATACAATAACATATGATTACATCGCGAGGTATTTGACCTCTATATGATACATTTTACAAATATTGTATTCGTTTTAAAAGACAAACTTTCATTTACATCGAAAGTTGACAAGCATGCATGCCATTTCATAATATCCATCTATAAATGATCTAATATGTCATTTACTTAATCATAATCTTTACTGAACTCAACTAATTGAATGCAACGTCTTTTGAAATATGCCATGAATGACTCCAAGTAATATCTTTAAAATGAGCAAATGCACAGCGGAAGATTTCTTTAACACTTGAGAATAAACATGCTTTAAAGTGTCAACCAAAAGGTTGGTGATTTCATTAGTTTATCATAAACGATCATTTTCATCATTTTAATAGACCACGAGATTTTCATTTCCATTTCTCATAAATATACGTCCCATGCATAGAGACAAAAATCATTCATATGGATTGAACACCCGGTAACCGACATTAACAAGATGCATATAAGAATATTCCCTATTATTCTGGGACATCCATCAGACATGATAAAAACAAATTCGAAGTACTAAAGCATCCGGTACTTTGGATGGGGTTTGTTAGGCCCAATAGATCTATCTTTAGGATTCGCGTCAACTAGTAGATCGGTTTACTAATTCTTAGGCTACCAAGCAAAAAGGGGCATATTCGGATTCGATCATTCAACCATAGAATGTAGTTTCAATTACTTGTGTCTATTTCGTAAAACAGTTATAAAAGCAGCGCATGTATTCTCAGTCCCAAAAATATATATTACAAAAGCATTTAAAAAGGGAGTAATGAAACTCACAAAACTGTATTTCGTAGCAATAATGCATATGACGGCACTGAACAAGTGCAAGGTTGGCCTCGGATTCACGAACCTATATTAAGTATATATATATTTATATGTTGATCAATATATGTCTAACAATCTAGGTCAAGTCATAGTGTACCACAATCCTAATGCTCGAGACTAATATGCAAAGGTCAACAAAAGTCAATTTGACTCAAAATGATTTCCAAAATTTATACATGATTATTACATAGTTTAAATATCGTCGTTTTATATTTTTAAATATTTTTAAAAGATTTTATTAGAGTAAATAATATAATTCATTTATTATTAAAATTTATATAAAAATATACTTTTATATGTCTTAAGTAATAAAATTTATAAAGTTCATTTAATATCACAAAAATAATATGATAGGTAGTATTAACGTAATTATATTACACGTAGTAAAATATCTTTGTATTACATATTTATTTGATAAAATAACATTTATTATAATAATAAGTAAAAGTTGTATTATTTTGTAATGATAATAATTATTATTCTATTAATAAAAAAATATCAATATTTATATTTACTAAAAGTGATATTATGATAAAGTGATAATTCTAATTATGATAACTTTAATATTTATGATACTTTTTAATATTAACTTTAAAATAATAATTTTATTTAAAATGATAATAATAATAATGACATTTCATAATAACAATGACATTTCTATTAATATGATAATTTTTTGTTAAGATGATAGTTTTAATGATACTTTTAATAATAATAGTAATGATAAAATTATAAAAAGATAATTTTATCTAAATCCATATCTTACGATATTTTAATTTCATCATGATACTCATACTCATTATTTCCTAATTGATTCATTTAATAGCTTTTAATCGTCTTTTATATGGCGTTCATATTAATGATAATAATAGTAATCATAATAATTAGGTGTTACTAATATTAGTTTTCATTATAATAATATTAATAATAATAAATATTATGGTAATATTAATGATAATACTAATAACTATTTTAATAATAATAATAATAATACTAATTATAACTTTTACGATAGTAACAATAGTAATAATAATAAAATAACAATTTTTAATGATAATACCTTTTATTGATAATGATAATAATAATAATAATAATAATAACAATAATAATAATAATAATAATAATAATTAGATAAAACTAGAACGACGATAATAATGACGATAATAATAATCATTTTTAATAATAATACAAAAATTCAATCGACTATAACTTCAAATCCGTTCATCGAACCCATTCGAGTTCTAAATGAAAAGTTCTTAATTTTTCGCTAGTTTTCCAATGACATGCATATCTTATACCTTATCTCAACCGCATATGCAACTAATTTAGGATTCAACATAACCTACCTAACGACAATGTCAAAATTACAAGCATGTATAATCCTATATACTCGAGCACTAGTCAGGGATACACTATTAATAAGTAAAAATTAAATTATGAGTGCTTACGTATCAATATTGAGATTCAATATTGCAGGAAAGGTACGTAAACGCAACGAAGATGATAAACACTAGATTGACCTCACGAGCATACCCATGACCCATACCCATCACCTCCATAGCTATAACCCATAATTTCCTTAGCCCTATCCTACTCGAAAACCAGTTTTGAAATAGCTCGCTCATGACCTCGTCGTAATATTTTATGTATAATACTCAATAATATCACTCATAATACTAATATTAATAAGATTAATAATATTACTAATTTCTATAATAATAATAATAATAATATAATTATAAACAACATATAGGGAGTAATATGTAGTCGTGCATGTGTGTGTTTAATATACAAGTAAAAATGTTTTTTATAGCCATATGACCAATCCATCCATCCCATGCGATCGCATGGGATGTGTATGGTTTTAGCTTGCGATCGCATGATCGTTAAAGACAGTTGGTATACATTTAAATCTCCGCCGACACTCATTTGCAACATATGTTATAAATATATAATATTTAATATATAATATATTAAATCTTTAGAATTAATTAAATATTATATTATATTCTCGTTCATGGTAAAAATGTAATTTTTACTCAAATGACATGGACGTTGTCACTCGACTCATGTACCACTTTCGGTTTTTCGAACGCATTTTCGTACGTTTAGAAAACTAGCCTTTTACGTTACGCGACGTGTACCCTTATTAATAATTTGACTTACTCATCAATAAATTATTTTGTGATAAATGTAACTTGTAAAATTGAGTGTTGTGGTCATTTGCTTCTATAAATCAGTGACTCTTTGTTTGTCAAAATATATTATTTTAAATCATGACGTTTTATGACTAAGTTAAAATATATATTTTCATTTCAAAATATAAGTTTGAACTCTTTACTTAATATATAGTTTTTCAAAACTAATGATATTCAAAATTTATGTATTTTGGAATTGTTTAAATATCAAGAATTACTATTTCGTAACATTTGTATTTTTAAAGTTTAAAATTGATATACTTTATTTATATAAAACGTTTACAAAGACATTTTAATATTCCAATTACTTTATATTCCAAATCATTTTATCACAAAGGTTATAATAGTAGAAGTTGTTATGTCATAAGACGTTCTTAAAAAGTCTATTATATCGAAATGACGTTTTCGTTTATGAAAGTAAAAATCATATATAAATCATATTAGGTTTCAAGGTTTTAACTTCCAGTTTAATATTGACTCGTAGGATTAAGTCTAAAGGAAAATCAAACGTAAGGAATCATCTTAATGTAAAATGTCGATCTATTTAACTTGTCAATATCTATTCTCTAATTTACCTATAATCCCTAATTTCACTTTCACAATACCTAATATGAAGGTTAATTAATTTATCTTATCAAAAGTCATGAGGCAATTATTGTAAGGCATGTATTGGAATTTAATAGAAATTTCCACCAATCTGACTTGCTCTCACTACTTGACACTTTGTCCTTACTCGAAGATCACTTTACCATTTATTCCGAATATCGTTAAAAAGGAAAGGTTTTTCTAAATCAAAGTGGACCTCTCAATAGAGACTCGAAATCATAATTCAATGTATTTGATATTTCAATCTTTTGATATTATCTTTTAATTCCATCGATAATTATTCTAAATATATTTTGAAACAAATACGTTTATGTAAAGTATTATACGTCTAATACTTTGTTAACATTTTCAAGTTATAATATATATATATATATATATATATATATATATATATATATATATATATATATATATATATATATATATATATATATATATATATATATATATATACATATACATATATAATCTTATCCGTTCATATAATGGTTCGTGAATCATTGGAATATGGTCGAGGTTAAATGAATGTACGAACACAGTTTAAAATTCTTGATATTCAATTTAACAAACTTTGATTATCGTGTCGGAAACATATAAAGATTAAAGTTTAAATTTGGTCGAAAATTTCCGGGTCATCATAGTACCTACCCGTTAAAGAAATTTCGTCCCGAAATTTGATTGGGATGGTCATGGCTGACAATAAGTATGTTTTCATGATGCATATAAGCTGAAGATTACGGTTTTATCATCATTGAGTAATATGGACAAAACCATTTGATTTTGTGAAGAGTACGAGTGAAGCTATCACCAAAAGAGTGAATTGTGTAGGTATAGATTCGTCATATCTTTTGACGTAGATAGGATTGATTTTCAAGTTCAAGAGATTTGGAGAAAATCTTCGTAATAAGATTTGATTCTCCGGTAACCAATGGAATTAGGATCCACTTTAAATGTGATCATCCTTTTTGATTGCTCTGTCGGATGTTTTGCTATAAATTCCACCCTCTTCGTTTTCTTACAACTCACACCTTCTATTCTTTCTCCTTTAATTCATACTTTGAGTCATTTGTCAATATGCTCCATCCAGTTCTGGTTCTCGATATACTCCTAACTTTCATATCAGTCATTCTTCTTTTTCACCTGCCGCCAGAAGAATCTATTTACTTCTACTATATTTTGGGTTTTATAGTGTTCTTAGTTCTCCCGTGTCTTTATATTGCTATCTGTATCGATATCTACGGTTTATAGTTTCTGGGTTGTTGTTGGGTTTTATATCTTCCCTTACATTTCGATGTTCCTGCTTCTGTCTTCTATAATCATTGTCATCCCCAGTTAATGCTCTCTTTTATTTGCTGCGATTTATACCCCAATTTCTATTTCGGAGTTTTGTCCTTTCGTTTCTTCTTCTTGAGATTAAACACCGCTTGTAATGGTCCAGAATTTGTAGATATGAATTTCGGAATGAACATAGTTA
Organism: Rutidosis leptorrhynchoides; assembly: GCF_046630445.1. NCBI lineage: Eukaryota > Viridiplantae > Streptophyta > Magnoliopsida > Asterales > Asteraceae > Rutidosis > Rutidosis leptorrhynchoides. The sequence continues at coordinate 122,805,576 of NC_092336.1, forward strand.
ATGTTCTAAGAAGGAAATCGAAATGGCACGATTTTGATTTGTCAAATTACCAGAATATCCTGAAAAAGACCGAATCATCAAGAAATATTTTCTTGATATTTTTAGAGGTTAAATAAAATACTAGAGTCGTGTGTCATAACCCCAAATAGGGCCGGGGAAATATGACTTCACAATATCACAACACAAGTATGTATAAACGAGAACGACTTTATATGAGACGTTTTAATTAAAAATCAATGTATTTTATAAGCAACGGAAAGTATTAAGTCAATACAAATGACTCCTTAAAATTTAAATGTAATCTAAAATGTTCTAATGCAATAATATGAATGATGATATGCGGACTCCAAAAGCAGCAAAGTCCAAATAGCAAATAATCTTTAGCAATCTTCACCTGAGACAAAACACACTTAAAGTGTCAACCAAAATGGTTGAGTGAACAGCATAGGTTTAATATATATAGTTTTAGACCACAAGATTTAGTTATCAAAAGTAAATGCTGAAGTTATGATATCGAAACGTAAACAAAGTTACCCCAGGACACCTTGAACTGTTAGTGTCGTTTAATCATTATTATTTAACCAAAGACCAACGGTCAAATGGTTAGAGACGTCACTCTCAATAGCGCTATTCACAATAACTAAGCTTGCCTTTATACGTAGCAATTAATGATATCATGGTAGGGATTTAGCATGAATCAAAGCATGTCAGCACTGTTAAACAGTTTTCAGGTACTTGTGTCTAAGCGTAAAACAGTTTGAAAGCAAGCATGTGTCTCACCCCAAAAGTTATAAAATAAGTAATAGAGAAAGTTAAAAAGTGGGGCTATGAAGTTCACCTTAATAGCAAGCAAGAAATTCCACGCAAGTAGTATGAATGGAGTGTGTAAGCGGAGATTTCAACCTAGAGACATTATGTTCGATTAGTTAATGTCTAATGGTCATTAAGTTTGTTTATTAATATAGCAAACTATATTAACAGTGACCGTTTTCAAGAAAAAGTTATATTTATATAAGTAATAATATACTTAGTGTTATTAAGTGTCACTATATAATTAAGTGTATAAGTTATACTAATAATAGTATTATTATTTACTTTAATCAATTACTATGTATATCTATCATTATATGTTACGTATATAATTATATCTATGTGATACATACATATATATTCTTTATTATTATTATACATGTATGTGTTCAATACTATATGATATATATATATAGTAGGTGTATGTGTTACTTATATAATAGTGTAAGATGGTACATATACATATACTTATTACTTTTATTATTATTTTTACTAATCTTATATAACTTATATAATACACATTCATATATACATACACACGTACATATACATACATATATACACATATATATACATGTATGCATATATTTACATATACACACACATATACATACAGTGTATACATGCACATACGTACGTATGCATGCATGCATGCACATGTATTATTATTATCATTACTTCTTACTAAACATAAAATCATAACACTTTTTAATTTTTACAATCTTATTAATAACCTTCATCATCTTTTAACCTTAACATTACCCATCACAATATCATAATCTTCTTTTTAACTTTACTTGATCATAATCTTTATCATTATTCATTATAACTAGTTAATTAACCTCCTATCCAACTTACATAAGATCATAATCATACTCTCATAATTTTTCTTTTAACTTTTTCACCTACTTAACCTTATTACTTTTCACATAAAATCATAATCCTTATTCCTGCATGATTTATTAACTAGATCAACTTTTATCAATCATAACTAATTCATAATACTTCTAAGTCTAACAATCTTATTAATCAATTTGTAACCCTTATTCACAACCTTTTTACAACATCATCAACTTATTCATAATCCACTTTCATAATTTATTCATAATCATATTCATTAACAATAAATAAACATAATACTTAGTTTCTTTTAATTACAAACTTATTAATAATCCTCATACAACATTATTTATTAATCATCTTATTAGACATCAATACCTATAACAATACACATACAACTAACTTAAAAGTAATTGATTTAGAATAAGTTTGAACTAGGGTTTTAAAGAACTACCTTAGGGTTTAAAGTTCAAGGATTGGTGATGATGAACTTGCGAACAGGAGAAAGAATCCAAGCAGCTGCAGCAACAGCAAGATCACGACCCAAAGAGAGGTCTTTTGGGTCTGACCTGGTTCGACTGAACCCACAGCAACACAGCAGTAGCAACAGCGACCCAATAGGGTATTCTTGGGTTTTCCTTTGATCGACAGAAGACAACAAAAGGTACAACAAGTTTAGCAGTAACAGACGCAGAAACTTGGACTAGTTTGATGTCGATTAGCAGTAAGAAAATAGCAGGTTTGATGATTGTTTTAAGGACTAAACAGAAACAGAAACAATGGCATTTACAGCAAACTTTTGTGGATTGTGCAGTCGACACAGGAGAGGGTTGTGTGAGGTGGTTTAGTCAACTGAATAGCTGGTTGGATGAGGGGTTTTTAGTCGACAGAAAAACTGGAGGGAAAGCAGGAAAACTATCGACAATTTGCAGCAGATTTTTGTGGTGATTTCTTGAGGATTACATGAGGGTTTATATAACAATGTTGGTTTCCTAATTTCTCTTGGATTCAAGGATTAATTAGAGTTTAACTAGGCTTATAACTTACTTAGGGATCAAGTTTTTCTCCCAAACAATCTATTCAGCCGAAATACTTTGATACATATGATTTTTATTTTTATTTTTTTTATACGGCCTTACTACTAAATTATGTATTTTATATATATATATATATATATATATATATATATATATATATATATATATATATATATATATATATATATATATATATATATATATATATATATATATATATATATATATATATATATTTAATTATTATTATTATTTATGTTAAGGGTATATTAACTATATTTTATTTATTTATTAACCCCTAACTTTTATTAATTTTATTTAGTTCCAAGTAGTTCATATTAAATTTTAAAGGTTAAGAAATATCATTTTTAATAATACTTATAGCTTAATAATTATAAAACACAAATGCATAAACTTTACATTAACGAAAATATTGATCAAAAGTTAATATTTAATCAAAGTTTATTAAATAAAGTTCATGAGTACAAGTAATCCTATTAATGGAATAATTAAAACAAGAATGAAAAATTGAGGGTCGTCATACGTGTAACATGGCACATGATGACGTTATAATCTGTGAATCATCACGTTCCATTTAGAAACTCATCATGACTTACTATAATATAATCACGTTGATCAAGTGTCATTATATTATACTAACTCATGCTTCAGTTCTCAACATTACTTCAAAAACATTCTTACTTCAAACTCGAAGGGTTCAGAATTTAGAAACTAAACAGTTTCATTTATGATGTGATACAGATAACGCGAGAGGATAAATGATTTCAGATGAGGATATTTATGGAAATATCTTCAGAAATATGGAGGATATTTATAATAAAAGATACGATGATATCTTATAATTTCTAATATCAGAGGATGATGAAGAATATTGTCCGCAGGGGTTTAGAGTCAGGAGTGAGGTATTCGTTAATGACTTCAGCAGATACTGAATCATTTGGATTCTTTGAAGGCAGGTTCAGTCTTTGTGATTTGTCCACAGCCTCCTTCATACTTTGCTCAATCCGTTTTCCAGTTTCAAAACTTCTCTTTTTCTGAGCTTTACCAATACACTATTTTTTATCATCAAACTTTTGACTGTTACGATTATCAACAGTTTCTGCTGCTTCATTCAGCTTTTCTAAAATTCGGAGATCTAATTCGTAGATTGAGGTGTCTTTCAGAAACTTCACATTCGAAGTATGTAAGTCTTGGAGATTGACGTTATATGTATATATATAACTGTTGATGTAGACATGTTGCGAGATTTCAAAATACTGATTGCTGATTTCTCGATAATTAGTAGGGCAATTCCCGTTTTAAGGTGCGGATGAGTAAATGATGGGGTTTTAATAACTATAATGACTTTTCGGAGAGACTAAAGTCAAAGGGTAATTAAGTTGCTGGTACATCTGCTGATAATGTGGTGGAATGTAAAAGGTTCCCCGGTAATGATGGTGTATATCTCAAGATTATAATAAGATTAGTCTGATTGAAAAGTCGAAGTTGACTTGTTGGAGCTGTGACAAAATTTGCTATTTTGAAAGAAAATCGTAAGGTTATTTTTGCTAATAAATGCCAAAGGATCTGTTACGGGAGGCACATAACTGTGGGTAACATGTGGTTGGATCATCATCTCGATTGCTCTTTTTTTTAAGTGTCTTTGGGAATTTCGAGAGGTTTGAACACATGTTGTAATCGTTAATATACATATGATGTTCTAACACAGTTTTTGAAGTCAAAGTATAGCTTTGAAAGATGTAGGAATCTAAAAGTGATGGTACCGGTTATATCTCGAATTGAATTATGCGATTCTAAAATCAGAATATGTAATTGAATTTGAATGAGTATGGTTGTTTTGATTTTTATGAAAGAATGTATATTGTTGAGAAAATAGTGAGTATAGTTGATGATTGTTGAATCAGATTCGAAGAATGTAACATATAAATTGTGAATTTATATCTCTCTCGGGTATTACCTACCCGTTAAATTTTTTTTCACAATTAATATTTTGTACAAAAGAATTTTTATTACAGTGTTTAGGAAAATATATATGTGTATATTTCCTTTAGATGTAATATTAAATTAAACTCATTGATTTACGGTTGAAACTAGAGTTGAGTAATCCTTAAAACTTTAGAAATTACATGAGTATTTCTTCAATGATATTGGAATTATGAATCAATACTTCGTTATTTGTTGATGCATGATGTTGGTTTTCGTGAAATTCTTGTGAACTTCGCAAGTTACGAATGATGTTTCTTAAAAAGTCTCGAGTATTCGAAAATGTAAAATCAAATTGAATAATACACTTGGATTATTATGAAACGGAATTCATTGAGTTGAAACAGAGATTATGGTTAACGATAGTGAAGTTGTTGACGAAGGATGTACATCATAGCATATTAATAATATGAATTAACCGAGTAGTTAAGATTCACACATAATAGCTTTAGTATGGAAAGATTTATTTTGATCTCAAAATTTATATATACATATAATGGAATGAGTTAATACATCATAACTCGTTGATACAATATACGCGTTATTGATTCGTAATGATGTCCACAGTGATTCTTGAACTGATGGAGTTTGTGATGTTACAGGTGCTGCTGATTCTGACGATGCTGACGGCACTGACTGTGATGGTGATGCTAATTGTATTGTTGATGCTGTTGGTAAAACAAATTTGGTTTGTAAATCGTGCACCATTCTGGTCAGGGTTTCTTTTATCATTTCGGTCCACTCATCTGATTTATGGTTAGGTCTAGAATAAGAAATCTCTAAAATTTTAGAGATTACATAATCACCATAGAATATTTCTCCGATGAAGTTATGAATTAATACTTCATCGTTTGTTGTTGTTGGTCTTCCTTGTTATATATAGGGCGTATGACGTTGATGCTCGTGGGACAGATTGTAAAGTTGAGGTTTACAACGCGGTTGTGGTTGGAGGTGGTAATGGTGCTGTTGGCGTTGATGATGGTGGTACTGGTTATGCTGCTGGTGTTTGTAACCTTTACACCATATTCTCCAAAGCCACTACCCGAGCGTGAAGCTCGTTGACTTCTTCTATTACACCGGGGTGATTGTCGGTTCGGACGAGCGGATAAATAAAATCTAGAATTTGATGTAGTATATAATCGTGACGGGATACTCTGGAAATGAGAGAGAAAATGGTGTTTCGGACAGGTTCGCAGGTAAGTGCTTTAGATTCTTCGCCAAGAGGGCAATGTGGTGGATGGAAAGGATCGCCTTCTTCTTTTCTCCAATGATTAAGGAGGCTACTAACCCATCCCCAATTCATCCAGAATAGATTATGGCTGATTGGTTGATCCATTCCGGTCACACTGCTTTCGGAGCTGGAGTGGGATTCCATATCAGAATCCGAGTGATTTGAACTAATGACGAATTCCATTTCATACGATTGAATAAAGAATTTTTTTTCGATATGAATGATTTTCCGGCTATTGGGTGGTATTCTAATTACATATAATATCTGTATATAAATAGAGCAAATGATTTCGTAGATTACGGAGGAATTTACGGAATATGTCAGGCAAAGTTTACAGTAACAGATATGCTAAGATATGAATTAGCGATGCGCTAAGATATGAATTTTGTCTATACACTATTCGTGCAATCAATGCAGTAGGATGTGTCTAGACTTAAGAATGATAAGTAGGTAATTTCCTACAGATGATAAGTTGTGACGCCCCGTACAAAACCATCGTGTAGGGATCATCAACAACAGGATCATTACAAGGTCAAACACTATATACTGTTTGAACACCAGTTTGCATTCATAAAAACATAGCGTTTACAAAAGATAACGTGACACAAAGGTCGTTACAAAGTCGTTATTTGAAAATAACATAAACTACGAATGCAAAAGAAAAAGTTCCATGATTGAGACATCTCTAAGATTATGCAGCGGAATTCTAGCACAGCAGGTCCTTAACAACAAGTCTAAACACCAAGACAGCAAGTCTAAACAGTGGAAGCAACAACGTCTAAGCACCTGAGAAATACATGCTTAAAAAGTCAACACGAATGTTGGTGAGCTATAGTTTGTTTGTAATCAGTAATGTAATGTAGGCCACGAGATTTCAGTGCTTCAACCAGCAGTTTAAACCAGTAATTCAAATCAGTATGATAAAGTATATGCTTATCCGCGGGCACCCGGTAACTAACTTAACGTAATATTACCCCTAAAAGTACACTTGGCGAGTGAGTAAGTTTACGAAGTATTAAACACCCGTTAAATGCTAGCGCGACTAGCCTGAGTGGGGATGTCAAACCCTATGGATCCATATCTAAGATTCGCATTCACCGGTTCAAAAACCAATGACTAAACGTTACCGAGCTAAGGGGAAAGTTTATGCCGTTGTATAACCCACACATATATAAAGTTTAAGTACTCATGCCTAGTATGTAAAGCATAAAAAGCGCATGTATTCTCAGTCCCAAAATAGTTAAAGTAAAAAGGGATTCTATAACTCACAGTGATAAGAGCGGTAAAGTCGATAATGAAAGTATGCGAGTAGTAAGTCGGTCCGAAAGGTTGTCAACCTAAGTCAAAGGTTACTAGGTCAGTATGTTATCCTCATAAGTTTTAATAGTGCATAAAATAAGTTTAAGTGTCATCATCATCATCGTTCATCATCATAAAAGCTAAGTAAGTTTTACAAGAATAGAGATCGAAACAATAGGCTGACTTCGGTCAGCTACTACGACCTCTACGTAAATCGAAAAGACGCGTAATCAGTGGATATGGCTCTGTATATGAGTCCCCTAGTTTCTGACCAATTTCCAGAACCAAACTCGTCTTTGTTTGACCGTGGTTTAAGTGCGAGTAGGTCAGAAATTTCAGCACAACGTTAATAGGGTGTAATGACTTTCGGGAGGCCATAAATCCTAAACCGTAACTCGGATTAAGACGAGGTCTAAATGGAAAATCATCTACTCGAACCGAACTAACTGAAAATAAACTTTATAGTAGCCCAAGTGGTTTAATCAGATCCCAAAAACAGTAAGCACGGTGCTTCGGTGGGGTTCTTAGTGCTTGATGCTCATCACGGTTCTCATCCTTGATGCTTGTAGCTTCAAGTGTACAACTCGTTGATGGGTTAGAATCACCTTGACCAAGATTATACCATCAACAAACAATATGTTAAGACCAAGTAAGAACGCAACTCATTTAAGAGTCTTAGATGGATGATGAACCAAGGTAACATCATATCCTTAGTCTTAACACAATTACAAGTTACATTTACAACTAAAGCTACAAACTTTACTTCAATCAAGCAAGTATGAACATAATTTAAGTCAAATGAAGTGATGGAACCCTAAGCTAGAGAGCTTGGATCCCTTTCACACAAGTCTTAAGGTCACAAAGCTAGAAAGTTTGAACCGTTAGTGTTCTTGAAGATCTTGAAGCATAAAGCTTGGATCTTTAAGTTACATGAAGACCATAAACACAAGTTTTGATCTTTATAAAAAAATAATGAGATCATAAGTTAGAAAACTTAGATCCATCAAAAGATATGAAGATCCAAGCTAGAAAGCTTGCATCTTGATTGTTCTTGAAGATCTCGAAGCATAAAGCTTGGATCTTTAAGTTACATGAAGATTACAAACACAAGTTTGAATCTTTATAACAAAATAACAAGATTTAAAGATAAAAGATATAGATCTACAAAGTAGGTGAAGATTCCAAGCTAGAAAGCTTGAATCTTCCATGTTCTTGAAGGATTCAAATCCATGTTTGAATCTACAAGATGTAATCAAGATCAAAAGCTAAAAAGCTAGACCCATGATGATGATGATGATGAATTCGTGATGATGAGAAGGAGAAGAAGAAGAGAAATTCAAAATACTTACACTTTTTAGAGAGAGAAAGACTAGAGAGAGAATTAGAGAGTGAGTGTGTGTGAATTACAAATGAAAGCAAGTGTAAAATGGATGGAATGAGGCTTGTATTTATAGGTGAATGGGGTGTGGGAGGGGTGTCATGGCCGTTGGAATTAGGGGGGACAAAAGTTTGCTTTTTGGTTAATGGTTGTCTAAAGTTGGTGCTTATGTTAGGATCCCATGCAACATTAAGGATAATACTTGACATAAATGCTAGCATGTTCCCTCTAATAAATGGGCATTTGTCTTACATATTAATGGGTCACTAGCTAATATTAATTGGGCTATTTAAATAGTCCACTAACTAGTGTAGGGTGGGCTAAGGCCCAACAAGGTAGAAAGTCCAATAAGACTAACTAGTAAGCATAAGTAAATTTCTACGCGTAATTAAGCATCCAAAAACTCAAGTAATTATTATTATAAAATAATAATTAAGATTTCGTAGTCATAATATTCCGATTACGACAAAAGTTAAACGTGTACGCGGTACGCAGTTTGTTCGAAACGTCAAGTGACACTAACGGTCATAAAGGCCTCCGGTGATCAAGTTAAGTATCCTAAGTACTTAAAGGCACGTTTTAACATATAAATGAAAGTAAACCACGTGTATTAAGATTTCAGAGTATAAGATAGCACAATACGCACCAATACGCAGTTTCGCGAAAGCGCAGAGCACAAAAGCAAGTCGAAAAAGCCGGGTCGTTACATTACCCACCTATTAAAGAAAATTTCGTCCCGAAATTTTGAGAAGTGACCAACAATGGTACCGTTTTTGAATAAGAAGGAGCGTATCGAAGTTCCGAGTGACTCGTGGGTTCAAAAGTGAGCGATTTACCTAGAAAGGTACTTGGGCGTATAAGAGTAAGAATAGGTATATGCCATTAACTAAGTCTCTTGTCCTAAGAGGTCAACAAATTGATTTCGTTTCTGGTTAACATGAGTATGTCATCTGAATATATATATCCCCAAAAGGAAAGATGATGTTTTTAGCGTTACAGGCATCTTTAGTGAGCTGGATGCATGAAATGCATCATGAATGTTACCAAACTCATCTAAAACATTGAACGCTTATGTCGCTATACAAAGCTGACTGATAAAATGGGAAACATGGTGATCACAACATACTGCGTGTGAACTTATCCTTGGATGGAATGAAAGCACAGTTCCATAATATAACTTTATCCTTTCAGTTACATGTTAAAGTTATGGTTAACATCAACTAGAACAACATATAGTTGCAACCAACGAAGGAAGGAATACGTAGAGTAACCATATCAGTGTCGTAGATGTTTTAAGCAGTCCTTTTCCAAGAGGATAACAAGATTCCTAGATTCCTAAAATATTCCACATTACATTTCCTAAAGAAATTCGCACGAAAGGTGTGATCTTTGAACCAGCGTGAACTCTTCGAGCGGTTTGTTATGAATTTATCCTTACTTATGGGGATGCGCAGATGAGAAAATACGTGAACCCTTGGTCATAAAGAATTCTTTACTCTAAGTGAAAAGAATCTCAAAAACGATTCCTTGTACCTCAACCTACTGATTCATAGAGATGATGTTTACGAGGGTGTTGCGATTAGCCGTGTAATATTGAGAATAGAAACCCACCTAGTGCCTTTCCTACAATAGGGTGACCAATGAGTGTACCTCAGAAAACTGATTTATCGGCCCGCGTTTTTGTCATGTTTAACCTTAAAGGGAACATTTTATGAGCGCAAAGACTTCTTAACAAATTTTATAAAACTGCCATCCAAAGTGTCTCAAGAGTTTTTAACAAAGATCTTAATCGTAAGCTTTATCCCTAACGGAGGGCGAGAAGAAGTGTGGTCCATACTTGGTGTAGTCTAATACGAAAACCTTTAATAAAATCAACTAAGAAAGTTTTGAAAAACCTTTAAACGTTTGATGTGACAACGTAAATGGAACGAAGTTCCTAGTAAATTTAGAAGTATGTACAACGTGTGCCATTTTGCACAAAACTATTTGACTTAAGTTAAACAGCTCAATAAAGGAGCGATTTTTGTACTAACCGAAATAAGTAAGGGTAAATTATTAACTTAATCATATACATACATATATGATTTTATAAATCGCATAAGTGACCAAAAAGTTTTTAGTACTTTCATTTGTCCATAAATCTCATGAGGACCGCACAAATAAGCAACGTGTAAAATCAATGTGTAAAAATTTTAATAACATAGTTTTTCGTATTTCAGAAGTTAGGAGTTGAAAAAGGTCGAGTGAAAAATCTTTGAATCATCGGTTGACATGTTACTAGGTAATGAAAACTAATGAATTAAATGTAGTTTTGATGATTATCAGGGACTTAAGTCTTTGGCCCAAAAATGTTCACGTGCGAAGCCGTTGCTAAAAAGTGAGGTATGAAGGATAGAGCATGAGGATGAGAAGTTAATCGCTTCTTGACTTTGCAAAATGCCAAACAGGTTATGGCCAATATTAAAGTCGGAGTACTGATGATGTTAATATCGCTAGATGAGAATCCCTTGGAATAAGTCAGGACTTAGAATTATGTAAGAAAGATCATTGCTCCAACAGGTGTGGTAAATAAGATCCTTGGGGTAACGTAATAATTTTGAATGGTTTAAGTGTTAGTGGATGCCCGTAGGCTCTGCATGACGTGGTAGTAAGTGCCTTCATCACATACACACACACACACACACACACACATAAATCTCTCGATTTCGACGGTTGTAAAGTCTTCACGTTGACTTGGATACGAATGAGCGACAAATTTTATATAACAAGCAACGAAAGTTTTATAGAACTTGTTTAAGGTGATAATGTAAGAATAGAAATGAAGTTCTTAGCAAACTAGGGTTATGTACAACACGTACCATTCAAGGCAAAATATCTTTTGAATAAAAAGATTTGATTTGTAAAAATGAAAGTAAAATTTCATATGTATTTGCCAAAAATAAGTAATCATTTACTTTATTTTATATAACATATATGATTTCAAAAATTTGCACGAATGACAAATAAAATAAATTTACTTTTATAAAACTTTGAGAGGATCGCACAGTAAAATAGTGTTTGAAAAATTTTGGCGGCAAAATTTTTCATATTTCGGAGGTTACAAGTTGGAAAAAGATCGAGTAAAAGATTTTTGAAAATTTTGGGTGACATTTGAAATGTCCCGTTCTTATTGATTAAAAACATTCCATATTAATTGATTTCGTTGCGAGGTTTTGACCTCTATATGAGACGTTTTTCAAAGACTGCATTTATTTTAAAACAAACTATAACCTTTATTTCATCAATAAAGGTTTAAAAAGATTTACGTAGATTATCAAATAATGATAATCTAAAATATCCTGTTTACACACGACCATTACATAATGGTTTACAATACAAATATGTTACAACAAAATAAGTTTCTTGAATGCAGTTTTTACACAATATCATACAAGCATGGACTTCAAATCTCGTCCTTATTTAAGTATGCGACAGCGGAAGCTCTTAATAATCACCTGAGAATAAACATGCTTAAAATGTCAACAAAAATGTTGGTGAGTTATAGGTTTAACCTATATATATCAAATCATAATAATAGACCACAAAATTTCATATTTCAATACACATCCCATACATAGAGATAAAAATCATTCATATGGTGAACACCTGGTAACCGACATTAACAAGATGCATATATAAGAATATCCCCATCATTCCGGGACACCCTTCGGATATGATATAAATTTCGAAGTACTAAAGCATCCGGTACTTTGGATGGGGCTTGTTGGGCCCGATAGATCTATCTTTAGGATTCGCGTCAATTAGGGTGTCTGTTCCCTAATTCTTAGATTACCAGACTTAATAAAAAGGGGCATATTCGATTTCGATAATTCAACCATAGAATGTAGTTTCACGTACTTGTGTCTATTTTGTAAATCTTTTATAAAACCTGCATGTATTCTCATCCCAAAAATATTAGATTTTAAAAGTGGGACTATAACTCACTTTCATAGATTTTTACTTCGTCGGGAAGTAAGACTTGGCCACTGGTTGATTCACGAACCTATAACAATATATACATATATATCAAAGTATGTTCAAAATATATTTACAACACTTTTAATATATTTTGATGTTTTAAGTTTATTAAGTCAGCTGTCCTCGTTAGTAACCTACAACTAGTTGTCCACAGTTAGATGTACAGAAATAAATCGATAAATATTATCTTGAATCAATCCACGACCCAGTGTATACGTATCTCAGTATTGATCACAACTCAAACTATATATATTTTGGAATCAACCTCAACCCTGTATAGCTAACTCCAACATTCACATATAGAGTGTCTATGGTTGTTCCGAAATATATATAGATGTGTCGACATGATAGGTCGAAACATTGTATACGTGTCTATGGTATCTCAAGATTACATAATATACAATACGAGTTGATTAAGTTATGGTTGGAATAGATTTGTTACCAATTTTCACGTAGCTAAAATGAGAAAAATTATCCAATCTTGTTTTACCCATAACTTCTTCATTTTAAATCCGTTTTGAGTGAATCAAATTGCTATGGTTTCATATTGAACTCTATTTTATGAATCTAAACAGAAAAAGTATAGGTTTATAGTCGGAAAAATAAGTTACAAGTCATTTTTGTAAAGGTAGTCATTTCAGTCGAAAGAACGACGTCTAGATGACCATTTTAGAAAACATACTTCCACTTTGAGTTTAACCATAATTTTTGGATATAGTTTCATGTTCATAATAAAAATCATTTTCTCAGAATAACAACTTTTAAATCAAAGTTTATCATAGTTTTTAATTAGCTAACCCAAAACAGCCCGCGGTGTTACTACGACGGCGTAAATCCGGTTTTACGGTGTTTTTCGTGTTTCCAGGTTTTAAATCATTAAGTTAGCATATCATATAGATATAGAACATGTGTTTAGTTGATTTTAAAAGTCAAGTTAGAAGGATTAACTTTTGTTTGCGAACAAGTTTAGAATTAACTAAACTATGTTCTAGTGATTACAAGTTTAAACCTTCGAATAAGATAGCTTTATATGTATGAATCGAATGATGTTATGAACATCATTACTACCTTAAGTTCCTTGGATAAACCTACTGGAAAAGAGAAAAATGGATCTAGCTTCAACGGATCCTTGGATGGCTCGAAGTTCTTGAAGCAGAATCATGACATGAAAACAAGTTCAAGTAAGATCATCACTTGAAATAAGATTGTTATAGTTATAGAAATTGAACCAAAGTTTGAATATGATTATTACCTTGTATTAGAATGATAACCTACTATAAGAAACAAAGATTTCTTGAGGTTGGATGATCACCTTACAAGATTGAAAGTGAGCTAGCAAACTTGAAAGTATTCTTGATTTTATGTAACTAGAACTTGTAGAATTTATGAAGAACACTTAGAACTTGAAGATAGAACTTGAGAGAGATTAATTAGATGAAGAAAATTGAAGAATGAAAGTGTTTGTAGGTGTTTTTGGTCGTTGGTGTATGGATTAGATATAAAGGATATGTAATTTTGTTTTCATGTAAATAAGTCATGAATGATTACTCATATTTTTGTAATTTTATGAGATATTTCATGCTAGTTGCCAAATGATGGTTCCCACATGTGTTAGGTGACTCACATGGGCTGCTAAGAGCTGATCATTGGAGTGTATATACCAATAGTACATACATCTAAAAGCTGTGTATTGTACGAGTACGAATACGGGTGCATACGAGTAGAATTGTTGATGAAACTGAACGAGGATGTAATTGTAAGCATTTTTGTTAAGTAGAAGTATTTTGATAAGTGTATTGAAGTCTTTCAAAAGTGTATAAATACATATTAAAACACTACATGTATATACATTTTAACTGAGTCGTTAAGTCATCGTTAGTCGTTACATGTAAGTGTTGTTTTGAAACCTTTAGGTTAACGATCTTGTTAAATGTTGTTAACCCAATGTTTATAATATCAAATGAGATTTTAAATTATTATATTATCATGATATTAGCATTTATGAATATCTCTTAATATGATATATATACATTAAATGTCTTTACAACGATAATCGTTACATATATGTCTCGTTTAAAAATCATTAAGTTAGTAGTCTTGTTTTTACATATGTAGTTCATTGTTAATGAAAGGACCCTTCCTTATCCTCCCGGACGATATCATCAACAGTTGGTCCCATCACGATGATCGACTCCAAGTAATGTCCTTAATATGAGCTAATGCACAGCGGAAGACTTAATTCGTACCTGAGAATAACATGCTTTAAAAAGTCAACATAAAGTTGGTGAGATATATAGGTTTGATGCTAGCAGCGTTATAACAATGGACCACAAGATTTCATATGTAAACATTTTAATAAAAATATTCTAAGTGGTTGAGCACTTGGTAACCATACTTAACATTTAATCACGTCGCATATTCCCTTTATTATGAAATCTTACTACACTGTACCATGTGTAGTCACGAAACGAAGTACTGTGCAACCGTTGAATACTGGTCGTCCAGTCCGGTTGGGGTTGTCAGGCCCGATAGATCTATCAACAGGATTCGCGTGAGTTTCATTAGAGATGGTTCGCGTGAGTTTCATTGGAGATTAGAGATGGTGGTTGTGAGTTTCATTAAAAGAGGAACAAAAGAAGAAAACGGGAGTTTCATGATTGTCGGTTTAATGGTGGTGATTTGTGATCGAGCAGGAAGTGATGATGGGTGGTGATCGAAACGGGAATTAGTAAAACAGCAGCCCTCCTTCGACATTGGTTTGCTATTGTCGAACAGAAGATTAAAGAAAAACAGTTTACAGGGAACGATGGCTATAGATGGTGGTTTAGAGTGGTCCTTGGTATTCGATAGTTTGGGTGACAATGAAAATAAAACCCATTAGAAAAAGAGGCATCATATGGGGTTAAGGTTGAAGTGATAGAAGAGGTGGGTTATCGATGGTAACAAAATATAGATGAAACCGAACAGTGGTGACAGTTTAGTATGATGGTGGGGTTTGGCGAGTGTCAAAGAACGAGAAGAAGCTAGGTGGTTATATAGAGAATATCTTTACAACTTATTTGATTAAGTTGGAGTTTGTTTGCTAGGTTCATTGGGTATGGTTAAACATGGGTTTTCTTGTGGGTTGGGGTTAATCACGATTAGACAAACAAAAATAGTGAGCAAACGGATTGACATGGTGGTCGTGTGGTTGAGGTGGTGGTGGCAGGTGACGGTTGCCGTGGTGGGAGATGGTGAACGGTACTGGTGATGGAGAAGAGGGTCGATTGGACATAGAAGGGAAAGAAGGTGAAGGTAGTTCGACCATGATCAAGGGGTATTGGGTATCTTGTATGTATAATGCAAGTGTGTGTTATATATAAATATATATTTTCTTGTAAGTGGCCAACAAGAGAAAAGAAAACAAAAGAAAACATGTACACTGACTATATGATAATTAAAATTATCACGGGTGAATTCAAATAATACACTGCTTTGCCGACACTTACACTTTTAACACAGTGAGTATATCGTGCTCCGTTGAAAAATTAGGGGCGTATAAAAGTTCTCAGAAAAATCTCATATTTTTAAATTAAATGGCTTTAATTATTTCAGTCAATATGGTGTAAAATTCGATCATTAACTATTTAATAAAAATTTACATCAACTGTTCCTCTCATTTATGGGTGGAATATAAAAATGCTAAAACTTAATAACTAGGTACTAAATATATTTTTAGTAAGCCCAAAAATAATTAAATCGTTAAATGTTATCAAATAAGTATAATCACATAATGTTCGTGAATCGTCAGACTTGGTCAAGGGTAACTGGTTATTCAAATATAGATTTCAGACTTTCTAGACTCAACATTAGGGTTTTTGCTTATCGTGTCGGAAACATATAGAGTTTAAGGTTTAAATTTGGTCGGAAATTTCCGGGTCGTTACAGTACCCACCCGTTAAAGAAATTTCGTCCTCGAAATTTTGATAGAGGTTATCATAGATAACAATAGGAATGTTTTCATGACAAATTATTAGGTATTAGTGAAGTTTCATCATTATCGAGTGATACGGATAAAACGATTCGATCATGTGAAATGCACGAGTGAAGCTTATTACAAAAGAGTGAAATGAGTAAATATATTCATTTCAACCGATGGCGTAGCTACTATTGATTTTCGGAATTTAAGGGACTTAAAGAAAATCTTGGATATCTAAAAGATTTGATTCTTCGACAAATATTGAAATTATGATCTTCTTTGATTTAATGCGCCAATCTGTTTTGATTTCTCTGTCGGATACTTTACCATAAATTCACTTCTTTATTTCCTTATTTTCTACAACTCCTATCTTTTACTCTTTCTCCTTAATTTAAGACATTTACCAATATGCTCCATTCTCTTCTAATCCTTGATATATTCTAAATTTTCACGTCTGTCATCCTTCTATTTCATCTACCACCGGAGGATCTTATTTACTTTCACTATTATCTTGGAACTATAGTGTTATAAATTTTCCCGTGCCTTTACGTGGCAATACGTATTGATATGCACGGTTTGTAGTTTCTGGGTTGTTATTGGGTTTTATATCTTTCCTTATATTCTGATGTCCCTACTCCGGTATTCTATAATCATTGTCATCCACAGTTAATGCTCTCTTCCATTTGCTGTGATCTATACTCCAATTTCTATTTTGGGGATTTGTCCCTTCGTTTCTTCTTCCCGTCCTCGAGTCAGGCGAGCAATGATCCGGAATTCGTAGGTATGAGATTTGGAATGAACATAGTTAATGCTCTAAGAAAGCAATGGTAATGGAAAAATTTTGATTTGTTAAATTACCAAAATATCTTGGAAAAAGACCGATTCATCAAGAGAATATTTTCTTATGTTATGAGCCGTCTAACATGGCATATGATGATAGTACTGTGAATCATCACATTCCATTAGAAACTCAACATGACTTACTGTAATATAATGAAGTTGATCAAGTTTCATTATATTATACTAATTCATGCATCAGTTCCCAACACTACTTCAAAACATTCATATTTTAAATTTGAAGGTTTCAAAATTTAGAAACTAACACAGTTTCTTTTATGTTGTAACGCAGATGTTATGAAGAGATAAACGATTTCAGATTAAGATAGTTGTGAAAATATCTCCAACAATATGGAGAATATGTATAACGGAAGATATGAAGATATCTTATAATATCTGAGATAAGATGTCAATGAAGGATATCATCTGGAAAGGTTTAGGATAAGGAGTAGGGTTCTTACTAACGATTTCAGCAGACACTAAATCATTTGAATCCTTTGGGGTCGGGTTTAGTTTTCATAATTTGTCTACGATCTCCTTCATACTTTGCTCAATCCGTTTTCCAGTTTCAACCTTTTTCTTTTTCTGAGCTTTTCCCACATACTTTACTTCATCGTAAACCTTTGACTGTTAAAGTCGTTTACGGTTTTTGCTGCTTCATCAGCATTTCAAGAACTATTTCGCAGTTCAGGGTGTTTTTCAGAAACTTCACATTCCATGTATGAAATTCTTAGGGATAGACATTGTAGATATAACTGGCGAAGTTTTGCGAGATTTTCAAAATACTGATTGCTGCTTTCACCAAAGGGATGAAGATCTGCTGTTACATTGAGATATCGAAGTGGAGCTGTGACAAAATTAGCTGATTGAAAAGGAATCGCGTGATTGTTTTTGAATGATAAGGAATTTGATGCGGATACGTTTTAACTATAACTTCGAGTTCGAAAATTTTTCAGGTGCGTAACTGTATGTATGAATCCTTCTTCCATAGACAAGGTGCGGCTGGTTCAACTTCTCGATCGAGGTGGTTTCAAGAATCATGAAAGATTTGAACACGCATTGTAATTGTCGAGATACAAATGAGGTTTAAGATGAAATCAAGTGGCAAGCTTGAAGAATTATTTAGTTTCATATGTTATAATCAATATTTTAATTCATTTTAATTGTCCAAAGTTAGCAGTCCAATAGTCCGATAGTTCAATAGTTCAATGATTCATATATAATTTAATATATACTATTCGAATTAAATAATACGTATCGTGACTCGTGTACCGGTCTCGGTGTCGATCACAACTCAAAGTATATATATATTTTGGAATCAACTCCGACCCTGTATAGCCAACTCCCACCTTCACATATAGAGTGTCTACGGTTGTTCCGAAATATATATATAGATGGGTCGATATGATAAGTCGAAACCTTGCATACGTGTCCCGTTATTTAAAGTGCGTAAAAATAAATAACAGAAATTAAATGACGATAAATAAAATTGCGAGAATGTAAATTGCGATAAATTAAATGTTAATCAGTTAGCTGGGAATAGTTAGCCGGAACAGTTAGCGTGAAATCCTATCACAATTCAAATTAATTAATTCGTTTGTTTCTAACATTTTTTTTTTATTTTTGTCCAATGTTTTCTTCGTTATGCCACTTGTTGGATTCTGATAGGTCAAAATCTAAATATGAAATTTGAATAGAAATGGTTATTCTGTGGTGAACGGATACGTATATCGGTAGTTGTAGGTAGGATAGTAAATGATCGTTGAATCGATTTCGGAGAATGTACAGTGTAACTTATTAATGTGAATTCTAAATATTCCTCGGGTACTACCCACCCGTTAAAATATTTTCATCATTAACAGTTTGTACAAAAGAATTTTTAATTACAATCTTTATGAAAATATACTTGCATATATATTTTCATCGGATGTAATCATGGATTTAATGAGTCAAAAACTCATCTAATTTACCGTTAATACTAGATTACATAATCTCTAAAACTTTAGAAATTACATATTCACCATGTCGAACGAGGAAAAAAATGAGGTAGAATGATACGTAAAGCGAAGATAATCGATGTAGAACGATACGTAGAACGAAAATAGAGTAGATAGAACGATATGTAGAACGAGGATTATTTTTGAAGTTTATGACGCGGTTGTGGTTGTTGGGGGTGGAAATGCTACGATTGGTGTTGATAATGATGATGCCGTTGATGCTGCTGGTGTTTGTAACCTTCGTACCATGTTCTCCAAAGCCGTCACACGAGCGCGAAGTTCGTTGACTTCTTCCATTATACCGGGATGATTGGCGGTTGGAACGAGTGAATGAACAAGATCCGAAATATGAGATATTATGTAATTGTAACGAGATACTCTAGAAATGAGATAGAAAATGGTTTCTCGAACTGGTTCGCCGGTAAGTGCTTCAGGTTCATCATCAAAAGGGCAATTTGGTGGATGAAAGGATCTTCGATGTGGAATAATCTTCGGATCAAATGATATTCTTGCTATATAGAATATCTATATAATACTAAAGATTTCGTAGGCTACAGAGGAAACTACGGCATATGTCAGGCAAGTCTACAGATGCGCTAAGATATGAATTATCAGATTCGCTAAGATTTGAATTTTGTCTATACACTATCGATGCAGTAAATGCAGTAAGACGTGTCTAGACTTATGAACGATAAGCAGGCAATTCCCTAAGGATGATAAGTAGATGATTTCCGACAAGATATGATAAGCAAAACTTTTAACATGCAAACATGGTCAAAGTCCAGACTTACTAATGTATCCTAACAACTACCAGTCAGACACACTAATGCAAGGCCTGGTTCACTAAGACCAACGCTCTGATACCAACTGAAAGGACCCGTCCTTATCCTCCCGGACGATATCATCAACAGTTGGTCCCATCGCGATGATCGACTCCAAGTAATGTCCTTAATATGAGCTAATGCACAGCGGAAGACTTAATTCGTACCTGAGAATAACATGCTTTAAAAAGTCAACATAAAGTTGGTGAGATATATAGGTTTGATGCTAGCAGCGTTATAACAATGGACCACAAGATTTCATATGTAAACATTTTAATAAAAATATTCTAAGTGGTTGAGCACTTGGTAACCATACTTAACATTTAATCACGTCGCATATTCCCTTTATTATGAAATCTTACTACACTGTACCATGTGTAGTCACGAAACGAAGTACTGTGCAACCGTTGAATACTGGTCGTCCAGTCCGGTTGGGGTTGTCAGGCTCGATAGATCTATCAACAGGATTCGCGTTTACAATACCGCTGTAAATAATAGTTACCAAGCTACAGGGAAGTATGCCAGTGGTACAACTCAACGTAGAATATATTTTTCAGTTACTTGTGTCCATAACGTAAATCATTTATAAAAAACAGCGCATGTATTCTCAGCCCAAAAATATTTAGAGTTTAAAAGGGGTTCTATATACTCACCTAATGTATTTTGTAGTAAAAATACATATAACACCATTGATAACTTATAAGGTTGGCCTTCGATTCACGAACCTTGAAGACTAGTTTGCAAAAAGAATTTCCAAGTACGAGACTCGAACCCATGACCTCCCGTTCACCCACACACCCCTTAAACCATTGATCTATCTCTTATTTTCTGTTTATTATCACAACTTATTTATTTTTAATCCGTACTATTCTGTTTCTATTTTCTTCAAAAGACAACATCAAATCATTTGATTAATACTCCAACCTCATACCACAAACACTTTCATCTAGCATCATTCCTAATATCATCAAATCATTATCATCGTGTTTTATTATCATCATCCCCTTAACTTCATGTATTCCTTCAAGGCTAAAAGAAACAGATGGTTCGTGCCAAAAATAATATGGAACGCCACTTTTCTAACAATCAAATTCGACGGCCCATTTAGATGATAAGCCCAAGAACACAAATTAATCAAGTCCAACTCCTGTTATAACTCTTGTGAATTAACAGCTGGAAGTGGTATTTGGTTTACATATGCTTTCTCAAATAAAAAGAATGACACGTCCTAGATACAAACTCCATTGTCGGCCATAACAACAACTTTGTCCCACTTGTTTATTATTTGAAAATTTAATAATACATTATATAATTCTCAAGTATTCCAATTGATTAGCTAGTTTTCGGTGGGGTTTGGTTTAAAAGAAAAGGTTTATTAACGAGGGAGAGGGAGATGTAAGAGGAGAACGAAATAGATGATGACTGACTCGTTTAAAACAGAAATATGGAGCAGCGATGGTGAGCAATTTATAAATGGGTTCCGAGCATAAAGGTGATGGAACGAGTCGTTGCTTATGGTGGTTGAATATGGAATCAATTAATATGGTGAGGTATCGAAAGTATTGGAGATTAGAGATGGTGGTTGTGAGTTTCATTAAAAGAGGAACAAAAGAAGAAAACGGGAGTTTCATGATTGTCGGTTTAATGGTGGTGATTTGTGATCGAGCAGGAAGTGATGATGGGTGGTGATCGAAACGGGAATTAGTAAAACAGCAGCCCTCCTTCGACATTGGTTTGCTATTGTCGAACAGAAGATTAAAGAAAAACAGTTTACAGGGAACGATGGCTATAGATGGTGGTTTAGATTGGTCCTTGGTATTCGATAGTTTGGGTGACAATGAAAATAAAACCCATTAGAAAAAGAGGCATCATATGGGGTTAAGGTTGAAGTGATAGAAGAGGTGGGTTATCGATGGTAACAAAATATAGATGAAACCAAACAGTGGTGACAGTTTAGTATGATGGTGGGGTTTGGCGAGTGTCAAAGAACGAGAAGAAGCTAGGTGGTTATATAGAGAATATCTTTACAACTTATTTGATTAAGTTGGAGTTTGTTTGCTAGGTTCATTGGGTATGGTTAAACATGGGTTTTCTTGTGGGTTGGGGTTAATCACGATTAGACAAACAAAAATAGTGAGCAAACGGATTGACATGGTGGTCGTGTGGTTGAGGTGGTGGTGGCAGGTGACGGTTGCCGTGGTGGGAGATGGTGAACGGTACTGGTGATGGAGAAGAGGGTCGATTGGACATAGAAGGGAAAGAAGGTGAAGGTAGTTCGACCATGATCAAGGGGTATTGGGTATCTTGTATGTATAATGCAAGTGTGTGTTATATATAAATATATATTTTCTTGTAAGTGGCCAACAAGAGAAAAGAAAACAAAAGAAAACATGTACACTGACTATATGATAATTAAAATTATCACGGGTGAATTCAAATAATACACTGCTTTGCCGACACTTACACTTTTAACACAGTGAGTATATCGTGCTCCGTTGAAAAATTAGGGGCGTATAAAAGTTCTCAGAAAAATCTCATATTTTTAAATTAAATGGCTTTAATTATTTCAGTCAATATGGTGTAAAATTCGATCATTAACTATTTAATAAAAATTTACATCAACTGTTCCTCTCATTTATGGGTGGAATATAAAAATGCAAAAACTTAATAACTAGGTACTAAATATATTTTTAGTAAGCCCAAAAATAATTAAATCGTTAAATGTTATCAAATAAGTATAATCACATAATGTTCGTGAATCGTCAGACTTGGTCAAGGGTAACTGGTTATTCAAATATAGATTTCAGACTTTCTAGACTCAACATTAGGGTTTTTGCTTATCGTGTCGGAAACATATAGAGTTTAAGGTTTAAATTTGGTCGGAAATTTCCGGGTCGTTACAGTTAATATACTTAATGATATGTTTACTTATCATAGTATCATTTTAACTATATATATATCCATATATATGTCATCATATAGTTTTTACAAGTTTTAACGTTCGTGAATCACCGGTCAACTTGGGTGGTCAATTGTCTATATGAAACATATTTCAATTAATCAAGTCTTAACAAGTTTGATTGCTTAACATGTTGGAAACATTTAATCATGTAAATATCAATCTCAATTAATATATATAAACATGGAAAAGTTCTGGTCACTACAGTACCTACCCGTTAAATAAATTTCGTCCCGAAATTTTAAGCTGTTGATGGTGTTGACGAATCTTCTGGAAATAGATGCGGGTATTTCTTCTTCATCTGATCTTCACGCTCCCAGGTGAACTCGGGTCCTCTACGAGCATTCCATCGAACCTTAACAATTGGTATCTTGTTTTGATTAAGTCTTTTAACCTCACGATCCATTATTTCGACGGGTTCTTCGATGAATTGAAGTTTTTCGTTGATTTGGATTTCATCTAACGGAATAGTGAGATCTTCTTTAGCAAAACATTTCTTCAAATTCGAGACGTGGAAAGTGTTATGTACAGCCGCGAGTTGTTGAGGTAACTCAAGTCGGTAAGCTACTGGTCCGACACGATCAATAATCTTGAATGGTCCAATATACCTTGGATTTAATTTCCCTCGTTTACCAAATCGAACAACGCCTTTCCAAGGTACAACTTTAAGCATGACCATCTCTCCAATTTCAAATTCTATATCTTTTCTTTTAATGTCAACGTAGCTCTTTTGTCGACTTTGGGCGGTTTTCAACCGTTGTTGAATTTGGATGATCTTCTCGGTAGTTTCTTGTATAATCTCCGGACCCGTAATCTGTCTATCCCCCACTTCACTCCAACAAATCGGAGACCTGCACTTTCTACCATAAAGTGCTTCAAACGGCGCCATCTCAATGCTTGAATGGTAGCTGTTGTTGTAGGAAAATTCTGCTAACGGTAGATGTCGATCCCAACTGTTTCCGAAATCAATAACACATGCTCGTAGCATGTCTTCAAGCGTTTGTATCGTCCTTTCGCTCTGCCCATCAGTTTGTGGATGATAGGCAGTACTCATGTCTAGACGAGTTCCTAATGCTTGCTGTAATGTCTGCCAGAATCTTGAAATAAATCTGCCATCCCTATCAGAGATAATAGAGATTGGTATTCCATGTCTGGAGACGACTTCCTTCAAATACAGTCGTGCTAACTTCTCCATCTTGTCATCTTCTCTTATTGGCAGGAAGTGTGCTGATTTGGTGAGACGATCAACTATTACCCAAATAGTATCAAAACCACTTGCAGTCCTTGGCAATTTAGTGATGAAATCCATGGTAATATTTTCCCATTTCCATTCTGGGATTTCGGGTTGTTGAAGTAGACCTGATGGTTTCTGATGCTCAGCTTTGACCTTAGAACATGTCAAACATTCTCCTACATATTTAGCAACATCGGCTTTCATACCCGGCCACCAAAAATGTTTCTTGAGATCCTTGTACATCTTCCCCGTTCCAGGATGTATTGAGTATCTGGTTTTATGAGCTTCTCTAAGTACCATTTCTTTTATATCTCCAAATTTTGGTACCCAAATCCTTTCAGCCCTATACCGGGTTCCGTCTTCCCGAATATTAAGATGCTTCTCTGATCCTTTGGGTATTTCATCCTTTAAATTTCCCTCTTTTAAAACTCCTTGTTGCGCCTCCCTTATTTGAGTAGTAAGGTTATTATGAATCATTATATTCATAGATTTTACTCGAATGGGTTCTCTGTCCTTCCTGCTCAAGGCATCGGCTACCACATTTGCCTTCCCCGGATGGTAACGAATCTCAAAGTCGTAATCATTCAATAATTAAATCCACCTACGCTGCCTCATATTCAGTTGTTTCTGATTAAATATGTGTTGAAGACTTTTATGGTCGGTATATATAATACTTTTGACCCCATATAAGTAGTGCCTCCAAGTCTTTAATGCAAAAACAACCGCGCCTAATTCCAAATCATGCGTCGTATAATTTTGTTCGTGAATCTTCAATTGTCTAGACGCATAAGCAATCACCTTCGTTCGTTGCATTAATACACAACCGAGACCTTGCTTTGATGCGTCACAATAAATCACAAAATCATCAATCCCTTCAGGCAATGACAATATAGGTGCCGTAGTTAGCTTTTTCTTCAATAACTGAAACGCTTTCTCTTGTTCATCATTCCATTCAAATTTCTTCCCTTTATGCGTTAATGCAGTCAAGGGTTTTGCTATTCTGGAAAAGTCTTGGATGAACCTTCTATAGTAACCAGCTAGTCCTAAAAATTGGCGTATGTGTTTCGGAGTTTTCGGGGTTTCCCACTTTTCAACAGTTTCTATCTTTGCCGGATCCACCTTAATACCTTCTTTGTTCACTATGTGACCGAGGAATTGAACTTCTTCCAACCAAAATGCACACTTTGAAAATTTAGCGTACAATTCTTCCTTCCTCAATACTTCTAACACCTTTCTCAAATGTTCACCGCGTTCTTGGTCATTCTTTGAGTAAATAAGTATGTCATCAATGAAAACAATGACGAACTTGTCAAGGTATGGTCCACACACTCGGTTCATAAGGTCCATGAACACAGCTGGTGCATTAGTTAAACCAAATGGCATGACCATAAACTCGTAATGACCGTAACGTGTTCTGAAAGCAGTCTTTGGAATATCATCTTCTTTCACCCGCATTTGTTGATACCCGGAACGTAAGTCAATCTTTGAATAAACAGTCGAGCCTTGTAGTTGATCAAATAAGTCGTCGATTCTCGGTAGTGGGTAGCGGTTCTTGATGGTAAGTTTGTTCAACTCTCGGTAGTCGATACACAACCTGAATGTACCATCTTTCTTCTTGACAAACAAAACAGGAGCTCCCCACGGTGATGTGCTTGGTCGAATGAAACCACGCTCTAAAAGTTCTTGTAATTGGCTGTGCAGTTCTTTCATCTCGCTGGGTGCGAGTCTGTAAGGAGCACGAGCTATTGGTGCAGCTCCTGGTACAAGATCTATTTGAAATTCAACGGATCGATGTGGGGGTAATCCCGGTAATTCTTTCGGAAATACATCGGGAAATTCTTTTGCGACAGGAACATCATTGATGCTCTTTTCTTCGGTTTGTACTTTCTCGACGTGTGCTAGAACAGCATAGCAACCTTTTCTTATTAGTTTTTGTGCCTTCAAATTACTAATAAGATGTAGCTTCGTGTTGCCCTTTTCTCCGTACACCATTAAGGGTTTTCCTTTTTCTCGTATAATGCGAATTGCATTTTTGTAACAAACGATCTCTGCTTTCACTTCTTTCAACCAGTCCATACCGATTATCACATCAAAACTCCCTAACTCTACTGGTATCAAGTCAATCTTAAATGTTTCGCTAACCAGTTTAATTTCTCGATTCCGACATATATTATCTGCTGAAATTAATTTACCATTTGCTAATTCTAGTAAAAATTTACTATCCAAAGGCGTCAATGGACAACTTAATTTAGCATAAAAATCTCTACTCATATAGCTTCTATCCGCACCCGAATCAAATAAAACATAAGCAAATTTATTGTCAATAAGGAACGTACCCGTAACAAGCTCCGGGTCTTCCTGTGCCTCTGCCGCATTAATATTGAAAACTCTTCCGCGGCCTTGTCCATTCGTGTTCTCCTGGTTCGGGCAATTTCTAATAATGTGGCCCGGTTTTCCACATTTATAACAAACTACATTGGCATAACTTGCTCCGACACTACTTGCTCCGCCATTACTCGTTCCGACACCATTTTTTCCTTTCGTTCTATTAACCCCTGGTCCGTAGACCTCGCACTTCACCGCGCTATGACCATTTCTTTTACACTTGTTGCAAAATTTGGTGCAGAACCCCGAGTGATACTTTTCACACCTTTGGCATAGCTGCTTCTGATTGTTGTTGTTGTTGCGGTTATTATTGTTGTTGGGATGATTGTTGTAGTTGTTGTTGTTGTTGTTGTTGTTGTTGTATTGGTGATTCTTATCACCGTTTTCCTCCCACTTTCTTTTGACTTGCTTCACATTGGCCTCTTCAGCAGTCTGTTCTTTAATTCTTTCTTCAATCTGGTTCACTAGTTTGTGAGCCATCCTACATGCCTGTTGTATGGAGGCGGGCTCGTGTAAACTTATATCTTCTTGGATTCTTTCCGGTAATCCTTTCACAAACGCGTCGATCTTCTCTTCCTCATCTTCGAATGCTCCCGGACACAATATGCACAATTCTGTGAATCGTCTTTCGTACGTGGTAATATCAAATCCTTGGGTTCGTAACCCTCTAAGTTCTGTCTTGAGCTTATTGACCTCGGTTCTGGGACGGTACTTCTCGTTCATCAAGTGCTTGAATGCTGACCACGGTAGTGCGTACGCATCGTCTTGTCCCACTTGCTCTAGATAGGTATTCCACCATGTTAACGCAGAACCTGTGAAGGTATGCGTAGCATACTTTACTTTGTCCTCTTCAGTACACTTACTTATGGCAAACACCGATTTGACCTTCTCGGTCCACCGTTTCAATCCGATCGGTCCTTCGGTTCCATCAAATTCCAAAGGTTTGCAGGCAGTGAATTCTTTGTAGGTGCATCCTACACGATTTCCTGTACTGCTAGATCCAAGGTTATTGTTGGTATGTAGCGCAGCCTGTACTGCGGCTATGTTTGAAGCTAGAAAAGTACGGAATTCCTCTTCATTCATATTCACGGTGTGTCGAGTAGTCGGTGTCATTTCCTTCAAAATAGTCAAATGGAACAAGTTAATCATACAGAATATTAAGAGTAGTTAATAGTATTTCGTAGCATAATATGAACTCATTTATAAAAGCTTTTTCTTCATATTAGCGTTTTATAAGTTTAAATTCGGGTAGTACCTACCCGTTAAGTTCATACTTAGTAGCTAATATACAATTCAACTACTACAATTCTATATGAAAAACTGATTATAATAATATTTCGCGTTCAAACTTTTATACAATATTTTACAAACTTACAATACCGCTTATTTTACATAAAGCATGAAATATAGCACACAATAACTTTGATACAAGATAGTTGTGAAGATAATTCTAGCTAGTACACAAGTCGTTCAGCAAAGGCAATAAAGGCACGTAATTCATACGTCCAGAAACAAGTCATGCATTCTGGTTTTACTAGGACTACTTCCCATCCTTGGTCTTGTGGAACATAACCGTTATGGCCGTTGATAAGACAGCGTGTTGTAACGTTGTCAAAGGGACGAGGGTTACGTAATGTCCAACAGTCCCGTAACAATCTAAAAACCTCATTTCTTACCCCAACTATCGACTCCGTCACTTGTGGGAACGTTTTGTTTAATAGTTGTAGGCCGATGTTCTTGTTCTCACTTTGGTGAGAGGCGAACATTACTAATCCGTAAGCATAACATGCTTCTTTATGTTGCATGTTAGCTGCTTTTTCTAAATCACGAAGTCCAATATTCGGATATATTGAGTCAAAATAATTTCTTAACCCATTGCGTAAAATAGCATTTGGGTTCCCCGCAATATATGCGTCAAAGTAAACACATCGTAACTTATGGATTTCCCAATGTGATATCCCCCATCTTTCGAACGAAAGCCTTTTATAAACCAAGGCATTCTTGGAACGTTCTTCGAATGTCTTACAAACTGATCTCGCCTTAAATAGTTGTGCTGAAGAATTCTGACCGACTTTAGACAAGATTTCATCAATCATGTCTCCGGGTAGGTCTCTTAAAATATTGGGTTGTCTATCCATTTTGTGTTTTTATACTGTAAAATAGACAAGAGTTAGATTCATAAAAAAAAATACTTATTAATACAAGCAATTTTTACATATATCATAAAGCATAAGCACACTATATTACATATATTACACCACACGAATACAACTATCTTATTCCGACTCGCTTGTTTCTTCTTCTTCGGTTTTGGTTCGTTTTGCCAAGTTTCTAGGGATATATGATATTCCCCTAATACGAGCCGTTATTTTCCACATTGGTTTAGAAAAACCTGGTGGTTTAGAGGTTCCCGGGTCATTGTTACAACTTAAGGACTTCGGGGGTTGACGATACATATAAAGTTCATCGGGGTTGGAATTAGATTTCTCTATTTTTATGCCCTTTCCCTTATTATTTTCTTTTGCCTTTTTAAATTCAGTTGGGGTAATTTCTATAACATCATCGGAATTCTCGTCAGAATCCGATTCATCGGAGAATTGGTAATCCTCCCAATATTTTGCTTCCTTAACGGAAACACCATTGACCATAATTAACCTTGGTCTGTTGGTTGAGGATTTTCTTTTACTTAACCGTTTTATTATTTCCCCCACCGGTTCTATTTCTTCATCCGGTTCCGATTCTTCTTCCGGTTCCGATTCTTCTTCTGGTTCCGACTCTTCTTCCGGTTCCTCTTCGGGAACTTGTGAATCAGTCCACGAATCATTCCAATTTACATTTGACTCTTCATTATTATTAGGTGAGTCAATGGGACTTGTTCTAGAGGTAGACATCTATCACATAATATCAAACGCATTAAGAGATTAATATATCACAAAATATTCACATGTTAAAAATATATAGTTTCCAACAAAATTTGTTAAGCAATCATTTTTCAAGTAAACATGGTCGAAGTCCAGACTCACTAATGCATCCTAACAAACTCGATAAGACACACTAATTCAAAATTCTGGTTCTCTAAGACCAACGCTCGGATACCAACTGAAATGTCCCGTTCTTATTGATTAAAAACGTTCCATATTAATTGATTTCGTTGCGAGGTTTTGACCTCTATATGAGACGTTTTTCAAAGACTGCATTCATTTTAAAACAAACCATAACCTTTATTTCATCAATAAAGGTTTAAAAAGCTTTACGTAGATTATCAAATAATGATAATCTAAAATATCCTTTTTACACACGACCATTACATAATGGTTTACAATACAAATATGTTACAACAAAATAAGTTTCTTGAATGCAGTTTTTACACAATATCATACAAGCATGGACTCCAAATCTCGTCCTTATTTAAGTATGCGACAGCGGAAGCTCTTAATAATCACCTGAGAATAAACATGCTTAAAACGTCAACAAAAATGTTGGTGAGTTATAGGTTTAACCTATATATATCAAATCATAATAATAGACCACAAGATTTCATATTTCAATACACATCCCATACATAGAGATAAAAATCATTCATATGGTGAACACCTGGTAACCGACATTAACAAGATGCATATATAAGAATATCCCCATCATTCCGGGACACCCTTCGGATATGATATAAATTTCGAAGTACTAAAGCATCCGGTACTTTGGATGGGGCTTGTTGGGCCCGATAGATCTATCTTTAGGATTCGCGTCAATTAGGGTGTCTGTTCCCTAATTCTTAGATTACCAGACTTAATAAAAAGGGGCATATTCGATTTCGATAATTCAACCATAGAATGTAGTTTCACGTACTTGTGTCTATTTTGTAAATCTTTTATAAAACCTGCATGTATTCTCATCCCAAAAATATTAGATTTTAAAAGTGGGACTATAACTCACTTTCACAGATTTTTACTTCGTCGGGAAGTAAGACTTGGCCACTGGTTGATTCACGAACCTATAACAATATATACATATATATCAAAGTATGTTCAAAATATATTTACAACACTTTTAATATATTTTGATGTTTTAAGTTTATTAAGTCAGCTGTCCTCGTTAGTAACCTACAACTAGTTGTCCACAGTTAGATGTACAGAAATAAATCGATAAATATTATCTTGAATCAATCCACGACCCAGTGTATACGTATCTCAGTATTGATCACAACTCAAACTATATATATTTTGGAATCAACCTCAACCCTGTATAGCTAACTCCAACATTCACATATAGAGTGTCTATGGTTGTTCCGAAATATATATAGATGTGTCGACATGATAGGTCGAAACATTGTATACGTGTCTATGGTATCTCAAGATTACATAATATACAATACGAGTTGATTAAGTTATGGTTGGAATAGATTTGTTACCAATTTTCACGTAGCTAAAATGAGAAAAATTATCCAATCTTGTTTTACCCATAACTTCTTCATTTTAAATCCGTTTTGAGTGAATCAAATTGCTATGGTTTCATATTGAACTCTATTTTATGAATCTAAACAGAAAAAGTATAGGTTTATAGTCGGAAAAATAAGTTACAAGTCGTTTTTGTAAAGGTAGTCATTTCAGTCGAAAGAACGACGTCTAGATGACCATTTTAGAAAACATACTTCCACTTTGAGTTTAACCATAATTTTTGGATATAGTTTCATGTTCATAATAAAAATCATTTTCTCAGAATAACAACTTTTAAATCAAAGTTTATCATAGTTTTTAATTAACTAACCCAAAACAGCCCGCGGTGTTACTACGACGGCGTAAATCCGGTTTTACGGTGTTTTTAGTGTTTCCAGGTTTTAAATCATTAAGTTAGCATATCATATAGATATAGAACATGTGTTTAGTTGATTTTAAAAGTCAAGTTAGAAGGATTAACTTTTGTTTGCGAACAAGTTTAGAATTAACTAAACTATGTTCTAGTGATTACAAGTTTAAACCTTCGAATAAGATAGCTTTATATGTATGAATCGAATGATGTTATGAACATCATTACTACCTTAAGTTCCTTGGATAAACCTACTGGAAAAGAGAAAAATGGATCTAGCTTCAACGGATCCTTGGATGGCTCGAAGTTCTTGAAGCAGAATCATGACACGAAAACAAGTTCAAGTAAGATCATCACTTGAAATAAGATTGTTATAGTTATAGAAATTGAACCAAAGTTTGAATATGATTATTACCTTGTATTAGAATGATAACCTACTGTAAGAAACAAAGATTTCTTGAGGTTGGATGATCACCTTACAAGATTGGAAGTGAGCTAGCAAACTTAAAAGTATTCTTGATTTTATGTAACTAGAACTTGTAGAATTTATGAAGAACACTTAGAACTTGAAGATAGAACTTGAGAGAGATTAATTAGATGAAGAAAATTGAAGAATGAAAGTGTTTGTAGGTGTTTTTGGTCGTTGGTGTATGGATTAGATATAAAGGATATGTAATTTTGTTTTCATGTAAATAAGTCATGAATGATTACTCATATTTTTGTAATTTTATGAGATATTTCATGCTAGTTGCCAAATGATGGTTCCCACATGTGTTAGGTGACTCACATGGGCTGCTAAGAGCTGATCATTGGAGTGTATATACCAATAGTACATACATCTAAAAGCTGTGTATTGTACGAGTACGAATACGGGTGCATACGAGTAGAATTGTTGATGAAACTGAACGAGGATGTAATTGTAAGCATTTTTGTTAAGTAGAAGTATTTTGATAAGTGTATTTAAGTCTTTCAAAAGTGTATAAATACATATTAAAACACTACATGTATATACATTTTAACTGAGTCGTTAAGTCATCGTTAGTCGTTACATGTAAGTGTTGTTTTGAAACCTTTAGGTTAACGATCTTGTTAAATGTTGTTAACCCAATGTTTATAATATCAAATGAGATTTTAAATTATTATATTATCATGATATTATCATGTATGAATATCTCTTAATATGATATATATACATTAAATGTCTTTACAACGATAATCGTTACATATATGTCTCGTTTAAAAATCATTAAGTTAGTAGTCTTGTTTTTACATATGTAGTTCATTGTTAATATACTTAATGATATGTTTACTTATCATAGTATCATGTTAACTATATATATATCCATATATATGTCATCATATAGTTTTTACAAGTTTTAACGTTCGTGAATCACCGGTCAACTTGGGTGGTCAATTGTCTATATGAAACATATTTCAATTAATCAAGTCTTAACAAGTTTGATTGCTTAACATGTTGGAAACATTTAATCATGTAAATATCAATCTCAATTAATATATATAAACATGGAAAAGTTCGGGTCACTACAACATTTGAGCATCAATGTCACGAGGTAATGAAAACTATTGAATTTAAATGTGGTTGATGACTATTAGTAGAGCATAAGTCCTTTGACCAAAAATGCTTAAGTGTAAAGTTGTTGCTTATAAGTGAGATACGAAAGGGAGAGTATGATGATGGGAATTAACCACCCATTGATTTTGGAAATTTTGAACTGGTATGACTAATATTGAAGTAAGAAGGATGATGGTATGATTATCATCAAGTAAGAAATCTCTCGGAATAAGTTAGGATTCAGTGTCGCGTAAGAATGAGTATCAAATAAGATTCCTGGATAGTCCTTAAGATAGAATTCGAATCGCCGAAGTGACGGGATATAATTTCCTTTACGTATCGTTATGCAAGTTTGTCCATTATATGGGTTTCTTTCATGGCTAGAAAGTGAGCAGACTTGGTAAGGCGGTCAACAATAACCTAGATAGTGTCATAACTGCCTATTATTTTTGGTAGCTTCGGGATGAAATCCATCGTCATCCCTTCCCATTTCCATTGTGGGATCTCGGGTTATTGAAGTAACCCACATGGCTTTTGGCTCACCATTCTCGCGAGGTATACGAATAATCTTCCTACTATAAATAACTTTTTCTTTCATCCTTGAAAGTCAGTCCGTTCCAACTATTTCACCCAAGCTTCCTAACTTGATGAGTATTAGGTCAATCCTAAAGTCCATTCCAACTTTTACATCAAGCTTCCTAACTTGATGAGTATTAGGTCAATCCTAAAGTCCATTCCAACTTTTACATCAAGCTTCCTAACTTGATGAGTATTAGGATAATCTTAAGGTTCATCCCAACCAAATCTTATTATACTACCGTGAAAAATTCTATCAATCTTCTCAGATAATGTCTGCTTGTAGGTAACTAATCCTTTCCAACTACTACTTTAAAACTTCCAAGTTTTGTTGGCATGAGGTCATCTACAATGACCCACTTGTTAATTTTAAGGTACTACCTTAAATTACTCCTCTATCTCTGCCAGCTTACCGTTAGTTTATCCTATAGAATACGTAACTCTCATGGTTGTTAATGGCTTATTAGTCATAACGCTAAGGTTCTTAGATATGAGGTTTCTATCGCTCTAGTATTAAACAATTTCGAGACAATAAAACATTGTGACGAAACTTACCCTAACTAAAATCAGGATCCATGCGAGTCTCCATAGCTGAGATAATGATTGCTCTACCGCAAGTAAGTCCAAAGTTTTTCCTATTTGAGAACTTTTTCCTTAAGTGTCCAGGGTGTCTATATCTATAACAAATTTTCGAGTTATCAATTGAGGCCCTTCTTGTACAGTATACGGGCGAAGTGGTTATCCTTTCCCTACCTCTAACAGACCATAATGCGTATACTCAGGTGGTTCCTACCAAAGTTTTCCCTGAATTACCTCATATCCCTCATGTAGTAACATTGGAACTTCTGCATGATTTACTTCAATATAATCACACTGGCCTGGTGTCATTATATTGTACTAAATTGTACGTTCATTCCAATATCATTTCATATGGTCAATGTAACGTGATCACTTCCAGTTCTACTCAATTTCATCTAACGATCCTTTATCTATGCTATCTCAAAACAAAATCACCATAATTAATCTCACGGTTTCTCGGTGTGGGTGCGTAGGTTCCGTAGGTCATGCACCAATGCCTAAATGTCCCGAAATTTCTTCAAAATGTTCGGGTTCAGGCGACGTCGTTAGGTTCCTTTCTAGAAATTCAATCTGGGTCTCACGTCGAGTTGTACGTGTAACAAGTAGTAATACGATATGTTTTGAGGTGACCCCCAAGTCTTTGGGTATGGCTGAGCATCGGTGGAAGACACTACGACCTTGTGAAAGGAGATGCCTTCCCGACTTCTCCGATGCCTAAGAGTGTTAGGGACCTAAGTCCAGAAGTGTCGTTAGATCGTCGAGTAGTGTTGTAGAATGAAGGAGATAAGCGACGGTCATGAAAGCGTACGGGATACGAGTCAACTTGCAGAAACTGAACAACCTTCTGATGTTCATACGTTATACGTAGCTAATTAGAGTGAGCTCGGGGTGCGGTTACTCCGACAAGTCCTCACATATCTCCTCCTCCGAGGATCAACTTTAGTGGGCGTGTAATCCGAGGGGTACTCCTCCTAGATTGCGTGAAGTAATGTTTCGATCTCTGGAACGGTGGAACAGTAGTAACAGGTGGATTACATTACTAGTCCTTAAGGTTAGACGAGTGGGAAGGGGTTCAGAAAAACATCTGAACTAGGAAGGATAAATTCTCCAAGTCGGTATAGCGAAAAGTAGACGGGTAGCAAGCATGTAATCAGGCTTAGTAACTACATCAGCCTAGATTGTCTACAGCAGTAAATAGCATGGCAATAATAACAGTATCAACAGGAGTATCATGCAAATAGCAGGTAGTAGCATGTAGTAGGGAGAATAAGCAAAAGCATACAGCGAGTATACATAGCAGTAAAATGAAACTGTAGCATGCAGCAAGTTCACATAGCAGTAAAAGTAAGCAGTAGCATGCAGTAGTAGTAAGCAGTAACATGCAGTAATATAACACAGTAGCATGTCGCAGGTTCCTCAGAAATAAGTAAACGAGCAAGTTGTAGATTAGTCCTATTAGCGAATCCTACTCGACTCGGTCAAGACTCACTAATGCAACCTAATTCCCTACAACCAATGCTCTGATACCAAATATGATGCCCCGTACAAAACCATCGTGTACTGATCATCAACAACAGGATCATTACAAGGTCAAACACTATATGCTGTTTGAAAACCAGTTTGCATTCATAAAAACATAGCGTTTACAAAAGATAACGTGACACAAAGGTCGTTACAAAGTCATTATTTGAAAATAACATAAACTACGAATGCAAAAGAAAAAGTTCCATGATTGAGACATCTCTAAGATTATGCAGCAGAATTCTAGCACAGCAGGTCCTTAACAACAAGTCTAAACACCAAGACAGCATTAGTGACTTAACGTAATATTACCCCCTAAAAGTACACTTGGCGAGTGCGTAAGTTTACGAAGTATTAAAATACCCGTTAAATGTTGCGCGACTAGCCCGAGTGGGGATGTCAAACCCTATGGATCCATATCTAAGATTCGCGTTCATCGGTTCAAAAACCAATGACTAAACGTTACCGAGCTAAGGGGAAAGTTTATGCCGTTGTATAACCCACACATATATAAAGTTTAAGTACTCGTGCCTAGTATGTAAAACGTAAAAAGCGCATGTATTCTCAGTCCCAAAATAGTTAAAGTAAAAAGGGATGCTATAACTCACAGTGATAAGAGCAGTAAAATCGATAATGAAAGTATGCGAGTAGTAAGTCGGTCCGAAAGGTCGTCAACCTAAGTCAAAGGTTACTAGGTCAGTATGTTATCCTCATAAGTTTTAATAGTACATAAAATAAGTTTAAGTGTCATCATCATCATCGTTCATCATCATAAAATCTAAGTAAGTTTTACAAGAATAGAGATCGAAACAATAGGCTGACTTCGGTCAGCTACTACGACCTCTACGTAAATTGAAAAGACGCGTAATCAGTGGCTATGGCTCCGTATATGAGTCCCCTAGTTGCTGACCAATTTCCAGAACCAAACTCGTCTTCGTTTGATTGTGGTTTAAGTGCGAGTAGGTCAGAAATTTCAGCAAAACGTTAATAGGGTGTAATGACTTTCGGGAGGCCATAAATCCTAAACCGTAACTCGGATTAAGACGAGGTCTAAATGGAAAATCATTTACTCGAACCGAACTAACTGAAAATCAACTTTCTAGTAGCTCAGGTGGTCTGATCAGATCCAGAAAACAGTAAGCACGGTGCTCCGGTGGGGTTCTTAGTGCTTGATGCTCATCACGGTTCTCATCCTTGATGCTTGTAGCTTCAAGTGTACAACTCGTTGATGTGATGACCCGTCCTAATCCATCTGGACGATGTCCTCGACAGATGGTCCCATTGCGAGGTACTGACCTCTATATGCCATGAACGACTCCATGTAATATTTTTAAAATGAGCAAATGCACAGCGAAAGATCTCTTTCATACCTGAGAATAAACATGTTTTAAAAGTGTCAACCAAAAGGTTGGTGAGTTCATAAGTTTATCATAAAACAATAAAATTCATCATTTTGATAGACCACAAGATTTAAATGTTGCATGGTACAAATGGGCCCGAATCCTATACCCACCTGTAATGTACATGCGATATCTTTTAAATACAGTACACCT
Source organism: Rutidosis leptorrhynchoides (assembly GCF_046630445.1). Classification (NCBI taxonomy): domain Eukaryota; kingdom Viridiplantae; phylum Streptophyta; class Magnoliopsida; order Asterales; family Asteraceae; genus Rutidosis; species Rutidosis leptorrhynchoides. The sequence goes on from NC_092336.1 coordinate 122,842,988, forward strand.
TTCTCGTGTACGAAATCATCTTTCATAAATCTTAGTAACCGTACACATATCTCGTGCACAAAAATAACATACACATAACCTGTGTATAAAATCATTCTCTCGATACATAACATTCACTTTTCATTTCTTTCATAGCTTGGCTTGGTAACCGACCTTAACATATAATACGCATAATAATATCCCCAAAACAGAACATCTCATCTGTATTATAATCATATAAACTTCGAAGTACTAAACACCACGCCCACTAGCCCTTCCGTGTAGTGAACATTCTGGGTGGGGGTGTTAAACCCGTAGCTACCTTTAGGATTCGCGTGAATTAAGGCCATACCCGTTTCTAATTCTTAGGTTACCAAGCAATAATAATCAGGGGAAAATACATTCATCAATTGGTGGCAATTATCATGTCTACATAATTCAATAATAATCCGCAGAACTTCTGTCTGCATAATAATTCATTCGAGGAATGTTTTGCTTGTGTCTATCTCGTTAAACATTTATAAAAGCATTTCATGTATTCGCAGTTCAAAAATATATTTCAAAAGCATTTAATAAAGCAGTTGTAAAAACAGCGCATGTATTCTCAGTCCCAAAAATGTAAAGAGTAAAAAGGAATCAAATGAACTCACCTATTGTATTTTGTAGTAAAAATACATATGACGATATTGAACAATGCAGGGTTGGCCTCGGATTCACGAACCTATATCATTGGTATGTATATTAATACATATACTTGTAATCGAACTATTTCATATATTATATATGTTTACTTTGTGTATATATTCAAAAAGATTAATATTTATATGATTTTATTAATATACATATATATATATATATATATATATATATATATATATATATATATATATATATATATATATATATATATATATATATATATATATATATATATAACTTATTATAAAAAAATACCTAATTTGTTATATAATAGATTGTTAATATGATTAATACATTTTTATATGTAATATTACTTCTAAGTATATTTTCGTATAAATAATATATATTTAGTAAAATAACGTTTATAATAGTAATAAAAATCGTATTTGATTATAATGATAACAATACCGATATTAATGATAATTATAGTAATGATATTAGTAATGATAATTAAATGGTAATAATACTTACTACTTAATACTAATAAAAATAATAATAATAGCAATCTTATTATTAAAGATAATAGTATAACATTAGTAATATTAATAATGATATTTGTAATTATATTCATGATAGTAATAATAAATAATAACTAATACTTATATTGATAACAATAACAATAACAATAATATTAATACTAGTAATAATAACATCAATTAATAATAACAATAATAACAATAGTATTAATAATAAAAATAATAAATGATAATTAAACTACCTTATAAGTTCATCTTAAAAAGAATTGTACCCAGCAGGGATTGAACTCGAGACCTCCTGGATACCAGAACCAACTCTTAACCACTCTGTTGTATTCATTTTTCTGATTAAATCTCAGACCCAAAACGCTTTAACTCGTTATCATCATCATTAATCTGGCCCATCAGCCACTTCAGCCCAACAGTCATTTCGACCCAACAATCATTTCGTTTAAATGGCCCAAGAACTAATTAAGGGAGTTTAACTGATGCAGTTAGTAGTTGGAAAAGAAAAAAAATAAACCGTAGTGACCAAGACTCGAACTCAGGACCACTTGATAACTCAACAACGCTCCAAACCATCCGTCTACCACTTACTTTTCTATTTTTATACACAATTCATATTTATTAAGCTATTAATCGTGACTTCTTCTTCTTCCTAAATCAAACCCAGACTATTCATCATCTATCATCTTCTCAACCTAAATGTGTATCATCCTAATACCCTATAAATTTGTCATCGATTATTTATCATCATATATATCATAATTATTATCTAACATCATTATCATTACGCATCACTTATCAACATCATCATCATCATTTTAAATCGCTAACTTCGTCTATAAATATATTACCTTCTTTATCACGAAATCACTTCTTTTTACAGGTTCTCGTAAATAAAAACGTTACTGTAGCGGCTACAATTTAACGTGAACAACAGCAGCAGGAACCACGACAGAAACGGTTATGGAAGTAGGTTTTGAACAGTTGCAGGTCGAGTAAGTACAACAGAAGGTTCTATGGTGGTTCTTGTTCAAAAGGGAACTAGTACAGTAGCTGCAGCAACTTACATAGGGTTGTTTGGGGGTAGGTGGTTGTTCATAATATGAAGGAGAGGGAGAGAGAAAAGAGAGATGGATGAGAGAGATGTGGAAGTTAGCGATGGTGGTGCTCACGGTGGTGGTAGTGGTAAATCGGAAGTGGTTGTTATGTGGTGTTCTTTGTGGTGTCGTGGTGAAGGGTGGCGTTTGAGATGTTTCTTGGTGATCGTTGGTTGTTCGAATAACAAAATAAGGAAATGAAGGTGGTCATTTGATGAAAATGATAAGATGGATGGTTGGTGATAGTTACCTTCTTTGCATGTACATCGACATATGAAGATATATATATATATATATATATATATATATATATATATATATATATATATATATATATATATATATATATATATATCTCTAGTAGTTAATAGTAGATAGAAAAGGATATGTTTCATATTGCAAATGGAAATCAAACGACTTAAAAAAAAAGTTATGAAAAGGTGGTTGTTTGGTTGTGGAAGCACATAGCAAAAATAATTTTGTAGTGCAAGTAGGTCTTTATAATATATAAAGAAAAGATAGAAAGCAACCTATGAGTTAATAATTAAATAGAGTTAAAAACGTGTGAAACACAATCACCAGTTGTCATTTGTATTATCTACCGACAGTTTTTCACGGAATTCCAATATCGTACTCCGTTGATAAATCAGTGGCGAATAAAAAGTCTCCAGAAAAATTCCACATTTTTATAATAATTATCTTTATTTATTTCAGTCATTATGGTATAAAATTCAGTCATTAACTATTAAACAAAATTTTACTCACTGTCCACTCCCGATCCCAGGTAAAATATAAAAAGTTTTAAAACTTATCAAATAGTTCCTAAATACATTTTTAATAAGTCTATAAATCATAGAACCCAGTTTCGGATCACCGTTTATTTTAGAATCATATAAGTTCGAATTTAACTTGCTTAATATCAATCGGAACATTAAACGGGTTTTACAATCAGTTAATATTTATTTTTAATATACTTTAGTTATATATAAATATGTTGTAAATGATAATTATTGTAATATCATATTTTTATTTTATTTTACATAATTAACTCTAACAACTAAATCATTTTAGTATTTCAATATATATATATATATATATATATATATATATATATATATATATATATATATATATATATATATATATTATATATGTATCTATTTACAAATAGTGGTTCGTGAATCGTCGGGAATAGTCAAAGGTCAATTGATTATATGAAACAGTTCAAAATTTTTGAGACTCAACCTAACAGACTTGGCTTATCATGTCAAAGATATTAAATCGTATCGAGAGTTTGGTTTAAAATTAGTCAAAATTTTCCGGGTCACTACAGTTGATGGGTTAGCATCACCTTGACCAAGATTCTACCATCAACACACCATATGTTAAGACCAAGTAAGAACACAACTCATTTAAGAGTCTTAGATGGATGATGAACCAAGGTAACATCATATCCTTAGTCTTAACACAATTACAAGTTACATTTACAACTAAAGCTACAAACTTTACTTCAATCAAGCAAGTATGAACATAATTTAAGTCAAATGAAGTGATGGAACCCTAAGCTAGAGAGCTTGGATCCCTTTCACACAAGTTTTAAGGTCACAAAGCTAGAAAGTTTGAACCTTTAGTGTTCTTGAAGAACTTGAAGCATAAAGCTTGGATCTTTAAGTTACATGAAGACCATAAACATAAGTTTTGATCTTTATAACAAAATAATGAGATCATAAGTTAGAAAACTTAGATCCATCAAAAGATATGAAGATCCAAGCTAGAAAGCTTGCATCTTGGTTGTTCTTGAAGATCTCGAAGCATAAAGCTTGGATCTTTAAGTTACATGAAGATTACAAACACAAGTTTGAATCTTTATAACAAAATAACAAGATTTAAAGATAAAATATATAGATCTACAAAGTAGGTGAAGATTCAAAGCTAGAAAGCTTGAATCTTCCATGTTCTTGAAGGATTCAAATCCATGTTTGTATCTACAAGATGTAATCAAGATCAAAAGCTAAAAAGCTAGACCCATGATGATGATGATGATGATGATGATGAATTCGTGATGATAAGAAGGAGAAGAAGAAGAGAAATTCAAAATACTTACACCTTTTAGAGAGAGAAAGACTAGAGAGAGAATTAGAGAGTGAGTGTGTGTGAATTACAAATGAAAGCAAGTGTAAAATGGATGGAATGAGGCTTGTATTTATAGGTGAATGGGGTGTGGGAGGGGTGTCATGGCCGTTGGAATTAGGGGGGACAAAAGTTTGCTTTTTGGTTAATGGTTGTCTAAAGTTGGTGCTTATGTTAGGATCTCATGCAACATTAAGGATAATACTTGACATAAATGCTAGCATGTTCCCTCTAATAAATGGGCATTTGTCTTACATATTAATGGGTCACTAGCTAATATTAATTGGCCTAATTAAATAGTCCACCAACTAGTGTAGGGTGGGCTAAGGCCCAACAAGGTAGAAAGTCCAACAAGACTAACTAGTAACCATAAGTAAATTACTACGCGTAATTAAGCATCCAAAAACCCAAGTAATTATTATTATAAAATAATAATTAAGATTTCGTAGTCATAATATTCCGATTACGACAAAAGTTAAACGTGTACGCGATACGCAGTTTGTTCGAAACGTCAAGTGACACTAACCGTCATAAAGGCTTCCGGTGATCAAGTTAAGTATCCTACGTACTTAAAGGCACATTTTAACATATAAATGAAAGTAAACCACGTGTATTAAGATTTCAGAGTATAAGATAGCACAGTACACACCAATACGCAGTTTCACGAAAGCGCAAAGCACAAAAGCAAGTCGAAAAAGTTGGGTCGTTACATTACCCACCTGTTAAAGAAAATTTCGTCCCGAAATTTTGAGGAGTGACCAACAATGGTACCATTTTTGAATAAGAAGGAGCGTATCGAAGTTCCGAGTGACTCGTGGGCTCAAAAGTGAGCGATTTACCTAGAAAGGTACTTGGGCGTATAAGAGTAAGAATAGGTATATGCCATTAACTAAGTCTCTTGTCCTAAGAGGTCAATAAATTGATTTTGTTTCTGGTTAACATGAGTATGTCATCTGAATATATATATCCCCAAAAGGAAAGATGATGTTTTTAGCGTTACAGGCATCTTTAGTAAGCTGGATGCATGAAATGCATCATGAATGTTACCAAACTCATCTAAAACATTGAACGCTTATGTTACTATACAAAGCTGACTGATAGAATGGGAAACATGGTGATCACAACATACTGCGTGTGAACTTATCCTTAGATGGAATGAAAGCACAGTTCCATAATGTAACTTTATCCTTTCAGTTACATGTTAAAGTTATGGTTAACATCAACTAGAACAACATATAGTTGTAACCAACGAAGGAAGGAATACGTAGAGTAACCATATCAGTGTCGTAGATGTTTTAAGCAGTCCTTTTCCAAGAGGATAACAAGATTCCTAGATTCCTAAAGTATTCCACATTACATTTCCGAAAGAAATTTGCACGAAAGGTGTGATCTTTGAACCAGGGTGAACTCTTCGAGCGGTTTGTTCTGAATTTATCCTTACTTATGGGGATGTGCGGATGAGAAGATACGTGAACCCTTGGTCATAAAGAATTATTTACTCAAAGTGAAAAGAATCTCAAAAACGATTCCTTGTACCTCAACATACTGATTCATAGAGATGTTGTTTACGAGGGTGTTGCGATTAGCCGTGAAATATTGAGAATAGAAACCCACCTAGTGCCTTTCCTACAATAGGGTGACCACTGCGTGTACCTCAGAAAACTGATTTATCGGCCCGCGTTTTTGCCATGTTTAACCTTAAAGGGAACATTTTATGCGCGCAAAGACTTCTTAACAAATTTTATAAAACTGCCATCCAAAGTGGCTCAAGAGTGTTTAACAAAGATCTTAATCGTAAGCTTTATCCCTAACGGAGGGCGAGAAGAAGTGTGGTCCATACTTGGTGTAGTCTGATACGAAAACCTTTAATAAAATCAACCAAGAAAGTTTTGAAAAACCTTTAAACGTTTGATGTGACAACGTAAATGGAACGAAGTTCCTAGTAAATTTAGAAGTATGCACAACGTGTGCCATTTTGCACAAAACTATTTGACTTAAGTTAAACAGCTCAATAAAGGAGCGATTTTTGTACTAACCGAAATAAGTAAGGGTAAATTATTAACTTAATCATATACATACATATATGATTTTATAAATCGCATAAGTGACCGAAAAGTTTTTAGTACTTTCATTTGTCCATAAATCTCGTGAGGACCGCACAAATAAGCAACGTGTAAAATCAATGTGTAAAAATTTTGATAACATAGTTTTTCGTATTTCAGAGGTTAGGAGTTGAAAAAGGTCGAGTGAAAAATCTTTGAATCATCGGTTGACATGTTACTAGGTAATGAAAACTAATGAATTAAATGTAGTTTTAATGATTACCAGGGACGTAAGTCTTTGGCCCAAAAATGTTCACGTGCGAAGCCGTTGCTAAAAAGTGAGGTATGAAGGATAGAGCATGAGGATGAGAAGTTAATCGCTTCTTGACTTTGCAAAATGCGAAACAGGTTATGACCAATATTAAAGTCGGAGTACTGATGATGTTAATATCGCTGGATGAGAATCCCTTGAAATAAGTCAGGACTTAGAATTATGTAAGAAAGATCATTGCTCCAACAGGAGTGGCAAATAAGATCCTTGGGGTAACGTAATAATTTTGAATGGTTTAAGTGTTAGTGGATGCCCGTAGGCTCTGTATGACGTGGTAGTAAGTGCCTTCATCACATATACACACATACACACACACACACACATAAATTTCTCGATTTCGACGGTTGTAAAGTCTTCACATTGACTTGGATACGAATGAGTGACAAATTTTATATAACAAGCAACGAAAGTTTTATAGAACTTGTTTAAGGTGATAATGTAAGAATAGAAACGAAGTTCTTAGCAAACTAGGGTTATGTACAACACGTACCATTCAAGGCAAAATATCTTTTGAATAAAAAGATTTGATTTGTAAAAGTGAAAGTAAAATTTCATATGTATTTGCCAAAAATAAGTAATCATTTACTTTATTTCATATAACATATATGATTTAAAAAATTTGCACGAATGACAAATAAAATAAATTTACTTTTATAAAACCTTGGGAGGGTCGCACAGTAAAATAGTGTGTGAAAATTTTGGCAGCAAAAATTTTCATATTTCGGAGGTTACAAGTTGGAAAAAGATCGAGTAAAAGATTTTTGAAAATTTCGGGTGACATTTGAGCATCAATGTCACGAGGTAATGAAAACTGTTGAATTTAAATGTGGTTGATGACTATTAGTAGGGCATAAGTCCTTTGAATAAAAATACTTAAGTGTAAAGTTGTTGCTTATAAGTGAGATACGAAAGGGAGAGTATGAGGATGGGAATTAACCAACCATTGATTTTGGAAATTTCGAACTGGTATGACTAATATTGAAGTAAGAAGGATGATGGTATGATTATCATCAAGTAAGAAATCTCTCAGAATAAGTTAGGATTCCGTGTCGTGTAAGAATGAGTATCAAATAAGATTCCTGGCTAGTCCTTAAGACAGAATTCGAATCGCCGAAGTGACGGCATACAATTTCCTTTACGTATCATTATGCAAGTTTGTCCATTGTATGGGTTTCTTTCATGGCTAGAAAGTGAGCAGACTTGTTGAGGCGGTCAACAATAACCTAGATAGTGTCATAACTACCTATTATTTTTGGTAGCTTCGGGATGAAATCCATCGTCATCCCTTCCCATTTCCATTGTGGGATCTCAGGCTGTTGAAGTAACCCAGATGGCTTTTGGCTCACCATTCTCGCGAGGTATACGAATAATCTTCCTACTATAAATAACTTTCACTTTCATCCTTGAAAGTCAGTCCGTTCCAACTATTTCACCCAAGCTTCTTAACTTGATGAGTATTAGGTCAATCCTAAAGTCCATTCTAACTTTTACATCAATCTTCCTAACTTGATGAATATTAGGTCAATCCTAAAGTCCATTCCAACTTTTACATCAAGCTTCTTAACTTGATGAGTATTAGGATAATCTTAAGGTTCATTCCAACCAAATCTTATTATACTACCGTGAAAAATTCTATCAATCTTCTCAGATAACGTTTGCTTGTAGGTAACTAATCCTTTCCAACTACTACTTTAAAACTTCCAAGTTTTGTTGGCATGAGGTCATCTACAATGACCCACCTGTTAATTTTAAGGTACTACCTTAAATTTCTCCTCTAACTCTGCCAGCTTACCGTTAGTTTGTCCTATAAAATACGTAACTCTCATGGTTGTTAATGGCTTATTAGTCATAACGCTAAGGTTCTTAGATATGAGGTTTCTATCGCTCTAGTATTAAACAATTTCGAGACAATAAAATGTTGTGACGAAACTTACCCTAACTAAAATCAGGATCCATGCGAGTCTCCATAGCTGAGATAACGATTGCTCTACCACAAGTAAGTCCAAAGTTTTTCCTATTTGAGAACTTTTTCCTTAAGTGTTCAGGGTGTCTATATCTATAACAAATTTTCGAGTTATCAATTGAGGCCCTTCTTGTACAGTATCCGGGCGAAGTGGTTATCCTTTCCCTACCTCTAACAGACCATAATGCGTATACTCAGGTGGTTCCTACCAAAGTTTTCCCTGAATCACCTCATATCCCTCATGTTGTAACATTGGAACTTCTGCATGATTTACTTCAATATAATCACACTGGCCTGGTGTCATTATATTGTACTAAATCGTACGTTCATTCCAATATCATTTCATATGGTCAATGTAACGTGATCACTTCCAGTTCTACTCAATTTCATCTAACGGTGCTTTATCTATGCTATCTCAAACCAAAATCGACATAATTAATATCACGGTTTCTCGGTGTGGGTGCGTAGGTTCCGTAGGTCATGCACCAATGCCTAAATGTCCCGAACTTTCTTCAAAATGTTCGGGTTCAGGTAACGTCGTTAGGTTCCTTTCTAGAAATTCAATCTGGGTCTCGCGTCGAGTAGTACGTGTAGCAAGTAGTAATACGATATGTTTTGAGGTGACTCCCAAGTCTTTGGGTATGGCTGAGCATCGGTGGAAGACACTACGACCTTGTGAAAGGAGATGCCTTCCCGACTTCTCCAATGCCTAAGAGTGTTAGGGACCTAAGTCCATAAGTGTCGTTAGATCGTCGAGTAGTGGTATAGAATGAAGGAGATAAGTGACGGTCATGAAAGCGTACGGGATACGAGTCAACTTGCGGAAACTGAACAACCTTCTGATGTTCATACATTGTACGTAGCTAATTAGAGTGAGCTCGGGGTGCGGTTACTCTGACAAGTCCTCACATATCTCCTCCTCCGAGGATCAACTTTAGTGGGCATGTAATTCGAGGGGTACTCCTCCTAGATTGCGTGAAGTAATGTTTCGATCTCTGGAACGGTGGAATAGTAGTAACACGTGGATTACATTACTAGTCCTTAAGGTTAGACGAGTGGGAAGGGGTTCAGAAAAACATCTGAACTAGGAAGGATAAATTCTCCAAGTCGGTATAGCGAAAAGCAGACGGGTAGCAAGCATGTAATCAGGCTTAGTAACTACAGCAGCCTAGATTGTCTACAGCAGTACATAGCAAGGCAATAATAACAGTATAAACAGGAGTATCATGCAAATAGCAGGTAGTAGCATGCAGTAGCGAGAATAAGCAAAAGCATACAGTGAGTTTACATAGCAGTAAAAGGAAACGGTAGCATGCAGCAAGTTCACATAGCAGTAAAAGTAAGCAGTAGCATGCAGTAGTAGTAAGCAGTAACATGCAGTAATATAACATAGTAGCATGCCGCAGGTTTTGCAGAAATAAGTAAACGAGCAAGTTGTAGATTAGTCCTATTAGCGAATCCTACTCGACTCGGTCAAGACTCACTAATGCAACCTAATTCCCTACAACCAATGCTCTGATACCAAATGTGACGGCCCGTACAAAACCATCGTGTATGGATCATCAACAACAGGATCATTACAAGGTCAAACACTATATGCTGTTTGAAAACCAGTTTGCATTCATAAAAACATAGCGTTTACAAAAGATAACGTGACACAAAGGTCGTTACAAAGTCATTATTTGAAAATAACATAAACTACGAATGCAAAAGAAAAAGTTCCATGATTGAGACATCTCTAAGATTATGCAGCGGAATTCTAGCACAGCAGGTCCTTAACAACAAGTCTAAACACCAAGACAACATTAGTGACTTAACGTAATATTACCCCCTAAAAGTACACTTGGCGAGTGCGTAAGTTTACGAAGTATTAAACACCCGTTAAATGCTAGCGCGACTAGCCCGAGTGGGGATGTCAAACCCTATGGATCCATATCTAAGATTCGCGTTCACCAGTTCAAAAACCAACGACTAAACATTACCGAGCTAAGGGGAAAGTTTATGCCGTTGTATAATCCACACATATATAAAGTTTAAGTACTCGTGCCTAGTATGTAAAACGTAAAAAGCGCATGTATTCTCAGTCCCAAAATAGTTAAAGTAAAAAGGGATGCTATAACTCAAAGTGATAAGAGCGGTAAAGTCGATAATGAAAGTATGCGAGTAGTAAGTCGGTCCGAAAGGTCGTCAACCTAAGTCAAAGGTTACTAGGTCAGTATGTTATCCTCATAAGTTTTAATAGTGCATAAAATAAGTTTAAGTGTCATCATCATCATCGTTCATCATCATAAAAGCTAAGTAAGTTTTACAAGAATAGAGATCGAAACAATAGGCTGACTTCGGTCAGCTACTACGACCTCTACGTAAATCGAAAAGACGCGTAATAAGTGGCTATGGCTCCGTATATGAGTCCCCTAGTTGCTGACCAATTTCCAGAACCAAACTCGTCTTCGTTTGACCGTGGTTTAAGTGCGAGTAGGTCAGAAATTTCAGCACAACGTTAATAGGGTGTAATGACTTTCGGGAGGCCATAAATCCTAAACCGTAACTCAGATTAAGACAAGATCTAAACGTAAAATCATCTACTCGAACCGAAATAACTGAAAATCAACTTTCCAGTAGCCTAGGTGGTCTGATCAGATCCCGAAAATAGTAAGCACGGTGCTCCGGTGGGGTTCTTAGTGCTTGATGCTCATCACTGTTCTCATCCTTGATGTTTGTAGCTTCAAGTGTACAACTCGTTGATGGGTTAGCATCACCTTGACCAAGATTCTACCATCAACACACCATATGTTAAGACCAAGTAAGAACACAACTCATTTAAGAGTCTTAGATGGATGATGAACCAAGGTAACATCATATCCTTAGTCTTAACACAATTACAAGTTACATTTACAACTAAAGCTACAAACTTTACTTCAATCAAGCAAGTATGAACATAATTTAAGTCAAATGAAGTGATGGAACCCTAAGCTAGAGAGCTTGGATCCCTTTCACACAAGTTTTAAGGTCACAAAGCTAGAAAGTTTGAACCTTTAGTGTTCTTGAAGATCTTGAAGCATAAAGCTTGGATCTTTAAGTTACATGAAGACCATAAACACAAGTTTTGATCCTTATAACAAAATAATGAGATCATAAGTTAGAAAACTTAGATCCATCAAAAGATATGAAGATCCAAGCTAGAAAGCTTGCATCTTGGTTGTTCTTGAAGATCTCGAAGCATAAAGCTTGGATCTTTAAGTTACATGAAGATTACAAACACAAGTTTGAATCTTTATAACAAAATAACAAGATTTAAAGATAAAAGATATAGATCTACAAAGTAGGTGAAGATTCAAAGCTAGAAATCTTGAATCTTCCATGTTCTTGAAGGATTCAAATCCATGTTTGAATCTACAAGATGTAATCAAGATCAAAAGCTAAAAAGCTAGACCCATGATGATGATGATGATGATGATGATGATGAATTCGTGATGATGAGAAGGAGAAGAAGAAGAGAAATTCAAAATACTTACACTTTTTAGAGAGAGAAAGACTAGAGAGAATTAGAGAGTGAGTGTGTGTGAATTACAAATGAAAGCAAGTGTAAAATGGATGGAATGAGGCTTGTATTTATAGGTGAATGGGGTGTGGGAGGGGTGTCATGGCCGTTGGAATTAGGGGGGACAAAAGTTTGCTTTTTGGTTAATGGTTGTCTAAAGTTGGTGCTTATGTTAGGATCCCATGCAACATTAAGGATAATATTCGACATAAATGCTAGCATGTTCCCTCTAATAAATGGGCATTTGTCTTACATATTAATGGGTCACTAGCTAATATTAATTGGGATAATTAAATAGTCCACTAACTAGTGTAGGGTGGGCTAAGGCCCAACAAGGTAGAAAGTCCAACAAGACTAACTAGTAAGCATAAGTAAATTACTACGCGTAATTAAGCATCCAAAAACCCAAGTAATTATTATTATAAAATAATAATTAAGATTTTGTAGTCATAATATTTCGATTATGGCAAAAGTTAAACGTGTACGCGGTACGCAGTTTGTTCGAAACGTCAAGTGACACTAACGGTCATAAAGGCTTCCGGTGATCAAGTTAAGTATCCTACGTACTTAAAGGCACGTTTTAACATATAAATGAAAGTAAACCACGTGTATTAAGATTTCAGAGTATAAGATAGCATAATACGCACCAATACGCAGTTTCGCGAAAGCACAAAGCACAAAAGCAAGTCGAAAAAGCCGGGTCGTTACATAAGTAGATGATTTCCGGCTAGAAATGATAAGCAAAACTTTTGACATGCAGACACGGTCGAAGTCCAGACTCACTAATGTATCCTAACGACTTATCAGTTAGACACACTAATGCAGACCTGGTTCGCTAAGACCACCGCTCTGATACCACATGTAAAGACCCGTCCTAATTCATAAGAACGAATACAATAACATATGATTACATCGCGAGGTATTTGACCTCTATATGATACATTTTACAAACATTGTATTCGTTTTAAAAGACAAACTTTCATTTACATCAAAAGTTGAGAAGCATGCATGCCATTTCATAATATCCATCTATAAATGATCTAATCTGTCATTTACTTAATCATAATCTTTACTGAACTCAACAACTTGAATGCAACGTCTTTTGAAATATGCCATGAATGACTCCAAGTAATATCTTTAAAATGAGCAAATGCATAGCGGAAGATTTCTTTAACACCTGAGAATAAACATGCTTTAAAGTGTCAACCAAAAGGTTGGTGAGTTCATTAGTTTATCTTAAACGATCATTTTCATCATTTTAATAGACCACAAGATTTTCATTTCCATTTCTCATAAATATACGTCCCATGCATAGAGACAAAAATCATTCATATGGACTGAACACCTGGTAACCAACATTAACAAGATGCATATAAGAATATCCCCTATCATTCCGGGACATCCATCGGACATGATAAAAACGAATTCGAAGTACTAAAGCATTCGGTACTTTGGATGGGGTTTGTTAGGCCCAATAGATCTATCTTTAGGATTCACATCAATTAGTAGATCGGTTTACTAATTCTTAGGCTACCAAGCAAAAAGGGGCATATTCGGCTTCGATCATTCAACCATAGAAAGTAGTTTCAATTACTTGTCTCTATTTCGTAAAACAGTTATAAAAGCAGCGCTTGTATTCTCAGTCCCAAAAATATATATTGCAAAAGCATTTAAAAAGGGAGTAATGAAACTCACAAAACTGTATTTCGTAGCAATAATGCATATGACGGAACTGAACAAGTGCATGGTTGGCCTCAGATTCACGAACCTATATTAAGTGTATATATATATATATATATATATATATATATATATATATATATATATATATATATATATATATATATATTTATATGTTGATCAATATATGTCTAACAATCTAGGTCAAGTCATAATGTACCACAATCCTAATGCTCGAGACTAATATGCAAAGGTCAACAAAAGTCAATTTGACTCAAAATGATTTCCAGAATTTATACATGATTATTATATAGTTTAAATATCGTCGTTTTATATTTTTAAATATTTTTAAAAGATTTTATTAGAGTAAATAATATAATTCATTTATTATTAAAATTTATATAAAAATATACTTTTATATGTCTTAAGTAATAAAATTTATAAAGTTCATTTAATATCACAAAAATAATATGATAGGTAGTATTAACGTAATTATATTACACGTAGTAAAATATCTTTGTATTACATATTTATTTGATAAAATAACATTGATAATAATAATAAGTAAAAGTTGTATTATTTTGTAATAATAATTATTATTATTCTATTAATAAAAAATATCAATATTTATATTTACTAAAAGTGATATATTATGATAAAGCGATAATTCTAATTATGATAACTTTAATATTTACGATACTTTTTAATATTAACTTTAAAATAATAATTTTATTTAAAATGATAATAATAATGACATTTTTATAATAACAATGACATTTCTATTAAAATGATAATTTTTGTTAAGATGATAGTTTTAATGATACTTTTAATAATAATAGTAATGATAAAAATAATAAAAAAAGATAATTTTATCTAAATCTATATCTTACAATATTTTAATTTTATCATGATACTCATACTCATTATTTCCAAAACGATTCATTTAATAGCTTTTAATCGTCTTTTATATGGCGTTCATATTAATGATAATAATAGTAATCATAATAATTAGGTGTTACTAATATTAGTTTTCATTATAATAATATTAATAATAATAAATATTATGGTAATATTAATGATAATACTAATAACTATTTTAATGATAATAATAATACTAATTATAACTTTTACGATAGTAACAATAGTAATAATAATAAAATAACAATTTTTAATGATAATACCTTTTATTGATAATGATAATGATAATGATAATAATAATAATAATAATAATAATAATAATAATAATAATAATAATAATAATAACAATAATAATAATAATAATAATAATAATAATAATAATAATAATAATAATAATAATTAGATAAAAACTAGAACAACGATAATAACGACGATAATAATAATCATTTTTAATAATAATACAAAAATTCAATCGACTATAACTTCAAATCCGTTCATCGAACCCATTCGAGTTCTAAATGAAAAGTTCTTAATTTTTCGCTAGCTTTTTAATGACATTCATATCTTATACCTTATCTCAACCGCATATGTAACTAATTTAGGATTCAACATAACCTACCTAACGACAATGTCAAAATTACAAGCATGCATAATCCTATATACTCGAGCACTAGTCAGGGATACACTATTAATAAGTAAAAATTAAATTATGAGTGCTTACGTATCAATATTGAGATTCAATATTGCAGGAAAGGTACGTAAACGCAACGAAGATGATAAACACTAGATTGACCTCACGAGCATACCCATGAACCATACCCATCATCTCCATAGCAATAACCCATAATTTCCTTAGCCCTATCCTACTCGAAAACCAGTTTTTAAATAGCTCGCTCATGACCTCGTCGTAATATTTTATGTATAATACTCAATAATATCACTCATAATACTAATATTAATAAGATTAATAATATTACTAATTTCTATAATAATAATAATAATAATATAATTATAAACAACATATAGGGAGTAATATGTAGTCGTGCATGTGTGTGTTTAATATACGAAGTAAAAATGCTTTTTATAGCTATATGACCAATCCATCCATCCCATGCGATCGCATGGGATGTGTTTGGATTTAACATGCGATCGCATGATCGTTAAAGACAACTAGTATACATTTAAATCTCTGCCGACACTCATCTGCAACATATGTTATAAATATATAATATTTATTATATAATATATTAAATCTTTAGAATTAATTAAATATTATATTATATTCTCGTTCATGGTAAAAATGTAATTTTTACTCAAATGACATGGACGTTGTCACTCGACTCATGTACCACTTTCGGTTTTTCGAACGCATTTTCGTACGTTTAGAAAACTAGCCTTTTACGTTACGCAACGTGTACCCTTGTTAATAATTTGACTTACTCATCAATAAATTATTTTGTGATAAATGTAACTTGTAAAATTGAGTGTTATGGTCATTTGCTTCTATAAATCAGTGACTCTTTGTTTGTCAAAATATATTATTTTAAATCATGACATTTTATGACTAAGTTAAAATATATATTTTCATTTCAAAATATAAGTTTGAACTCTTTACTTAATATATAGTTTTTCAAAACTAATGATATTCAAAATTTATGTATTTAGGAATTGTTTAAATATCAAGAATTACTATTTCGTAACATTTGTATTTTTAAAGTTTAAAAATGATATATTTTATTTATATAAAACGTTTACAAAGACATTTTAATATTCCAATTACTTTATATTCCAAATCATTTTATCACAAAGGTTATAATAGTAGAAGTTGTTATGTCATAAGACGTTCTTAAAAAGTCTATTATATCGAAATGACGTTTTCGTTTATGAAAGTAAAAATCATATAAAAATCATATCAGGTTTCAAGGTTTTAACTTCCAGTTTAATCATGACTCGTAGGATTAAGTCTAAAGGAAAATCAAACGTAAGGAATCATCTTAATGTAAAATGTCGATCTATTTAACTTGTCAATATCTATTCTCTAATTTACCTATAATCCCTAATTTCACTTTCACAATACCTAATATGAAGGTTAATTAATTTATCTTATCAAAAGTCACGAGGCAATTATTGTAAGGTATGTATTGGAATTTAACAGAAATTTCCACCAATCTGACTTGCTCTCACTACTTGACATTTTGTCCTTACTCGAAGATCACTTTACCATTTATTCCGAATATCGTTAAAAAGGAAAGGTTTTTCTAAATCAAAGTGGACCTCTCAATAGAGACTCGAGAATAATTCAATGTATTTGATATTTCAATCTTTTGATATTATCTTTTAATTCCATCGATAATTATTCTAAATATATTTTGAAACAAATACGTTTATGTAAAGTATTTTACGTCTAATACTTTGTTAACGTTTTCAAGTTATAATATATATATACATATACATATATAATCATATCCGTTCATATAATGGTTCGTGAATCATTGGAATATGGTCGAGGTTAAATGAATGTATGAACACAGTTTAAAATTCTTGATATTCAATTTAACAAACTTTGCTTATCGTGTCGGAAACATATAAAGATTAAAGTTTAAATTTGGTCGGAAATTTTCGGGTCGTCACAAGTCTAACAACTAGCTAGCTTCATAAATCACTATACCTGTAAAAAGGTAAACAACGAGAGGGGTAAGCATAAAGCTTAGTGAGTGCAATAGTTATACATACACATATATAATATACCTACTTGCAATCACTTACACACATACTGCATACATGCTAGCAATATAATTAGCAACCATCTCAAGTATAAAGCTAATAACCTCCAATATCGCAAGCTAGCATAATCAATAGCATATACTCAAACAATATAATATGCTACACTACAACACATACACATACCATATGGTTAACCATACACACGTCATGGCGCTACCGGCTCCGTGGTTCACACCATACGTAATGCTATAACGCTACCGGCTCCGTGGTTTACGTCACTACGCATTCGAGTCATACTCTTTTATAGTGCTACCGGCTCCGTGGTTCACACTTCGGTGCTACCGGCTCCGTGGTTCACACCTAATTTTATAGTGCTACCAGCTTCGTGGTTCACACTTTGATGCTACCGGCTCCGTGGTTCACATCACAACACGTGCACCATGATGCTACCGGCTCCGTGGTTCACATCATAGCACACTCGCACGCACTATGGCACTCCCGGCTCCGTGGGCCATACCATAGCATACAAATAAATATACTATATACATACATGCATAAATATCCCACTCACCTCGAAACGCCCGCACAAATCATGTATGTAAATCGCCTCCAAACGCAACCGAGCAAACCTTTTACCTATAATACGCATATAGATATACAAACAATCAACATACATTCTCTAAGAGAGAATTCAAATCTAACACCCTTAACCAAGTGTTTCTACTTACCTTCACAAACTGCCCATTTAGATACCTAAAGTGGACTTCACCAATTACCACTACGGGTGGTAATTCTGACCCATTCAAAAACGTCATTTAACACTTAACAAAAATGTTTAACATCCACATAATCCAAATTTAGTGTCATTACTAAATTCGACCCAATTCAATTCACCCATTATGACATAAGTCCCCAAAAATGTCCAAACTAAGCAATAATCACTAACACAAGTGAAAATGGCCCTAATACACCAATTAAACCAAATCACAAGTGTTAAACACTTATCTTACCCAATTTGACACATAAACCCTAATTTTGAACCATTTCAAAATTAGTCAACCAAATAAACCCAAATGTGTTTCAATACTTCCATAACCACTAAACTAAGTGATTACACCCAAAATCAAAGCCTAATCATGGCCAAAACATCAACCAACCCAAAACCCACCAAGTATCTAAAATAACAAGTCACTATAAACCCACTTCGTCATCTAAACGGGTTTCACAACTAAACAAGCTCAAACCCTAACTTGAATATCAAATCAACAACATAAATTTCAGAGTTGAGACTTACCAATACCACCAAAATGTTGCCATTGACAAGATGAACAACTTTAATACTCGAGCTTTGACCCGATTCACTCTTCCTCTTCTCCAAACGGAGCTTTCTCTCACTAAAAACACTTCCTCTCTCTAGAGTTTGAAGATAAGAGTGTTGGTGGGTGAAAATGTGATCCACAAATGAGATTGGATCAGTTTAGAGGCTCAAAACCGACCTCCAAGTGAAAAGACACAAATACCCCTTTTAAATTTATTAAAATTTCAACAGCTGGCCTGTCAGGCCATTTGAACGGCTTCCAAAAAGGTTGGACGGCGTCCAAATCAACTGGATCAATTTTCTGAACTTGTTTTGGTAGTAACTTTCAAACCGTAACTCCGTTTTTGATGAATCAAATATCGTTGGAAACGTAATGAGATTTATTATCAAATGGTAAGGTTTTAGAACATTAACTCTGTGATGACCCGGGAATTTTTGATCAAATTTAAACTTAAATCTTTATATGATTTCGACACGATAAGCAAAGTCTGTTAAGTTGAGTGTCAAAGATTTTGAACTATTTCTATGAATGTAATTAACCTTCGACTGTTCTCGACGATTCGCGAACCATTATTTGTAACTAAATGTGTATATATAATTAGAAAATTTTAAAATATAAACGTTAGAAATAAATATGTAAATGAAATGCAGAATAATTAAGTGTAACTTAAAATGAGTCTACAAAACTAACTATGATTCTAAATATAAATTGTATTATATGTATATTGTAATAGATATACATATATAGTGTGTAAATATTCAAAAATATATTTTATAATTAGTAAACATTGCATATATAATGAAATGTAGAATTTAGATATTAAAATATAATTACCAGTTTAATTATAGTTGTTACGTTATTATAACAGTTGTTATCATTGCTAGTATTAATAATATATGTACTGTTATTATCATTAATGAAAATTGTTACATTTAATTTGATTAATATTATTGTTATTATTAATAATATTAGTGTAATTAGTATTATTGTTAATAACAATATTATTGTTATACAGTTATGATAATTGTCATCATTATCATTAGTAATATTATCATTACTAATATATCATTATAAATTTATATTATTATTATTATGTAAAATATTAATAGTACTACTATTATAGTTATATTTTTTTTATTAATAATATTAATTATAATCTAAAAAATAAAATAAAAAAATACATAAATATAAAAGATAAACAAGTATAAAGATAGATATATACAAATATATATAATATATACGACATATACAGATAGTTAGAGTAGGAAATCAGTAATATTATTTAATATTATTATTAATATAATTATTAATTAGTAATATTAATTAAATATAAATTAAATTAAATAAAAGGACATATTACGCATCACCATTTATCAGTATCTTCTTTTTCTACTTTTTCTGTTTCACTCGTGATCATGCTACCAACTAATTCTACTTTATCAATAAACTTTTGGAATTTAACACACAACCGTACCATACAATCCTTCACAGCTATCTATCTCTCGGGTTCTTTATTTTGATATTTTTTTTTCCTTCTTTCTTCATTCTGTCGAATAAACCGAAAACCATTTAATGGTAATTTTGATTCAACACTAATTGAAGGAAAGTGGAATTGCAGAAGCCTTCTAAATCATTATTTGAAACTTTCCTCAAAATTATAAAAGCAAATTTGAAGGAACGATTATAAATTTTTGAGTCAAAGTTTTAAAAATAAAAGTCAACCGATTCGTTTTTAAAGGAATTCGAGTTCTCTGTTGTATTTTAAGCCAAATTGATGTTTGGGAAAGCTTTTAGGATGGATTTGAAATATATCTTGTGTTGTAATCTTTGTCTATTATTTTCTTAAAATTGAAAACATATTTTTTCTTCTTCTTTAGCTGCGACGAACACAGCAGAACATTTAGTTTATAATTTTTTTTTTGTTTTCTGTAGATACAGAACTTAAACGATTTTTTTTTATTTTAATGCAAGTATAAATCAAACAAACGAATTGGTTACTTGGTTGTTTGGATTCACGCAATTCGTTTGATTTCTATAGAAGGAGATGAACAAATATCACGGGTTAAATAAAATCGGGTTGTAAGTTTTATCAGAAAAACGGAACAGAGGAGTTGGTTGGGTATGCTTGTGTTAATCGAGAGGTCTCGGGTTTCTAGACCCGGTAGGGGTGTTTAATTCTTTTTGAGACTCATTTCTTTAAGGTAGTTCTTCAAACATTTTTAACTATTATGTTATTATTATTATTATTAATTATTATTGTTATTTGTATTATTATCATTAATTATTATTATTATCACATGTATTGTAATTATTATTAATATTAACACTAAAATAAGTATTAGTTATCATATTTATGATTAGGATATTATTATTATTATTATTATTATTATTATTATTATTATTATTATTATTATTATTATTATTATTATTATTATTATTATTATTATTATTATTATTATTATTATTAAGTATCTGAATTATTATTGATAAGTATTATGAATGTCAGTTATTATTGTTTTTATTAAGTTTTTATCGCTAAGATCTTGTACTATTATTATGATAACTATAGTTACAATTAAGATTATCGTTATTACTAAGTATCATGAGTTTATGAACTAAAGTCTTATGTTATTGATTAAGTATGTAGGTATATAACTATAAAGTTTATATTGATTAGGATATGAATAACATAGCTATGGTAATAAGAATTATAAACAGAGTATTTATATATACGTACATACAAACATAAAACCTTTAAGATCTTAACATATTAGATTATTATGAAGAAAGTTATGAAATAAAAAGTATTACAGTTAAGTTATGATTTAAGTGTAACATAATTGAGAGTGAGTAAAAATTATGATTTAAAAAGTATTGTTACAAATGTCAATTCGAAACTACATATATGAAAATAATATTTTGATAAATAATATTGTATATATATAAATTTAGGGATTTAAAAACTATGGATAAAATGGTGATTTATGTAAACTATTAATTATTAATATCAATATCATCAATATTATTATTAACACTACCATAAATAATAATTAGTATTATTATTATTATTATCATTTTTATTATTATTACTAGTATCATTATTATTATTAAAATAATTATTAAATATATAAAACCATATTTAAAACAGATAACCTAATTCTATTTTAATAAGTATTAAATAATTATTCAAGATATATAAAATAAATATATTTAAAATATGACATATGAATCATTAAATATAACAAGTATATTAATAGTATTAATATATGAACTTGTTATATGTTTTAATATATATATGAATGATATAGGTTCGTGAATCCGAGGCCAACCCTGCATGGTTAAATGTCGTCTTATGTATTTTTACTACAAAATATAGTATGGTGAGTTTCATTTGCCTTTTTACTCATTACATTTTTGGGCTGAGAATACATGCAAATGCTTTATTAACTGTTTTACAATATTTATATGCGTGAGTTACATTTGCTCCCTTTTTAAATGCTTTTGCAATATATATTTTTGGGACTGAGAATACATGCGCTGCTTTTATAACTGTTTTACGAAATAGACACAAGTAATCGAAACTACATTCTATGATTGGATTATTAAACCGAATATGCCCCTTTTTATTAAGTCTGGTAATCTAAGAATTAGGGAACAGACACCCTAATTGACGCGAATCCTAAAGATAGATTTATCGGGCCCAACAAGCCCCATCCAAAGTACCGGATGCTTTAGTACTTCGAAATTTATATCATGTCCGATGGAGGATCCCGGAATGATGGAGATATTCTTATATATATATTGTGAATGTCGGTTACCAGGTGTTCAATCCATATGAGTGATATTTTTGTCTCTATGCATGAGACGTATGTTTATGAGAAATGGAAATATGAAATCTTGTGGTCTATTAAAATTATGAAATGATTATTTATGTTAAACTAATGAACTCACCAACCTTTTGGTTGACACTTGAAAGCATATTTATTCTCAGGTATGAAAGAAATCTTTCGCTGTGCATTTGCTCATTTTAGAGATATTACTTGGAGTCATTCATGACATATTTCAAAAGAAGTTGCATTCGAGTCTTCGAGTTCATTAAGATTATTATTAAGTCAATTATAGTTAGATATATTATGAAATGGTATGCCTGCCATCAACTTTCGATGTAATGAAAGTTTGTATTTTCAAAAACGAATGCAATGTTTGTAAAATGTATCATATAGAGGTCAAGTACCTCACGATATAATCAACTGTTGTGAATCGTTTTTAATCGATATGGACTTCGTCCGGATGGATTAGGATGGGTCTTCACAGTTGGTATCAGAGCGGTGGTCGTAGCGAACCAGGTCTTGCATTAGTGTGTCTAACTATTAGTTGTTAGGATGCATTAGTGAGTCTGGACTTCGACCTGGTCTGCATGTCAAAAAGTTTTGCTTATCATGTTGTGTCGAAAGTTATCTGATTATCATTCTTAGTCTAGACACGTCTTGCTGCATTGATTGCATGAATAATGTATAGACAAGATTCATATCTTAGCGTATCTGTTACTGTAAACCTTACCTGGCGTATCCCGTAAATTCCTCCGTAATCTACGAAACCTTTTGTTCTATATATATGGATATTCTATGTAATTAAGAATATCATCCGTTCGCCAGAAAATCATTTCATATCTAAAAATTCTTTATTCAATCGTACGAAATGGAATTCGTCATTAGTTCAAGTCACTCGGATTCCGAAATGGAATCCCACTCAAGCTCCGAAAGCAGTGTAACTGGAATGGATCAACCAATCAGTCATCATCTATTCTGGATGAATTGGGGATGCGTTCGTAGCCTTCTCAATCATTGGAGACAAGAAGAAGGTGATCCTTTCCATCTGCCGCATTGCCCTATTGGCAAAGAACCTGAAGCACTTATCGGTGAACTTGTTCGAAACACCATATTTTCTCTCATTTCCAGAGTATCTCGCCACGATTATATACTATACCAAATTCTAGATTATATTTATCCGCTAGTCCGAACCGAAAATCACCCTGGTGTAATAGAAGAAGTCAACGAGCTTCGCGCTCAGGTAGTGGCTTTAGAGAATATGGTGCGAATGTTACAAACACCAGCAGCAGCACCAGCAGCATAACCAGTACCACCACCAATGTCAACAGTACCATCACCACCACCAACATCAACATCCGCATCCCACACCTCAACATCTTAATCTATACCTCGAACATCAACGTCATACGCACCATGGATACCAAGGAGTACCAACAACAACAACATCATCACACGTCGCAACCTCGCAATCTATACCTCAAGCATAATCATCGTTCTACGAATCGTTCTACATAAAATATCTTCGTCCTTCATGGTGATTATGTAATCACTAATATTTTAGAGATTATGTACTCTAGTTTTAGCCATAAATCTGATGAGTTTAATATCACATTGACTCATTAAATCCATAATTACGTCTGAAGAAAATATATATGTATATATGTTTTCATAAAGATTGTAATTACAAATTTTTTTGTACAAACTGTTAATGGTGAGAATATTTTAACGGGTAGGTAATACCAGAGGAATATTTAGATTTCGCATTAATAAGTTACACTGAACATTCTTCGAATCTGATTCAACAGTCATTTATTATCCTACTTGCAACCACAGCTATACAAATCCGTTCATCACAGAATAACCATTTTCATTCAATTTCATATTTGGATTTTGACCTATCAGAATCCGACAAGTGGCATAATGAAGAAAATAATGAATAAAATAAAATTTGTTAGAAACAAACAAATTAACTCTGAGAAATTTTGTTAAGAATCCACGCTAACAAAATCCTAGCTAACTGTTCCTAGCTAACTGATTACATTTTATTTATCGCAATTTATTTTATCGCAATTTACATTCTCGCAATATTATTTATCGTCATTAAATTTCTGTTATTTACTTTACGCGCTTTATTTATCGTTATTTAATTTTCTGTTATTTATTTTACGCACTTTAAATATCGGGACACGTATATAAGGTTTTGACATATCATATCGACGCATCTATATATATTATTTGGAATCACCATAGACACTCTATATGTAGTAATGATCGAGTTCTCTATACAGGGTTGAGGTCGATTCTACAATAATATATATAGTTTGAGTTGTGATCGAGTCTGAGATGTATACGGGTCATGACAAGTATAAATTAATTCGAATATTATATATTAAACTATATATGAATTATTGAACTGTCAACTGTGGACTGTCGACTGTGAACTAATAACATTGGACAATTAAAATGAATTAAAATATTGATTATAACATATGAAACTAAACAATCCTTCAAATTTCCACTTGATTTCATCTTAAACATCATTTTTATCTTCACGATTACATTCTGCGTTCAAACCTTTCATGATTCTTGAAAACACCTCAATCGAGAAGATGAATCAACCGCACTTCATCTACGGGTGAAAAGATTGATGCATTTAGTTATGCACCTGAAAAACTCTCGGAAACTGAGTAAACGTTTAACACATAGTTTTGCTAATTCCTTTAGTGTTATTAATACCCAAAATAACTTTGCAGTTCTTTTTCAAAATAGTCAATTTTATCACAGCTCCAGCAAGACAACTTCGACTTTTCGTACGAAACAACCTTATTATAACATTGATATATACGCGTGCTCTTTTATTGTTACCAGGGAACCTTTCATATTCCACCATATTACCATCAGCGTTTAATCATCTAAAAAAAATAATAATAATAATAACAATTCTCCTGAAGCCACCTCGGATTAATAACCGAAGATTCAGATATCATAGCATTAAATGCAGAGGAAACAGAAAAATGGTAGATGGTCTAAACGGCCAAAAGTTTGATGATAAAGAAAAGAGTGTTAGGAACGCTCGATTGAAAATTGAGTATTGAAAAACAGACTGAGCTACCCATGAAGGAGACCAAGGACAAATACAAGGACCAAACCCTATATTCAAAGGATTCAGGTAATTATGGATCCGTTGAAATCTTTAGAGAATATCTTGCTCCGAAGTCATGTTAAAATCTTGCGGAAAATCTTTCTCCATCAACCATCGAACTTAGAAATTCCAAAATATTCTCAACATTAATTATTATTATTATCACATGTATTGTAATTATTATTAATATTAACACTAAAATAAGTATTAGTTATCATATTTATGATTAGGATATTATTATTATTATTATTATTATTATTATTATTATTATTATTATTATTATTATTATTATTATTATTATTATTATTATTATTATTATTATTATTATTATTATTATTAAGTATCTGAATTATTATTGATAAGTATTATGAATGTTAGTTATTATTGTTTTTATTAAGTTTTTATCGCTAAGATCTTGTACTATTATTATGATAACTATAGTTACAATTAAGATTATCGTTATTACTAAGTATCATGAGTTTATGAACTAAAGTCTTATGTTATTGATTAAGTATGTAGGTATATAACTATAAAGTTTATATTGATTAGGATATGAATAACATAGCTATGGTAATAAGAATTATAAACAGAGTATTTATATATACGTACATACAAACATAAAATAGTTAAGATCTTAACATATTAGATTATTATGAAGAAAGTTATGAAATAAAAAGTATTACAGTTAAGTTATTATTTAAGTGTAACATAATTGAGAGTGAGTAAAAATTATGATTTAAAAAGTATTGTTACAAATGTCAATTCGAAACTACATATATGAAAATAATATTTTGATAAATAATATTGTATATATATAAATTTAGGGATTTAAAAATGTGATGACCCGAAAAATTCTGACTAAATTTAAACTTAATCTTAAATGATTAATGATTTCGACACGATAAGCAAAGCCTATGAAGTTGAATCTCAAAATTTTGAACTATTCAAATACCCTTCGGTTGTTCTCAACGATTCGCGAACAATTATATGTAAATAGATACATATGCTATAACTTGAAAACGTAACAAAGTGTTATGAAAATGATACCGTACATTACACTTATTGGTTTATATATCTATTTGAATATATATGATCTCAAGTTATTTAGTAAACGATAATAACATTCGATTATTGATTCAATTGATATTTAGATAAGTTAACTAAAACGTTTAAGATGAACCAGTAAAATACTAATTTGCTAAAGTATTTTCAAATTGCTACAGTACCCAAAATGCTACAGTGTTTTCAAAAATTACTATTTACTACAGTAAAATTGACTTTGCTACAGTGAATTGCTACAGTAAAACACTATTTTAAAAATGTATTTTAACAAATAGTGAAACGATGATTTATAGAAGTAAATGACCAAAACACTCAAACGTATAAGATACACTTTGAGTGACATAGTTTATGGATAGTTTAAGTCTATATTTTGACAAAGGTACGTGTCACGAAACGTAAAATGCAAGTTTTCTAAACGTACGAAAATACGTTCGAAAAACCGGAACCGGGACATAAGTCGAGTGATGACGTACGACTTATCGGAACTAAAATTACAAATCAACTATGCATGTGAATTTAATATAATATATAATTAATTATTTAAATTATATATATTATATATTTATTTATTATGTCGACAAACAAAAATACAAAAGTTTTGTGAGCTGGAAAAGGAGCCCATGCGATCGCATGGGAATCCTTCTACAAAATCATGCGATCGCATGGAGGGGAATTCCAGGCCAGGTACTATAAATTCAGGTGTTTTGCTCGAATGAAAAATCACACACACATACTCAAATATATATTACTCCGTATAATATTTATTATTATTATTATTATTATTATTATTATTATTATTATTATTATTATTATTATTATTATTATTAATCTTATTATTTTTATTATTAGCGTTATTATTTTTGCAATACAAAAATAATAATGTACATAAAATATTAAGACGAAGTGCTGTCCAAGTAATTTTCAAAACGAGTTCCCAAGCGAGCTAGAGCTAAGGAAAATATGGGTTATTACCAAGGAGGTTATGGGTAATGTTCGGGGTTATTTTTGTGAAGCAAACCTCGTGTTTATCATCTCCGATGCGTCTACGTGCTTTCCTACAATATTGTATATCAATATTAAACAGTGAGTTTCATAAGATCCCTTTTACTCTCTACATTTTTGGGCTGAGAATACATGCAAATGCTTTATTAACCGATATACAATATTTATATGCGTGAGTTTCATTTGCTCCCTTTTTAATTGCTTTTGCAATCTATATTTTTGGGCTGAGAATACATGCACTTTATTTTAAACAATGGACACAAGTACATACTAAATTCTATACTGAGTTTGAACCGAAAATCCCTTAGCTTTGGTAACTAGTAACTGCCGGTTATAAGAACTGGTGGGCGCGAGTAGTAGTATATGGATCCATAGGGCTTGATATCCCCGTCCGAGCTAGAGCACTAGCCTTTTAACGGACGTATGCTATTTGAGAAGCGTACACGTTGGTTTGCGTGTATTATTAAGATGACTATACAAAGGGTACAAATTATATATACGTTAAGTTTAGTTACCAGGGTGCTCAATTTAATAGAATATTTTGATAAACGTTTCTGGATGAAACAACTGAAATCTTGTTATCCACTTTTATATGCAGATTATGCGAAACACTAAAACTATGAACTCACCAACCTTTGTGTTGACACTTGTTAGCATGTTTATTCTCAGGTTCCCTAGAAGTCTTCCGCTGTTTGCTTATATGATAGACAAGCTATGTGCATGGAATCTTACATGGCATATTTTTCAAGAAAACGTTGCATTCACCAATTCATCACCATGTACCTTATTTAGACTGCATTGTCAATGGAAGTACTGTTGTAAACTATTATATAAGGTGATTGTTTATATGTAGAAATCATCAGATGTCGAAAACCTTTGATTTAATATTCATTTATGGTGTGCCTTTTCAAAAGAATGCAATGTTTATAAAACGTATCATATAGAGGTCAAATACCTCGCAATGAAATCAATGAATGATGTATTCGTCCAAATGGATTTGGAGCGATCGTCACAAAAAACTATGGATAAAATGGTGATTTATGTAAACTATTAATTATTAATATCAATATCATCAATATTATTATTAACACTACCATAAATAATAACTAGTATTATTATTATTATTATTATCATTTTTATTATTATTACTAGTATCATTATTATTATTAAAATAATTATTAAATATATAAAACCATATTTAAAACAGATAACCTAATTCTATTTTAATAAGTATTAAATAATTATTCAAGATATATAAAATAAATATATTTAAAATATGACATATGAATCATTAAATATAACAAGTATATTAATAGTATTAATATATGAACTTGTTATATGTTTTAATATATATATGAATGATATAGGTTCGTGAATCCGAGGCCAACCCTGCATGGTTAAATGTCGTCTTATATATTTTTACTACAAAATACAGTTTGGTGAGTTTCATTTGCCTTTTTACTCATTACATTTTTGGGCTGAGAATACATGCAAATGCTTTATTAACTGTTTTACAATATTTATATGCGTGAGTTACATTTGCTCCCCTTTTAAATGCTTTTGCAATATATATTTTTGGGACTGAGAATACATGCGCTGCTTTTATAACTGTTTTACGAAATAGACACAAGTAATCGAAACTACATTCTATGGTTGGATTATTAAACCGAATATGCCCCTTTTTATTAAGTCTGGTAATCTAAGAATTAGGGAACAGACACCCTAATTGACGCGAATCCTAAAGATAGATCTATCGGGCCCAACAAGCCCCATCCAAAGTACCGGATGCTTTAGTACTTCGAAATTTATATCATGTTCGATGGAGGATCCCGGAATGATGGGGATATTCTTATATATATATATTGTGAATGTCGGTTACCAGGTGTTCAATCCATATGAATGATATTTTTGTCTCTATGCATGGGACGTATGTTTATGAGAAATGGAAATATGAAATCTTGTGGTCTATTAAAATTATGAAATGATTATTTATGTTAAACTAATGAACTCACCAACCTTTTGGTTGACACTTGAAAGCATGTTTATTCTCAGGTATGAAAGAAATCTTCCGCTGTGCATTTGCTCATTTTAGAGATATTACTTGGAGTCATTCATGACATATTTCAAAAGAAGTTGCATTCGAGTCGTCGAGTTCATTAAGATTATTATTAAGTCAATTATAGTTAGATATATTATGAAATGGTATGCCTGCCATCAACTTTCGATGTAATGAAAGTTTGTCTTTTCAAAAACGAATGCAATGTTTGTAAAATGTATCATATAGAGGTCAAGTACCTCGCGATGTAATCAACTGTTGTGAATCGTTTGTAATCGATATGGACTTCGTCCGGATAGATTAGGATGGGTCTTCACAAACTCAAACTTTATTTGGGATCCAAATATACGCTTACATGCCTCGTAATTCGAATGATGTCCAAAATAACGCGTAAGTGAAAAACGGAGTGTTACAATTCTTGGTTTAATTGTTTATATAATGAATTATAGATGAATATTCAAATGAATTGAACTTTTAAGTTGAGATTCAAGAGACTAATCAGAGTGCGACATGTGGCGCGACAATCACATGTGATTGAATTTTATTTTGTCAATTTTTTTTCATTTTGAATTTTTTTTCATTTTTTTTCAATCACATGTCATTGGATTCGACATGCAGTAAATCATTCTGCTTGCCAATCACATGTGATTATAAAACGTAATCACATGTGATTCTGTATGTTAAATCTAATTACATGTGATTGAAAAAAAAAATTAAAAATTATTTTGAAAAAAAAAAATTTTTGAAAAAAAAAATTTGAATTTTTTTTTCAATCATATGTGATTGGATTTGACATGCAGAATCACGTGTGGTTGGATTTTACATTCACATGTAATTGCATTTGACATGTTAAATTTAAAAAAAAATATTGAAATTTTTGAAAAAAAAATTAAAATCTTTTTTTTTTAATTACATGTGATTTTCGCGACACATATCGCGTTCTAATTGGTTCGTTGAATTTTAAGCAAATTGTTGAATTAAAGTGATTACAACTCCTGAATTATACGCTATCCATTAACAACTTAACATGTATACTTTGTAATCACCAACATTTTTTTTTCGGCGAAAAAACAGAAAACTTCATAAAAACATGGAAACTTCAACAAAAATTGAAGCCCAAATAACGTACAACTAAAATCAACTGAGCTTAAAACAAAACTACAAACCAACCAAGCTCGAACCTAAACAAAAGATCTAATCAACAAAAAAGAAAAAATGACCACGATACAAAAGACAAGGAAGATCGAGATATAGAGGGTGACCAATCAAACGTAGGACGGACGATTAGCAACCATCTAAACGCCGACAACATTAAGCGTCTTATATGAATTCACCGAACTTTTCCTTCTCGGCCCCTTGCACCCGACGTCTTCTTCTCGAACCCCTCCCTTTAGTCGTATTTGGGGGAGCCACATGTGATGAGGATGGATTGGCATCTACACTCTCGGACTCGGCAACCATATTGTTCATCATAGTTATAAAGGCGGCGAGTGGTTCATCCGATCTCGAAACATCAACAGAATTAACCAAATCAGTGGGCTTCAACAAAGAGATGTTGTTAGGTTTACCGAACTTGGAAGCAACCGTTTCAAAGTCAACTGGTGTGTTCTTAATACCCTCTTCCCTCGATTCCCAATCTGACTTACACGAACCTTTCGACCTCAAAACAGATGAAGAACCTTTTAACACAGTGGGAGGGATAACCTCATCACTATCAACCTCGAGAACATTATCCAAGTCTACAACCGGGGTACAAATTGGCAAAGATCCAACCAACAATTCTCTAAAGGGTGAGATCGAGCCCGCATGGGCAGTAGGGGCCGAATCGTTTGCCAAGGTAGAAGAAGTGTTGTGACCGGAACCAAGAACACGACTTTTACAACCATTAAAACAAATTTTCCCACAAAGACAATCGAAATTGTCAACCGAAATCGCTTTACCTTTATACGCCAAACAAACGAATTCTACCTTGTGATCCAAACAAAATCTCCAAGCCCGTAAACATTTCTTCTCACAAGTCTTACCAATGCACGGAAACGTCAAATTATCAACCGAAGGATTATCAAGATTGGGAACATAAGCAGTGTCAGTGGTTTCCGAGTTGCAACCAACATCAGGAGGGATGTCGCTTCCAACATCAGATTGAACCACATTAAAGTTTGAGATTGAGTTTGGGTCAAGCACATCGTTGTCATCTAAACCCTTAGCGATATTCATGTGATGATTTACATTCAAAGAAACCGGATCCATGTTAACAGGATAAGAAACCCTACCATTGAAGGTTAAACCTGAATTAGCATTAAACATTTGGTCAATCAATTGATCGCCAACACCAATAACATCACCTTCGTACACAGCTCGATTTGAGTTAACCAAAACCGACGATGGGACATCATTGACAAATACACGGTCATAACCTGATGGATCAACTTCACACACCCGAATAAAAAAGGAATCTGACCCCAAATTATTTCTAACTTCTTTGGTTACATTGTCAAGTAACGAAGGGTCATCCAATTCTATAAAGGCGAAAGCAACCCCGATTTGTTTCAAATCAGCTGAGGATCTAGCAACAAATAAGACCTTGCCAAACCCTGCAGCTAGTTCTTTAATGTTACTATCAGAAAAGTACTTGGTTGGAATACCAGAGATCTTGATCTAATTAAACCGAAAAAAACTAGTGGCACGAGTAGAAAAAGGAGCAATTGAGAGCAAATCGTCTTTCTGAGGGTGTTCTGAACAAATCTTATTAAGGTGTTCTACATCAATACACATCACAATATACCCGAAACAACCCCATTTAAAAATTTGATTAACGAGAACATCTTTTCGGGTTAAACAGGAAATTAATTTCTGATAAGAGAACGGTCGATGATCTAACAAAAGTGCGCACAACCGGAGTTTGTTCACGATATCATAGTTAACACTAAGGTTCACCTCAAAACTGAAGAACGTACCCGATTAACGGTAGAAGAAGGTCCAGTAACAAGATTTCGGGAAGCAATTTCGACAAATAATTTCTTGCCAAACATAGACACACCATTCATCTTCCTAATTGCTTCACCTGCAATCAAATTGGATTCGTAAGTCACGAAGGTGTACCGGCGGTCGGACCATACCTTTAAATCGATGATATTGCCACATGAACTGAAAGCTTCTTGAATCTCCATTTTATTGTAACCCAAAGGCAGTCTCCCAACAAAAACAACACCATTAGAGACCCTAGTAACCGAAGGTGCAAGACCAGACTGAGTAGCGGCGCTGAAAAAAGGAACATCACTGACGGCTTTGAGCAGATCTCCAAATGAACAGGTTTCAAAAACCGGTCTATTAACTGGATAAATGGGTTCACCAACATGACAGGCAAAAGGGTGTACCGTAGTAGCAGAGGACGGTGGCGGTGGTGGGTGTGGTGGTAGAGATGGGTTAGTGGATGATAAAGGTGAAAAAGAAGTTGAGTTTTGAAATTCAAAAAATTGGGGATCTGTGGAAGACGAAGATGGGATCATCTTTTTTTTTTTAAATTTGTTTTTGATATAGTTATTTGTTGTTGACTTGTAATCACCAACATAATTGTGTGCTAATTTGTCAAAAAAGTCAACGTACTATAACAAATTCGTATTTTGTTTGTTATCGTTGTAGATTTTGTTTGTGACATGGAATAAGATAATAAGGCCGTTCTGATATGGTTGACCTTAAATTGTTGTTAATGCTTAAAATAGTGCTCGTAATGATGATCCAAGCGAACAACAAAAGAAGTGGTAGATGAGTGTATATAACTTTTTTTCGTTCGATTAACAATTTAAGTATAAACAGTCGAAAGGCAATTTTACAACATAATTCTTGTATTAGTTTAATCAAAGAATTTTATGGTTAACATTAAGCGAAATTGTTAGCCAGTTGATTATAGATTACTAATTGATCTAGTTAAGACAAACTTGTAACCTGAATATGATATGTAATCACACCTCAACTTGTGTGTTGAAGTCTTGTGTTCGTGATCTTCAATGTAATTTTTCTTTGAACGAGTATCATTTATTTCAACGACACTAATCATTTGCACACACACACGCGTTTGAGAGGAAACCCGAATCGCATTACAGAAACCCGATCCTTTAACCATCCTGAGGGGCAGACGGACCGGGTTTGAATCTTGAATTGATCCAGGAGAAAA
Source organism: Rutidosis leptorrhynchoides (assembly GCF_046630445.1). Lineage (NCBI taxonomy): Eukaryota > Viridiplantae > Streptophyta > Magnoliopsida > Asterales > Asteraceae > Rutidosis > Rutidosis leptorrhynchoides. The sequence continues at coordinate 122,877,159 of NC_092336.1, forward strand.
CCCCCATGGGGTCAATCTGGATATACATATTTCAGGCAGATTAATCAATATGATGGGCAAAGCGAGAGTCGAACCCATGACCTAACCGTTGGCCCCAACACACAAGGTGAAGGGGATGACGTTGAAGCAATGCTTCGTTGGCTACTTTTTTAACCGATGCGTAAAAGTACTTTTGTATTTTAAATGACGATTATGTGAAAAGCCTGTTGTGGCTACTAGGGATGGCAATGGATGTTCCATCCATGAATATCCACCCGATCCGATCCATATATAACGGATATGGATGATGTAAATGGACGATAAATGGATATGAATATGGATGATCAAAATATTTCGTGGATCGGATATGTATGATAATTTATCATACATATATACATACTAAAATACATGCATATGCATCTACATATCGATATACATATACATATAACCTACAAAATTGTAAACTATTAATGAAAATAAGAGTTATGAAACTTATAATTATAATACTGTTAATAATAATATTAAACGTTACACATTTACATTATCTAAACATATATATTCACATATATTGTAACGTCTTTTGTTCAATCAAAGTCCCTATCGGTGAAAATTACAATAAAAACATGTGTAATAAACTAAAAACATAAAGATTATGCATTAACATTTGTTGAAATCAATATTTAATTGTGAAAATCGTCGTTAGATTAACATTTAATTTAATATTCTACGAATATCCATTAACCCGCTTAACTCAATGGATATGGTTATAGATGGATGAACTCAGATTAAAGGGATATAAGTATGGATATGGATGAATAAAATTAAATGAATATGAATTGAATATGACATCATCTAGTTCATATCTAATCTATTGTCATTTCTAGTGGCTACTCTCTGTTGTGTGTAGTTAAATGAAAGAACAATCTAATTAGGCCTACATCTCATTCATTCGGACTTCATTCTAAGGGATTTAAAAGCCGAAACACTGGTAATTCAACGGGCTAAAAATTTCATTTTGGTGATTTCTTATTTTCTTGTGATAGTTAGCTAACTGGCAGCTGAAATGAGTAAAAGCGAACTGATGAGTAATATATATGAACAATAATAACAATGAGTGTTTTTTCTATTAATGAGTATTATTATTATTATATATTATTACTAGATTCAAGAGCCCGTGCATTGCACGACAGCTTTAAAAAATAGTATTTGAATGTGTTACTATTGGCACCGAATACTTGTATTACACAATTATAATGACGTAAACAATCACTAATGAAATTGAACTGTACTGATCAAGTCTATCATATTTTTAAGCTGTTTTATGACAATGTATAACATAATTAATACAAAATGTCTAAGCTACATGTTTGTGTTCATTTCACCAAAGTTACTTGATCTACACCACAAGTTTTCATGACCCGTCCTAATCCATTTGAACGAAGTCCATATCGATTATAAACGATTCACAATAGTTGATTACATCGCGAGGTACTTGACCTCTATATGATACATTTTACAAACATTGTATTCGTTTTTAAAAGACAAACTTTCATTACATCGAAAGTTGACAGGCATGCATTCCATTTCATAATATATCAAACTATCAACGACTTAATAATAATCTTGATAAACTCAACGACTCGAATGCAACGTCTTTTGAAATATGTCATGAATGACTCCAAGTAATATCTCTAGAATGAGCTAATGCACAGCGGAAGATTTCTTTCATAACTGAGAATAAACATGCTTTAAAGTGTCAACCAAAAGGTTGGTGAGTTCATTAGTTTATCATAAACGATCATTTTCATCATTTTAATAGACCACAAGATTTTCATTTCTCGTAAATACACATCTCATATCAGGCATTTCGCAAACTGCATAGAGATAAAAATCATTCATATGGATTGAACACCTGGTAACCGACCTTAACAAGATGCATATAGAATATCCCCCAGTATACAGCGCGCAACTAATATACTATATAATACCTCAAAGTACTAAAGCATCCATACCCTGGATGGGGCTTGTTGGGCCCGATAGATCTATCTTTAGGATTCGCGTCAATTAGGGGCCATTTCCCTAATTCTTAGGTTACCAGACTTGAATGGGCGATATTCGGTTTAATAATCCAACCATATAATGTAGTTTTAAGTACTTGTGTCTATTTCGTAAAACATTTATAAAAGCAGCGCATGTATTCTCAGTCCCAAAAATATACATTACAAAAGCATTTAAAAAGGGAGCAAATGAAACTCACAATATTGTATTTTGTAGTAAAAATACATATGACGATACAGAACAATGCAGGGTTGGCCTCGGATTCACGAACCTATATCATTTATATATTTATTAATATACATAGTTGTAATCGAACAAATATATATCTAATTTTATTAGTTACACCATTTTTATATTTATAATATATATTTTAATTTGTGTTTCCATTTAAAATGATTAATATATATATATATATATATATATATATATATATATATATATATATATATATATATATATATATATATATATATATATATCTGTTTAGTATTATATTAACAAAATACCTAAATTATTATATGTGAATATTTATATACAATTTGTTAATATGATTAATATATACATATAATCTTAATAATAATATTTTCAAAACCTTTATTTTTATACTCATAATACTTTTAATAATAATGATATTGATATTACTAATAATCATAATACTTTTGTTTTAATGATAACTTTAAATAAATTGTTAGTAATGATAATAAGTCTTAATAATAATAGCACTGATAATAATAATCTTAATAATAATGATAATATTAAGATAATACTTGTAACAGTAATAATAATGATAATAATGATATTACAAATTTTAAGTATGTTAATAATACTTAGTAGGGATGATACTAGTTCTAATATTATTGAAGAATGATAATTTTATTATTTACATAATAAAACTAATAATATTAGTTATTATCATAGTAGTGATAATTTTTATTCTAATACTTGTATTTGTAATAATAATAATAATAATAATAATAATAATAATAATAATAATAATAATAATAATAATAATAATAATAATAATAATAATAATAATAATAATAATTATATTACTAATTATAACAATATTGATAATTATAATATTGATGATCTTAATAATAATAATAATACTAATAATAGTAATAATAATAATAATAACACTAATAACAATAATAGTAGTAAATTTATGATAACAATAATAATCATAATAATAATTATAATGATAATAATAATGAATAAATAGATAACTACCTCAATAGATAGGCTTTTTTTTAAAAACACGCGCCAGCCCGGGCTCGAACCCGTGACCTCTCGATCAAACCAACACTCCTAAACCAACTGAACTAATACGATTTTCTAATATAATACTAATCTAAAATATATATATTCCATTTCTGTTTATCATTATCTCCCTCATCATAATCCAAACGACCAGTGGCCAGATCAACCATAGCATTAACACAATAAAATTTTTTTAGGGTTCATAAAGTAAACAAAATCGATATATAATTGATATCTTTAATTAAAACATAAATTTTTTTTTAAGGAAACGGAGCTGTAACAGTTGTAATTGTCACGATGAACACAAAAATCAAATTCACATTTCTAGGTCGTTTTAACTAAAACTTACTTCTTGAAAAAGGTTGTAAATCATCACTGGAAACTATCTGAGTCATTAATTTAACTTAAAACGTAACAACGATCTTAAATTTCTCTATGAACAAAGTTGTTTGACTTTTGAAAATTAGACTTTGACCTCAAAATTGAAATTCAATTCGATGAATTGAAGTTTCATACCTTCCAGATAGTTTAAGTATACGATTCCTAACAACACAGCATTTATAATTTTTGAAATTGATCGCGAAATTGTTTAATTTGAAAATCAAAGTAAGAACAGAGCAGTAACTTGGGTTCTTACTATTTTGTTAAAAAAATTTCGATCAAATTGAAGGTGATAAATGTAATGTGTAAATTTTGGATGATGATAGAGGGTCGTATGCATCGAATAACACTAAGGTTGATCAATTATGTAAAGGATTTAAGGTCGACAATAATTTTTGGCTGTATACAAAATAATTGAAGAAAAATTATAAAATTCGTTCGATTTTCAACAAATTGTACGATAGATTAAGATGAATAACAACTTAGAGATTCAAAAAAAATTAACTACAGTAATTGATTGAGATGTAAAACTGGTTTTGGATCCTAATCTGTATGTACGATTTATCTAGTTATTATTAGTAATTAATAATTATAATTAATTATTGTAATAATAATCTAAATACAAATAATAATAATAATAATAATAATAATAATAATAATAATAATAATAATTATTATTATTATTATTATATTAATAATAATAATGATAATAAATAATAATGATAATAATTATCATAAAAGTGATAATATTTTTAATGATAGTAATAATGATTTGTGTTAATTATTTTTTTTAATAATACTTATAATAATAATAATGATTTTAATGATAATGGTAATTATGAAATAACAACATTATTAATCATAATTTTACTACTAATTAATAATAATAACAACAATATTAGTAATAATAATATTATAACAAATCAAATATATCGAATTTCATATCTATATAATATATATAATAATAATGCAACTAGTAATATTAATATTATTATTAATACTAATAGTGGAAGTAATACTAATAATATTGATATAACAAATTATGTTTATCAAATCTCATACTTATATATTATATATTAAATTAATAATGTTAATAATACAAATATCAATATTAATGATGAAAGTAATATAATAACTATATTTTAGCTTGTAATTAAATTTAATATAATAATATTACATATTATTAATTATGTATCATTTAATAATTACATCTTTATATAATAACATATAATATTTATACCTTTTTATATATAATCCAATATACATATATCATAATAATTATTTATAGAATCCATATACATTTATATATAGCTTTATTTTAATAACCAATTTATTATCTTGTATGTTATTTTTACATACTTAATTTTAATGATCAATTGTATTTTATTACTTTAGTTTATTATACACACTTCTATATATATTTAGTTATATACAAATAATTGTTCGTGAATCGTCGGGAATAGTCAAAGGGTAATTGAATATATGAACACAGTTTAATTTTTTTTTTTTTGAGACTCAACATTATGGACTTTGCTTATCGTGTCGAGATTATATAAAAATTAAGTTTAAATTTGGTCGGAAATTTCCGGGTCGTCACAGTACCTACCCGTTAAAGAAATTTCGTCCCCGAAATTTGATCGTGGTCGTCATGGCAAACCATAAAAATGTTTTCATGACGAATATGATTTGATAAATAGTGTTTTATCATAATTGAGTAATATGGATAAAACAATTTGATTACGCGAAAAGTATAAGTGAAGCTATCACAAAATAGTGAAATGAGTAAATGCAGATTTGTCTTAACCGATGACGTAGTCACGGTTGATTTCCGAAATTCAAGGGATTTAGAGAAAATCTTCGAGGTCTAAAAGATTTGATTCTTCGACGAGTAAGGATATTAAGATCTCTATAATTAAATACGGTGATCTGCCTCAATTACTCTGTCTGATATTTCCATTATAAATTAAGTTCTTCCGTTCTATTATTCTCACTATTCCTATACTTTCTTTCTTAGTTCATACATCCAAAAGATTGTGAAAATGCTTAATTCCGTTCTAATCCTTGATATTTTTCTAATTATCCTTTCTGTCATCCTTCTTTTTAATATTCCATCAGAAAAATCGGTTTGCTTCTACTATTACCTTGGGTGATACTATTCTTAATTATACCGTGTCTTTATGTTGCTATTCGTATTAATATCCACGGTTTGTGATTTCTGCGTCGTTGTTGGGTTTTATATCTTCCCTTATATTTCGATGTCTCTGCTTCTGTCTCGTATCATCCATGGTTAATGCTCTCTCCTATTTGCTGCGATTTATACCCCTTTCTATTTCGGAGCTTCATGCTTTTGTTTTCTTTTCGCAAGTAATGGTCCAGAATTCGTAGGTATGGAGTTTCGAATTATCATAATATACAAGGTAGAAAGGAAAGGTAGTAGCACGATTTGATTTGTCAAATTACCAGAATATCCGAAAAAGACCGAATCATTAAGAAAATATTTTCTTGATATTTTTGAGGTTAAATAGAATACCAGATTCGTGTAACATGGCACATGATGATATTATAATCTGTGAATCATCACGTCCCATTAGAAACTCAGCATGACTTACTGTAATATAACCACGTTGGCCTGACGTCATTATATTATACTAACTCATGCTTCAATTCCCAACACTACTCCAGAATTCATTCATAATTTATACTTAGATGTTACAGAATATTGAAAACTAAAACAGTTTTCAATATGATGTAATACAAATAGCACGAAGAGGTATATAATTTCGGACAAGAATATTTATGAAAATATTTTCAGAAATATCGAAGATATTCATGATGATTGTTTGGAATTTCTAAATTCGAAGGTTGATGAAGAAAGATTTTCTGCAAGATTTTAACATGACTTCAGAGCAAGATATTCTCTAAAGATTTTAACGAATCCAGAATTACCTGGATTCTTCGAATATAGAGTATGGTACTTGTATTTGTCCTTAGTCTCCTTCGTGGTTAGCTCAATCCGTTTTCCAGTTCCAACTTTTCTGAGCTTTTCTAACATACTATTCTTTATCATCAAACTTCCGACGATTAAGGTCGTTTACGGTTGTCTACAGTTTCTGCTGCTTCATTCAGCTTTTTCAAAGTTCGATGTATTGATTCGTAGGCTGGATGCTTTTCAAAATTTCAGAATGGAAGGTCATAATTCTAAAAGATAAAGGTTATACATATAACTGTTGATGTAGATATGCTGTGAGTTTTCAAAGTACTGATTACTAATTTTCGGTAAATGGTATGACAATTCTCGTTACAAGATGCGGATAAGTATATGATAGGGTTTCAATGAATATGATTTTTTTTTTCTGAAAAATCAAAGATCAATGAAGTTGATGGTAAGTTTACTGCTAATGTGGTGAAATATGAACGGTTCCCCGATAACGATGAAGATAGGAAAAGTTATATATCAAGGTTATAATAAGACTAATCCAACTGAAAAGTCGAAGTTGAGTTGCTGGAGCTGTGACAAAATTGGCTATCTCGAACAAGAGTTGTAAAGTTATTTTTGGTAATAATAACGCTAAAGGAATTAGCACAGCTACGTGTTGTACGTTTACTCAGTTTTCGAGAGTTTTTCAGGAGCATAACTATATGCATCAATCTTTTCGTCCGTAGATGAAGTGCGGTTGGTTCATCCTCTCGATTGAGGTGTTTTCAAGAATCATGAAATGTTTGAACGCAGATTGTAATTGTCAAGATACAAATGAGGTTTAAGATGGAATCAAGTGGCAAACTTGAAGAATTGTTTAGTTTCATATGTTATAATCAATATTTTAATTCATTTTAATTGTCCAATGTTGGCAGTCCACAGTTAGCAATCCACAATTAGTAATCCAATAATTCATATATAGTTTAATATATAATATTCGAATTATTTAATACGTATTCGTGACCCATTATATACATGTCTCAGACTCGATCACAACTCAAAGTATATATATTATTGTAGAATCACCCTTAACCCTGTATAGGTAACTCAAGCATTACTGCATATAGAGTGTCTATGGTTATTCCAAATAATATATATAGATGCGTCGATATGATATGTCAAAACCTTGTATACGTGTCCCGATATTTAAAGTGCGTAAAATAAATAACAGAAATTAAATGACGATAAATAAAATTGCGAGAATTTAAATTGCGATAAATAAATTGCGATAATTAAATTGTGATAAACAAATTGCGATAAATAAAATGTAATACGGAATTAATAGTTAGCTAAGATCAGTTAGCTAGGAATAATTAGCGTGGATTCTTAGCAAAATTTCTTCTTATAGTTAAATTGTTTGTTTCTAACAAATTTTATTTTTGTCCAATGTTTTCTTCATTATGCCACTTGTTGGATTCTGATAAGTCAAAATCCAAATATGAAATTGAATGAAAATGGTTATTCTGTGGTGAACGGATTCGTATATCTTGTGGATGTAAGTGGGATAGTAAATGACTGTTGAATCAGATTCGAAGAATGTATAGTGTAACTTATTAATGTGAAATCTAAATATTCCTCGGGTATTACCTACCCGTTAAAATATTTTCATCATTAACAGTTTGTACGAAAGAATTTTCAATTACAATCTTTATGAAAATATATATACATATATATTTTCTTCAGAGGTAATTATGGATTTAATGAGTCAATATGATATTAAACTCATTTGATTTTTGGTTTGAGCTAGAATAAATAATCTCTAAAACTTTTAGAAACCACATATTCTTCGCAGAATATTTCTTCAATGAAGTTATGAATTAATACTTCATCATTCATTGTTGTTGGTACTCCTTGGTATCTATGGTGCGTATGACGTTGATGTTCGTGTGACAGATTGTGAAGTTGAGGTTTGCGATGCGGTTGTTATTGGTGGTGGTAATGGTACTGTTGGCGTTGATGATGATGGTACTGGTTATGTTGCTGGTGCTGCAGCTGGTATTTGTAACCTTTGCACGATATTCTCCAAAGCCACTACCCGAGCGCAAAGCTCGTTGACTTCTTCTATTACACCGGGATGATTGTCGGTTCGGACGTGCGGATAAATATGATCCAGAATTTGGTATAGAATATAATCATGACGAGATATTCTGGAAATGAGAGAGAAAATGGTGTTTCAGACAGGTTCGCCGGTAAGTGCTTCAGGTTCTTCGCCAAGAGGGCAATGTGGTGGATGAAAAGGATCACCTTCTTCTTGTCTCCAATGATTGAGGAGGCTATGAACCCAGCCCCAATTCATCCAGAATAGATGATGGCTAATCGGTTAATCTATTCCGGTTACACTGCTTTCGGAGCTCGAGTGAAAATCCATATCGGAATAGTTATCGGCATCCGACGAACTTGAACTGGTTGCGGAATTCATCTAGCACGGTTAGGTAAAGGATTTTATGAAATGATTTTCGGATATCGAATGATATTCTAATTACATAGAATATCTATGTATAGTACAGAAGATCCCGTAGATTACAGAGGAAATTAAGGAAACGTGTCAGATAAAGTCTACAGTAACAGATACGCTAAGATATGGATTAGCAGATACGCTAAAATATGAATTTGTCTATACACTATTCATGCAATCAATGCAGTAAGATGTGTCTAGACTAAGAATGATAAGCAGGTAATTTTCTAAGGATGAATAGCAGATGATTTTCAACTAGAAATGATAAGCAAAACTTTTGACATGCAGACACGGTCGAAGTCCAGACTTACTAATGCATCTAAACAACTATCAATTAGACACACTAATGCAAGACCTGGTTCGCTAAGACTACCACTCTGATACCAACTTTCATGACTCGTCCTAATCCATTTGAACAAAGTTCATATCGATTATAAACGATTTTCAATAGTTGATTACATCGCGAGGTACTTGACCTCTATATGATACATTTTACAAACATTGCATTCGTTTTTAAAAGACAAACTTTCATTACATCGAAAGTTGACAGGCATGCATTCCATTTCATAATATATCAAACTATCAACGACTTAATAATAATCTTAATAAACTCAACGACTCGAATGCAACGTCTTTTGAAATATGTCATGAATGACTTCAAGTAATATCACTAGAATGAGCTAATGCACAGCGGAAGATTTCTTTCATACCTGAGAATAAACATGCTTTAAAGTATCAACCAAAAGGTTGGTGAGTTCATTAGTTTATCATAAACGATCATTTTCATCATTTTAATAGACCACGAGATTTTCATTTCTCATAAATACACATCTCATATCAGGCATTTCGCAAACTGCATAGAGATAAAAATCATTCATATGGATTGAACACCTGGTAACCGACCTTAACAAGATGCATATAGAATATCCCCCAGTATACAGCGCGCAGCTAATATACTAAATAATACCTCGAAGTACTAAAGCATCCATACCCTGGATGGGGCTCGTTGGGCTCGATAGATCTATCTTTAGAATTCGCGTCAATTAGGGGCCATTTCCCTAATTCTTAGGTTACCAGACTTGAAGGGGCGATATTCGGTTTAATAATGCAACCATATAATGTAGTTTTAAGTATTTGTGTCTATTTCGTAAAACATTTATAAAAGCAGCGCATGTATTCTCAGTTCCAAAAATATATATTGCAAAAGCATTTAAAAAAAGAGCAAATGAAACTCACAATATTGTATTTTGTAGTAAAATTACATATGACGATACAGAACAATGCAGGGTTGGCCTCGGATTCACGAACCTATATCATTTATATATTTATTAATATACATAGTTGTAATCGAACAAATATATATCTAATTTTATTAGTTACACCATTTTTATATTTATAATATATATTTTAATTTGTGTTTCCATTTAAAATGATTAATATATTTATAATTATATTAATATATATATATATATATATATATATATATATATATATATATATATATATATATATATATATAGTATTATATTAACAAAATACCTAAATTATTATATATGAATATTTATATACAATTTGTTAATATGATTAATATATACATATAATCTTAATAATAATATTTTCAAAACCTTTATTTTTATACTCATAATACTTTTAATAATAATGATATTGATATTACTAATAATCATAATACTTTTGTTTTAATGATAGCTTTAAATAAATAGTTAGTAATGATAATAAGTCTTAATAACAATAGCACTGATAATAATAATCTTAATAATAATGATAATATTAAGATAATACTTATAACAGTAATAATAATGATAATAATGATATTACAAATTTTGAGTATTTTAATAATACTTAGTAGGGATGATACTAGTTCTAATATTATTGAAGAATGATAATTTTATTATTTGCATAATAAAACTAATAATATTAGTTATTATCATAGTATTTTTATTCTAATACTTGTATTTGTAATAATAATAATAATAATTATATTACTAATTATAACAATATTGATAATTATAATATTGATGATCTTAATAATAATAATAATACTAATAATAGTAATAATAATAATAATAACACTAATAACAATAATAGTAGTAAATTTATGATAACAATAATAACAATAATAATCATAATAATAATTATAATGATAATAATAATGAATAAATAGATAACTACCTCAATGGATAGGCTTTTTAAAAAAAAACACGCGCCAGCCCGGGCTCGAACCCGTGACCTCTCGATCAAACCAACACTCCTAAACCAACTGAACTAATACGATTTTCTGATATAATACTAATCTAAAATATATATATATTCCGTTTCTGTTTATCATCATCTCCCTCATCATAATCCAAACGACCAGTGGCCAGATCAACCATAGCATTAACACAATAAAATTTTCTTAGGGTTCATAAAGTAAATAGAATCGATATGTGATTGATATCTTTAATTAAAATAGGAAAAAAAAATTTAACGAAACGGAGCTGTAACAGTTGTAATTGTCACGATGAACACAAAAATCAAATTCACATTTCTAGGTCGTTTTAACTAAAACTTACTTCTTGAAAAAGGTTGCAAATCATCATTGGAAACTATCTGAGTCATTAATTTAACTTAAAACGTAACAACGATCTTAAATTTCTCCATGAACAAAGTTGTTTGACTTTTGAAAATTAGACTTTGACCTCAAAATTGAAATTCAATTCGATGAATTGAAGTTTCAGACCTTCCAGATAGTTTAAGTATACGATTCCTAACAACACAGCATTTATAATTTTTGAAATTGATCGCGAAATTGTTTAATTTGAAAATCAAAGTAAGAACAGAGCAGTGACTTGGGTTTTTCCTATTTTTTTAAAACAATTTCGATCAAATTGAAGGTGATAAATGTAATGTGTAAATTTTGGATGATGATAGAGGGTCGTATGCATCGAATAACACCGAGGTTGATCAATTATGTAAAGGATTTAAGGTCGACAATAATTTTTGGCTGTATACAAAATAATTGAAGAAAAATTATAAAATTCGTTCGATTTTCAACAAATTGTACGATAGATTAAGATGTATAACAACTTAGAGATTCAAACAAAATTAACTACAGTAATTGATTGAGATGTAAAACTGGTTTTGGATCCTAATCTGTACGTACGATTTATCTAGTTATTATTAGTAATTAATAATTATAATTAATTATTGTAATAATAATCTAAATACAAATAATAATAATAATAATATTAATAATAATAATAATAATAATAATAATAATTATAAGAATAAAAATAATAAAAATAATAATAATAATAATAATAATAATAATTATATTAATAATAATAATGATAATAAATAATAATAATAATAATTATCATAAAAGTGATAATATTTTTAATGATAGTAATAATGATTTGTGTTATTTATTTATTTATTTTTATAATAATACTTATAATAATAATAATGATTTTAATGAAAATGGTAATTATGAAATAACAACATTATTAATCATAATTTTACTACTAATTAATAATAATAACAATAATATTAGTAATAATAATATTATAACAAATCAAATATATCGAATTTCATATCTATATAATATATATAATAATAATGCAACTAGTAATATTAATATTATTATTAATACTAATAGTGGAAGTAATACTAATAATATTGATATAACAAATTATGTTTATCAAATCTGATACTTATATATTATATATTAAATTAATAATGTTAATAATATAAATATCAATATTAATGATGAAAGTAATATAATAACTATATTTTAGCTTGTAATTAAATTTAATATAATAATATTACATATTATTAATTATGTATCATTTAATAATTACATCTTTATATAATAACATATATTATTTATACATTTTTATATATAATCCAATATACATATATCATAATAATTATTTATAGAATCCATATACATTTATATATAGCTTTATTTTAATAACCAATTTATTATCTTGTATGTTATTTTTACATACTTAATTTTAATGATCAATTGTATTTTATTACTTTTGTTTATTATACACACTTCTATATATATTTAGTTATTTACAAACAATTGTTCGTGAATCGTCAGGAATAGTCAAAGGGTAATTGAATATATGAACACAGTTTAATTTTTTTTTTTTTGAGACTCAACATTATGGACTTTGCTTATCGTGTCGAGATTATATAAAAATTAATTTTAAATTTGGTCAAAAATTTCCGGGTCGTCACACAAGTTGACCATTCAATTCGTTGAACGTATTTCTACCTACAAAGAATATGGATTATGCATCAACATTGGACTCGTTACTTTGAACTCATTACTTTGAAAGTTTTGTGATATTTGGTACTCCAATTAAGTCAATTTGTAGTTGGTTTAAAACTCCTTCTGCTATTTATTAAAACTCTAAATATTAATTTTTTGTGAAAAATATTTAAGATGGTTCAATGACATGTACACTGTTGATATTTTAAGACCGGTTCTAATTTAATTTTTTTTTCATAACCATATTTAGACATGTTCTAGATTCACTATCTAGACGTGTTGATATATTAAGACCGATCGCTATTTTATTTTTTGGAGAAACACCCTATATGAACCCCTTTAGCACTAAACCTATAGGGGTCATAATGTTAATAAATGAAACACACACACACACACACACATACACACACACATACATACATACATATATATATATATATATATATATATATATATATATATATATATATATATATATATATATATATATATATATATATATATATATATATATATATATATATATATATATATATATATATATATATATATATATATATATATATATATATATATATATATATATATATATATATATATATATATATATTGTCAACCTAGCTCACTACTCAATATTAAAAATCATAACTAATAACTAATATTAAAAAATATCAACAATTAATCAATATATTATTTGAGAGGGGCATTTACTGTTGAGTTTATCTAAACTTGTCTTTTTACAATGACTTTAGAAGTATTTTCGTTTTTAACTTCCAAGAGATACTTATTACTAAGGTTTTTTTTTTTTTATGATTTCATTAACAATTAACAATCAAAGTTAGAAAATAATCACTAACTAAAAAAAGAAAGTTAAGAGAATCAATTTGAATCAAGATAATAATATACATAAATGAAAGGCACATGTAGATTTTATAAAATACTTATAAAACTAAATAAAACACACATGTTATATTTTTATTTTATTTTATTTTTTGCAAAGCAATGTGGTATTTGTATTAATATAAACTGAATGTTACAAATACAGTTGCATTATGAATTTAGCCATGCATTCCAACGAAAACAATTAGGAACTACAACATTTATTAGTAGCATCACTCAATGTGCTAAACTCAAAAACAATTACTCACAGCCAGTGTTGTAAAAAACACGATTACTCACCGATTAATCTTCGATTAATCATTTTTAGGAGCAATCCGTTCCGATTTTCAAAAATCCGTTCAATTAAACGCGATTAATCTTCGATTAATCATTTTAGGAGCAATCCGTTCCGATTTTCAAAAATCCGTTCAATTAAACGGTCAACGTCAATTGATGGATCAAAATCGAATTTGGTAATCAAAGTCAGTCAAAGTAAAAAATACTTAGCATTTTAACATGAATTTAAACTAGAATTTTATAGTTTTGAAGCAAAATGAAGACACTTATGTTAAAAATTATCTTTACATTTATGGCTGTTTTGTATAGTTACACATATAATTTTTAAAATTTAAAATTTAAATGTATACAGTACAATCCGATTAATCTCCGATTAATCCCTGATTTGCCGATTAATCCTTCCGAAGTCTCGATCGATTAATCCCCGAATAGCGAATTTTGCAACCTTGCTTACAGCTACACGAACTCGAGACACGGGGAGCAGATTAGCGATCTGGGCAAAACAGATAGGGGTGTAAAGGGTGCAACCCAGACCCATTTGACACCAGTTACAGGACATAGCGACCCAGGCTCGTGAGTAAAGTTTGACACTCTAAATGAACACCTTTTAACCTTAAAGAGATCCAATCGAAGGACACGATATGTATCTCATTCAGAAGCATCGATGCAGTTCAAATTTTTGCTCCAAAAACTTTCAGATTCCTGTTTTTTTCAAAAGAAGATACCCGCAAGTCCATTCCACCAATGTTTGCCAAAAGAGCTTACTGTTATCCGGAATTGCCAAATGAACATTTCTACCATGGTAGTGTAACGGGTCACGCAATTGGATTCACATCTTTAACATACTAAAGTAAAAAAAGCATGCATTTAAAGTTCTATAACCAAAGACCAAATCATCAAATGTTCTAAACATATGAAATCAAAGATACCAAAACCTTTATGAAAGTGCATAAATATCTGTAGATACACATTTCTTTAGGAATTTAATGGTTAGAAATGTTAATCATTTTGAACAAAAGCATGCAAAATAGAAACACCGTGCATATAAAGATATACGTACCATAAACTGTCTTGGATCAGGCCACTCGGATCTATTAAAACGGTTAGAGGGCAACATGGTTCATGTTTTGCAATTCCCGCTTATACACCACATTAGGGGCTTTCTCCCTATGTTCATAGACAATATACTCTACAGCAAATCCATATAGAGCAACCTTAAACTGGTCGGTCAATGTAGAATTCATGGAACAAATGCCTTGCCTGTGCCTTCTATTTGTGCAACAAACCAAACTTAACCACAAGTAATATCAAATCAACAAAAAGACATATAATCAGCAGTTTTACATACCAATATCACGTCATTTCTCAATCACTACGTTCTATTATGTAACACAGCAGCGTGAGCAAAGTGTAGAAAACTCAAAGCCCATAGCATTACAATTTGCCCATATTTTAAATGGTTCTACTACTAACCATTACAACTAAAAGTCATATTATTAATTCTATAAATATTGCAACCCATAATGTGTACTATTTCAAGTGTGTCTTACAGTTCGATCTAAATATCCATAATTTATAAGATGCTCAATAATTACGATATATGTTCGAGAATTAGGAATCCATTCTTCACTAATCATCCTAGAGAATTAGAAACCTCACAATCATTTATTGTTTGCCCACTTAGCCTGATGATAATATTATACGACCCAATTCTAGACCTTTTTTGAAAAGCTCTACGCTCATAGACACTCGTAGAACGGAGTCAATATCAATTGCAGTTGCATACAACCTCATTTGATCCACAAAACAAATGTGAGGAACATTCGTATACTTTCCTCAGATTCTACCCATTCACAAGTGCCTTCAACTTCCCAATTTCATGAGCATATGCAAGTTTCAAAACTTCATACTACTGTACTTCACATTGATGATTCAACATAGCAATCATATCTAAATTAACTACCTCAAGCTTTAAACTTAAATGAACAAACATGTTGAATTATAAAAGAGAAATATATGAGAAACATATCAGAATTCTATACAATGCAAAAACCACAAGTCACTTCACACATTCTAATTTACAATATTACATTAAAATCACTATCCTCTTAAAATCTTGATGCCAAAATCTTACTTTTAATTTTTAAAAAAATTAACATAAATAATAATTTCTTCAACTAAAAATATAGGGGTATAAGCATTGAAGTAAAAACTTACATTGAATCGTAGCACGATGAAAGTCTCTTCGTTATCCTCATATTTTTTATCATCATCTTTCAAACTTTGAAGTAAAAGTAAAAACTTACATTGATAGTGGGTTAGCATAAATATATGTGGATAACACAAGGCTTAACAACATAAACCAATATCAAGGCGTAAACTAATTTGATGAACATAAACATGAGCTACCATAATAACACATGATAAAACAGGGTTGTTTATGTTTGAACTGATCATTGCAACATTAACTTGCAATGATCATCAGTTTGTAGTGTTCATAAGAGAATATTTATGTTTACCATTTTACAAATTAGTAAGGGAAAAAATATATGTTCATCATCACCTTCATCATTTTCAACATCTAAACTGCAACACATAAAATATTTCAATAAAATACTAAAAGTCCACAACTTGTTATAAAATCGAGCAACTAACATATCAAAATGAATAAAAAAGGAAAATATTTAATCAAAACTATAAAACTATTATATCCCAATAGCAAAAATACCATTTTCCAATACAGATATAGATACTTTTTATCTCTTAAATTTCTTCTTTTAAAGGTGGATCAGCTGCAATAGGCACAAACTTTGAATCCCTTTTGCAACCTATAACATCATCATCAGCTGTATAACATTCCAACTTCATACATAGCCAACATAAAAATCATTAAAGCCGAAAATCAAAACTACTATGCCAAATAATTTTTCTACATGTTAAAGTACCTCGAGATATAAACTCAAAAGTGTAACTTGACAGAGCTAACGAAATCAACCACTAAACAATATGATTCATGTATATGTTTTCATCCTTTCTGCAAGTTACACCTCTAAACAAAATAACACTGATAAAACGTAAGAGTAATTATACTTTTTTAAAAGGTAGTTAAGGAGCAAAGTGTTCAAGAAAGTCTAGCCCATAAAACTCTTGCAGCTAACACGAGAATAAGTAGATATGGTTATGGAGTAATCTAATTATGAACTTAACATAAGCTGATAACAATATAAAACTATGATCACTTGAAACAATTGTGGAATAATGTTATAGTACCTCAAATGCACAAACAACAACAATGCTAAATAGCTGCATTATTTACACATGAAAATTGAAGATTATGTATCTATAGCTGCATTAAGGATCACAAACTTATATTTCACAATTTTAACGATTGATAAATTTCAACAAACTGATATTTGACAAAATGATATTTACATAACTAATTAATCACAAGCTGGTAATACTTCATTCAGACGATTGATAAATTACTAATTAATCACATACCGATACTTACACAAACTGATATTTCACAATTCATACGAATAATCACAAACGTGTAAATAACATAATGAATTTGCATAATATAGCAATTATATGTAAGGATAAAAACAAATAATTAGAGATCTTACGATTCTCCTGGAATAGAAAACCCTAATAGCTTAAATCCTCCACAAAACATAAAATGATTTCTTCAATAGGTGAGTGTAGAACTGATATAAAAACGTAGGTGTACTTACATTTTGGGTTGGACAGAATAGATGAATGAAGTTTCTGATCGAAGACAGATGATGAAACCTTGGAATGGCGATTGTTTTTTTGTTTTATCAATTGCATCTAACTGGTATCGATTCATATAACCATATCATGAACAATGAATAAATTGATGAATTAGGGTTTGTAGCAAATGGATTGGGGTTGGGGTGTCAGAGATGATAGTCGTGGTTTTTTTTTTTCTATGTGAGTTTTTGCCTGCTTGGAAATTTTTATGCTTAATTAGTGTTAATTCTGATTGATTAACAATAATCCATACCACCACTAATGGTTAAGATGTACTTAAGGGCTGCCACCTTGGATTTATCTTCACGATTTATAATAGGTAATAGAAATAGAAGACTATTATTATTATTATTATTATTATTATTATTATTATTATTATTATTATTATTATTATTATTATTGTTATTGTTATCATTTAAACTAATTGAGCCAATTTCCTCTCAAATTCTTCCAAACCTTCACCCTACCCCACCACCTCCACCCTCTTTTCCGTCACCTCCTCCATCTATGCGCTCCACCACCACCACCACCTTCACAACCTCCCATCTCAACCCCCATTCCCAGCCTCCCTAATTTAACTCCTAAATCAAAAGCACATTTCAACTCCGGCTACAAAATTACGACTATTTACGTCGGAGGTTTAACCTCTCACGTTAATTGTTCACTTTTATCAAATACTTTTTGCAAATTCGCTACCATTCAACGAATTTCGTAGATAAGGGACCACAATTATGCCTTCATTAAGTTCCGTAATCGTTCTCAGACGATGCAAAATGCGATATAAATGGAAGGGTTTGATGTAGTTACCAAGCGTCAATAACAAATACAAGAAAGAACATCAGTCAAGCCAACAACAAGTCGGTTACTTTGAACCTGATGAAGAACTCGTTCAAAGTTTGGGGAGGTCAGTCATGCTCATTGATCGCAAACCCATCAGTAAGGATAAAGTCCTTAGATGGCTGAAAAACAGAAACATTCTAATCACCTCTATTAGTGTGTGGGGTGTGTACAGGTGTATAGTTCAATGTCAAGATATGAAAGGGTTTTCAAAAGCTATGCAGGGACCGACTATGGGTGGCGTTGAATTTGTAAAACCCTTATGAGTGTGGAATAGTTGATAACATCATAGCCATCGCAAAGAAATATGGTAGTATGTTATGCGTTGATAGATCGACACATAGAAAAACAAAATCATGCTAGTCTTACATTTTACGGAGTGTCAAGACCCAGTAGATATCCATGAATATCAATACACTAGATTCAAAAACTCAAAAACATGTAGAATTTGGGTAAAAGAAGACAAAACTCATTCCGTCAATGAAGCTTTGTTCTCTGAGTTTGATGTAGAGAGCTACAATTTAGATGTGTCTAAATATCCACAGCTAATGTAACTACCGGTTCCTTACTGGTAGTTGATGTTCATGCCGACATCGAGGCTACTTCGCCGAACGGGGTTAACAAATTTTTAATCAAGTTGTTTTGATAACTGTGAAAAAGGTGGGAAGAAAGATGATTTTTTACCAACCTTATTAAATGAGGAAGAGTTTGCATCAGATATGTACTCTAACGTGCTCTAGACATTTAACAATTTTCAAAGAAACCCTTTACTAACCAATATTCCCAAAGGAGACAAAGTGGAGGCTAATTTTCCAAATAGTACCAAAGTACAATCTCTAACCTATGGAACTTCTCCATCATGTAGCACCTTTAGTAAACTCCAACCCAACAAACCATGTTAATCGGGCCTGGCATGCTGTGGGGAAATGGGTGATGGTGTTTCGCCAGGCTCCAGTGGGCTACTGGGGACCGCTGGATGGGTTGACCAAGTCAACACATGGCTAACATGTCCCTGCCGATACACATGTTTATGAAACAACAAACAAACCATGTTAATATCACTGCCAATTTACCTTCCTCAAAAACTTCTTGCCCTACTATAATTTGTAAACGTCCATGCTTAGATTTTTTAGATAATTTTCAAAAAGTTAAAGAACTTCAAGCCCAAGAATCTGTTTCAACTTCACTTGCTTATAAAGCGAACCTCTCCTAAAATGAAAAGAAGAAACTATTGAAGTCAAAATCGGGTAATCTCGATAAAGATCCATTCAACTCTTTGCCACTAGCGGAGTCAGATGTAGACGGGTTAGATGGGCTCACAGACCCAGTTGGTTCCAGAAAAGAATCTAAACAACCTACGATTAAGGCAAAACTCGTTAATCCTAATAAACAAGTTATTCACTTAAAAACGTATAACGAATTTTTTAGTGACATGGGAGAATACGGAGAGCCTCAAACACCTCCTTTCAAAAAACGTCAATGAGAGTGGTGACTTGGAACACGAGAGGCCTTGGTGGTAAGGGCCGGGGTCATATGGTTCAATTCGTAGCTATACAATAAATAATGGTCGGGGAGGTTCGGGTTCCTGCCATGAACGAAATTGTGAATCATAACGTTTTTAAAGGTGTACAAGTCGGTGATTCAGGAAGATCGGGCGGATTGTTGTCAAGTTGGCGTGTCGTCCATTTTAAATTGTTCGAAGTAGTTTATGATCAACATTGGATCGCTACATATGCGGAGTTTAAACCGTTAAATATTACGTACATGATTACGAATGATTAATGAGCTCTTTACTTCAAAGATAAAGAGCTCCATGTGCGTCGATTAGGCCATGTAGCGGCATGGGCAAAAGGATGTCCTACGTGAGCGAAACAACGATCTGGCAACATTTCGTTACAATCACGAGTATATTACATGTTTGGTCAAGCATTTTCGAGACACAAATTCATTTAACTTCAATGTTTGGTCCTCTGCACTTCTTACTGCCTTAGCCCAAAGTCGATTCGGATGAACTCATAATGTTGTTACTTGTTAGCTGAATAAGTGATGTGGGTTTATACAACGATAAGGTGACAATTTCAATTCATCAATACATATTCATATTTATCAGATTAAGCGGATTAATATATATTAATCACATGTGTATTAATTTTTCTACTTGTTACAATCAAAACTAAGACAACCCTTTGACTTTGAACAATCTTTGCATGATATTTTCTTCCGAGGACTCCATCGGGATTGTTGTGGGGTTTCTTGAAAGATTTCTTCGTATATGAGATTTTTAAAATCACGCCCAGAGAGGTAGACATGGAAGAAGTGGATTATTGGATAAGTTTTAACATTTTACGTGTAACGCTCCGAAATTCAAGGTATTATTTATTTATTTATTTGTATATTAAAGTTAAGAAAGTTAGATTTCGTTAGTAAAAACTGAGGACTAGTGCTAAAAATTTTTGAAGGATATTCTGTGTTAGTTGAGTATTATATGAGGGTTATAATTAGGGATGGCAATCGCCATCCGATCTGGTGGATATTCATCCGATCCACCCGCTTTATTATGGATATGGATGAACATAAATGGATATGGATACGGATATGGACGAATCTAAATGGATATGGATATGAACATGGATGAAAAGTTTCATCCATGGATAAATCCATTATCACCCGAAATACATATAAAAATACACAAATATGTTGGATGAAATGGAGTTGGTACAAGATGTATTTGGTGAACAAATGGAATGGATGTGGTAAACTAATGCATTTATTTTGAAACCACTTCACCCATGTCTATGCTAGTTTCTACTAGTATAAATAGAACCATTAGCAAGCTCATTCATCATCCCAAAACACACTCCTCTTCTTATATTCTAAGAGTGTAATAGAGAGTTTGAGTTTAGTCTCCTAATTACAAGAGATATAAGCATTAGTAATTATCCTTGTAATTAGAGAGAAGTTGTAATTCCTATTATTCTTATTAGTGAAACGTTTCTTTCCTTGCCCGTAGTTTTTACCCTATTGGGGTTTTCCACGTTAAATCTTGGTGTTCCTTTATTGTCATTATTTCAATTATTACTAGCGGTTTGCTATAATTCGGTGTCACTTTTCTCAACAAGTGGTATCAGAGCTAAGGTCTAATATCTAGTGTGTATTAATCTACTTATCGTATGCTCTGTGTTTGCCACGGGAGTGGATCGCCCACATCAGAAAATAAGTAAGATTATTTTCACTCGGTAAAAGTCCTTGGGTGTTATTTCAAGAAAAATAGTATTGTCAAAAAGAAGATTTTAATTATAGCAACGTCTACAAAATTTGAAATTGAAAAGTTTAACGGGAGTAATTTCTCGTTATAGAAACTAAAGATGAAAGCTATCCTGAGAAAGGATAAGTGTTTGGCGGCTATCAGTGGACGTTCCGCCGAAGTCACTGATGAAAAATGGGAAAAGATGGACGGCCAGGCTATCGCAAATCTTCATCTGGTACTAGCAGATGGCGTTTTGTCTAGCATAGAAGAAAAGAAGACGGCGAAAGAGATTTGGGATCACCTCGTAAAATTGTTCGAGACCAAATCACTCTACAACAAGATATTCCTTAAGAGGAAACTTTATGCGCTACGCATGAATGAATCTACTTCAGTTAATGAGCAAATTAATTCTTTGAATACTCTATTTTCTCAACTCGCTTCATTAAGTTGCAATATAGAGCCAAAAGAACGTGCTGAACTTTTACTTCAGAGTCTACCTGACTCGTATGATCAACTGTAACGACCCGGATTTTTCCAATCGTTTTATACTTATGAGATTAATATTTACATAAATTAAACCTTACCAACATGATAAGAAATCTAAATTGTTGAGATTTGTGTTTTTGAAAAGAGTTTTACACAACGTTTGACCGATGATATCACGAACTATATAACATACAATAATTATACGTTTATGTATATATATGTATTTATATATATTTAACATGATCTAAGGATGGTTTAACATCTCATTGTGTACTAATGACAATGAGTTATAAGTATATTTTGAAACTACTAACTTAAGTTTTCAAAACGATAACTATACGTAACATTCTTTGATGTATATACTTATAACCTATGATGCTTATACATGTATCGTATATATAATGTATTTAATCACTTTATAAGGACTTAAATACATAAAACAATATAAGTATATTCACAAAAGATAGCTATATTTGAATTCTCATTCCGTTTCCTCAAGATTTCTATACGTATATCTAGGGTATATGTACCCGTATCATACCCAGCTTCTATATGTATTTACTATTGGTATATACACATCAAATCAACATCCTAATCAACATTATTACTGCCCTAGATATGAGGTAACTAGGATTTGTCAAGTAGCATGAATTATTAGTAAGAAAACAAAATTAGGAATCCTTTTCTTTCTTTATAAACTAAAAACGTTTTTATGAATGAACACCATTTCTTCACTCCATTTTCTCATACATACACCCTCATTTCTCTCTCAAAATACTCCTAACTTCATAATTGATCATCTCCAAGCATTTTCCCCATCATTTAGCTTCAATTACAAGCCTTAAACACCATAAGAAAACTCTTTCAAGAACATATCAAAATAACCACCCATTTGAAGAAGTATACTTCCAACCTTTTGATCTAACTCCACCACTCTTTGATTCCAAGATTTTTTCTTATCTCTTACAGTAACTTTGTCCAAGTAACTTGAGGTAGTAACCTTGTTCATAATCTTGTTTGATTCATAATTATATAGCTATCTTATTTTATGTTGTAAAATTTTAACAACAAGAACATAGTTTGAATGATTTCAAAATTGTTTGTAAACTAAATAGATCCTTCTAACTTAACTTTTAGAACACTTCAAGACCTGTAATATATCATAATGATATGCTAACTTAACAAGATATAACTTGGTTTTACAAAGAACACCTTAAAAACTGAATCTACGTCGTCGGAGTGCAACCGGGGGCTGTTTTGGGTTGGATAATTAAAAATCATCTTGAACTTTGAATTGAAAGTTCATGTTCTGGAAAAATGATATTTCTTATGAATATGTTAACACATAAAAATTTCATGGTTTAACTCAAAGTGTAAGTATTTTTAGAAAAATGATTATTAAATGTTATTTTTATGATGGAAAATGATCACTTTCATAAGTTTTACCAAAGTTTGACCTATAACCTGTGATTTCGAATACAAACTAACGTATTTTCAGTTCATATTCATAAAATTTGACTCGATCCAAGGAAGTGGCAAGTTGAACCAACAAAAACGGAGTTGTAATGAAGAAACTACGACTAAAACAAGATTGGGTATCCGAAGCTAGTTTAGCTACGAAAATATTTGGAGATAAAGTAAATTAATCATATCTTTTCTAATTAATATGATATTTTATATATAATTACTTATGATTTGATTTTATATATTTCAGGACCACCCGTAAACAACACGAGAAGATTAATCATAAGACCTCATGATTGTACGCAACACGTCATTTGACAACACAGTACTTTATGTACGCAACACGTCATTTGACAACATGGTACCATGGGTCGAGATTAATTCTGATCAATACGAATACGATGGGGTCTTTATTTATTTTATTGAGCAACTAATTGTGGACCACTAACATCGGACTGCTAACTACGGACTAAGAAAATATTATAAGTATTATAAGTATATATATATATATATATATATATATATATATATATATATATATATATATATATATATATATATATAACGATTACTTGAAAAGAAAATATGTTGATATATTATATATATATGGTTAGGTTCGTGATATCTATCGGAGACCAAGTCGAGTTAAATACCTTCAAGGCAAAAGTGAGTATATAGTCCCACTTTTAAACTCTAAATATTTCGGGATGAGAATACATGCATTTTATGATTTACGTTATGGACACAAGTGATAAAAAAAATATATTCTACGTTGAGTTGTACCACTGGCATACTTCCCTGTAGCTTGGTAACTACTATTTACATGTGGTATTGTAAACGCGAATCCTGTTGATAGATCTATCGGGCCTGACAACCCCAACCGGACTGGACGACCAGTATTCAACGGTTGCACAGTACTTCGTTTCGGTTACTACACTTGGTACAGTGTAGTGAGATTTCATAATAAAGGGAATATGCGACGTTGATTAAATGTTAAGTATGGTTATCAAGTGCTCAACCACTTAGAATATTTTTATTAAAACGTTTATGTATATGAAATCTTGTGGTCTATATTTATAACGCTGCTAGCATTAAACCTATATCTCACCAACTTTATGTTGACGTTTAAAGCATGTTTATTCTCAGGTTCCTAGAAGTCTTCCGCTGTTTGAATATATGTTAGAGAAACCATGTGCATGGAGTCATACATGTTTTATTCGAGGAAGCATTGCATTCACAAAATCATCACCGTGTATTTATTTTGACTGCATTGTCAACGAAAGTATTCTTGTAAACTGTTATTTACGGTGATTGTCTATATGTAGAAATCATCAGATGTCGAAAACATTGAATTTTAAATATTCATTTATTGTATATCTTTTCAAAAGAATGCAATGTTTATAAAACGTATCATATAGAGGTCAAATGCCTCGCGATGTAATCATATGTTATTGTATATTTCCCTATAGATTGGGTCGGGTCGTTTCATGTGGTATCAGAGCGGTGGTATTAGCGAACCAGGTCTACATTAGTGTGTCTAACTGATAAGTCGTTAGGTTGCATTAGTGAGTCTGGACTTCGACCGTGTCTGCATGTCAAAATTTTGCTTATCATTTTGTGTCGAAAATCATCTACTTATCATCTGTAGGAAATTACCTGCTTATCATCTTAAGTCTAAACGCGTCTTACTGCATTCATTGCATGAATGGTGTATAGACAAAATTCATATCTTAGCGTATTTGCTAATTCATATCTACGCGTATTTGTTACTGTAAACTTTGTCTGACATATTCCGTAAATCCCTCCGTAATCTATGAGATCTTTTGTTCTATATATGTGGATATTCTATATAATTAGAATACCACCCGATAGCCGGAAAATCATTTCATATCGAAAAATCCTTTATTCAATCATACGAAATGGAACTCGTCACTAGTTGAAGTCCCTCGGATTTCGATATGGAATACCACTCAAGCTCCGAAAGCAGTGTGACCGGAATGGATCAACCAATCAGTCATCATCTATTTTGGATGGATTGGGGATGGGTTCGTAGCCTCCTCAATCATTGGAGACAAGAAGAAGGTGATTCCTTCCATCCACCAAATTGCCCTCTTGACGATGAACCTGAAGCACTTATCGGCGAACCTGTTCGAGAAACCATTTTCTCTCTCATTTCCAGAGTATCTCGTCACGATAATATACTACATCAAATTCTAGATTTTATTTATCCGCTCGTCTGAATCGACAATCACCCCGGTGTAATAGAAGAAGTCAACGAGCTTCGCACTCGGGTAGTGGCTTTGGAGAATACGGTACGAAGGTTACAAACACCATCAGCAGCATCAGCAGCATAACCAGTACCGTCAATAACATCAACATCGCAAGCCTCAATACCCTAAGCACCAGCAGCATCACCAGCATCAACGTTATCACCATCATCAACATCAACAGGATCATTACCACCACCAACAATCACATCCGCATCACACGCCTCAATATCACCATCCGTACCTCGGATATCAACGTCACACACATCATAGATACCAAGAAGTACCAACAACAACAAACGATGAAGTATTGATTCATAACTTCATCGGAGAAACATTCTATGGTGATTATGTAATCTCTAAAGACATAGAGATTACCTATTTCTGCCTTAACCATAAATCAGATGAGTGGACAGAAATGATAAAAGGAAGAGTAGA
Organism: Rutidosis leptorrhynchoides; assembly: GCF_046630445.1. Taxonomy (NCBI): domain Eukaryota; kingdom Viridiplantae; phylum Streptophyta; class Magnoliopsida; order Asterales; family Asteraceae; genus Rutidosis; species Rutidosis leptorrhynchoides. The sequence goes on from NC_092336.1 coordinate 122,904,240, forward strand.
AACCCCGACAAGAATGATGCGTAAGGTACAAGCTAGACTTGTTTTACCAACAACATCAGCAGTACCCTTAGCCTCACCAACACAGTCAGTGCTGTCAACATCGTTAGAATCGTCAGCAACTTTAACATCACAAGCTCCACCAGTTCAAGAATCACCGTGGACATCATCAATAACGCGTATATTGCATCAACGAGTTATGAAGTATTAACTCATTCTTCTGAAGAATTTATATAAATATTTTATATATATGAATTCGGAAACCAAAATAAATCTTTTTGTACTAAGCTATTAAGTATGAATTGAAAAAAAGTAGATACTACTCGTTTAAATTCATACTACAAATATGCAATGATGTACGTCCTTCGTCAGCAACTTAATCATCGTTAACTACAATCCCTGTTTCAATTCAATGAATTTCGTTTTATAATAAACCAAGTGTATTATTCAATAATATGTTTGATTTTACACTTTCATCTTCAATGTACTCGAAGCTTACTGGGAAACAACATTCATATCTTGCGAAGTTAGCAAGAGTTCAATGAGTATCAGCATGATTCACTAAGGAAATATATATCAGAATAAATAATGAAGTATTGATCCATAACTTCATTAATATTCTGTGAAGAATATGTGGTTCCGAATCGTTTTAGAGATTACTTATTGTAGCTCAAACCGAAAATCAAATGAGTCTAATATTATATTGACTTATTAAATTCATGATTACATCTGAAGAAGATATATATGTACATATATTTTCATAAAGATTGTAATAAAATTCTCTGGTACAAAACATTACTTGTGAAATTTTTTTTAACGGGTAGGTAATACCCGAGAGATATATAAATTCACAATTAATATGATTATATTCTTCGACTCTGATTCAACAATCATCAACTATACTCACTACCTTCACAATAATATACATTCTTTCATAGAAATCAAAAAAACCATTCTCATCCAAATTTGATTACGACAAAACGAAATCCAAGTCAAGACTTAACAGGAGACATCACTCTTAGGACTCTTACATCTTTCAAAACTATACTTTGACTTCAAAACTATGCTAGAACATCATTCGATTCTTGGAACCCAGAAAAATATTTGTATCATTCAAAGTCCTAAAACATCATATGTATATTAACAATTACAATCTATGATCAAACCCTTCGAAATTCCTTAAGACACTTCAAATAATGGACAATCGAGATGATGATCCAACCACACATTACCCGCAGTCTTGCACCTGAAAAGCTCTCGAAACCAAGGACATAATTTAACACGTATCCGCGTTAAATCTTTTAGCATTTATTAGCAAAAATAACTTTGCGATTCCTTTTCAAAATAGCAAATTTTGTCACAGTTTCAGCAAGTCAACCTCGACTTTCCATTCGAAGTAGCCTTATTATAACCTGTAATACATACGATTACCCTTTTGTTACCAGAGAACCTTTTATATTCCATGACATTATCAGTAGATGTACCAGCAACTCGTTACCCCTTTGGCGGAATCAACAATTGGTATTTTGAAATCTCGCAGCATTTCTATTTCGGCAGTTATATATATATATATACAACGTCTATCCCCAAGAATTACATATTTCAAATGTGAAGTTTCTGAAAAATACTCCAGTCTACGAATTAGTGCTATTAAGTTTTGGAAAAGACTGATCAAGTGGTAAAGACAGTAGACAACAATTACGATCAGAAGTTTGACAATAAAGAATAATAGATTGGAAAAGCTTGAACGAAAAATTTGGTACTGGAAAACAGATTGAGCAAAGTATAAAGGAGGTCGTGGACAAATCACAATGACGAAATCTACCTTCAAAGGATTCAAATGATTCAGTGTCTGCTGAAACCGTTAGTAAGAACCTTACTCCTTGTTCTAAACCTTCACAGACAGATTTTCCGCATCATTCCCTGATCTTAGATATTCTAAGATATCATCGTATTTTTCATTATAAATATCTCCGATATTCCTGAAGATATATTCCCAACTATCCTCATCAAAAATCATTTATCTCTTCACAATATTTGCGTTACAACATAAAAGAAACTGTGTTAGTTTCTAAATTCTGAAAAATTCGAGTTTAAAATATGAATGTTTTGAAGTAGTGTTGGAAACTGAAGCATGAAATAGTATAATATAATGACACTTGATCAACGTGATTATATTACAGTAATTCATGCTGAGTTTCTAAATGGAACATAATGATTCACAGATCATAACGTCATCATGTGCCATGTTACACAACTCTTACATTCTACCCAATCTCCAAACATATTAAGAACATACCTCCTTGATAATTCTATCTTTTCGAACATTCTGGTAACTTACCAAATCAAGATCGTGAAATTACTATTTCCTTCTTAGAACATTAACTATGTTTATTTCAAAATCCATAACTACGAATTCCGGACCATTATTCGCTTGACTCGAAGTCGGGAAGAGGAAACAGAAGTATGGAACTGTTGAATATAAAAGAAAATATAAAGCTCGACAACAATAAATAAATTACAAACCGTGTATATCAATACGTATTGCAACGTAAAGGCACGGGAGAATTAACAATACTATAACCCCAAGGTAATAGTAGAAATAAATAAAATCCTCCGGAGGTAGATGAAAAAGAAGAATGACAGAGATGAAAGTTAAGAGTATATCCAGGATCAGTACTAGATGAAGCATACTGATAAATGTTTTAAAGTATGAATTGAGGGAGGAAGAATAGAAGGTATGAGTTGTAAGGAAATGAAGGGAGGTGGATTTATAGTAAAAGATCCGACAGAGCAATAAAAATAGATGATCGCATTTAAAGCGGATTCTAATTTCCTTGATTATCGAAGAATCAAATCTCATTATGAAGATTTTACTCCAAATCTCTTGAACTTGAAAATCAATCCTATCTATGTCAGAAGATATGACGAATCTATACCTACTCATTTCACCCTTTGGTGATAGCCTCACTCGTACTCTTCACAAAAATCAAATTGCTTTATCAATATTACTTGATGATAATAAAACTCTAATTTCCAACTCGTATACGTCATGAAAACATACTTATTGTCAGCCATGACCATCCCATTCAAATTTCGGGACGAAATTTATTTAACGGGTAGGTACTGTAACGACCCGGATTTTTCCAATCATTTTATACTTATGAGATTAATATTTACATAAATTAAACCTTACCAACATGATAAGAAATCTAAATTGTTGAGACTTGTGTTTTTGAAAAGAGTTTTACACAACGTTTGACCGTCCAATTTGACCGATGATATCACGAACTATATAACATACGATAATTATACGTTTGTGTATATATATGTATTTATATATATTTAACATGATCTAAGGATGGTTTAACATCTCATTGTGTACTAATGACAATGAGTTATAAGTATATTTTGAAACTACTAACTTAAGTTTTCAAAACGATAACTATACGTAACATTCTTTGAGGTATATACTTATAACCTATGATGCTTATACATGTATCGTATATATAATGTATTTATGAAAGGACCCGTCCTAATCCATCTGGACGAAGTCACCAACAACTGGTTCCATTGCGATGATCGACTCCAAATACTGTCTTTAAAATGAGCAAATGCACAGCGGAAGATTTCTTTCATACCTGAGAATAAACATGCTTTCAAGTGTCAACCAAAAGGTTGGTGAGTTCATTAGTTTAACATAAATAATCAGTTCCATCATTTTAATAGACCACAAGATTTCATATTTCCATTTCTCATAAACATACGTCCCATGCATAGAGACAAAAATATCATTCATATGGATTGAACACCTGGTAACCGACATTCACAATATACATATAAGAATATCCCCATCATTCCGGGATCCTCCTTCGGACATGATATAAATTTCGAAGTACTAAAGCATCCGGTACTTTGGATGGGGCTTGTTTGGCCCGATAGATCTATCTTTAGGATTCGCGTCAATTAGGGTGTCTGTTCCCTAATTCTTAGATTACCAGACTATAAAGGGGCATATTCGATTTCGATAATTCAACCATTGAATGTAGTTTCACGTACTTGTGTCTATTTTGTAAATCATTTATAAAAGCAACGCATGTATTCTCAGTCCCAAAAATATATATTGTAAAAGCATTTAAAAAAGGGAGCAAATGAAACTCACGCATATAATTATTATAAAACAGTTAATAAAGCATTTGCATGTATTCTCAGTCCCAAAAATGTAAAGAGTAAAAGGGATTCAAATGAACTCACCATACGATATTTTGTAGTAAAATATGCATACGATGGAATTTAACGATCCAGGGTTGGCCTCGGATTCACGAACCTATATCATTTATATATATATTAACACACATAGTGGTAATCGAACGAATTTATATATTATTATTAATGATATATTTGTTATTTTAATGATTTATGTGTTCCATTAATAATTTAAATATATATTCATTTCATATGTCTTACTTATTATAAAAATAGAGTTAGGTTATATATATTAGATATATTTTCATGTAGTTAATATTTATTAGGTAAAATAATACTGGTAAATGAAAAGTTGTAATATCTTTATAATGTTAATAATAACAAAAAATTTCAATTGTAGTAATTATTTTAAAAATAATAACAATAATAAAAATAAATAATAATAATAATAATAATAATAATAATAATAATAATAATAATAATAATAATAATAATAATAATAATAATAATAAATGATTAACAAGTAAACTACCTCAAAGGAGTAGCTCTCAAAAAAAATGGCCCAAGTCCGGGTTCTAACCCGCGACATCCCGCTAACACCTTTAACCATTCCTTTGGCACCTCTCTTCTGATTTAATTCATACACCAAATCTATTTATCTTAATACAAATATCTGTCTTCTTCTTCTAAAAAAAAATGCCATAACTCAGGCTCGAACACGAAACCTCTCGCTAAACCACAACACTCCCAAACCATCTACGCTGACTTGCTTTTCTATTTTAAAACGCAACTAGAAACTTAAAACCCTTAAATTCGATTTTTATTTCTTTCCCAAAAGTAAACACACTGTTATTTCTCCTTCTTCTTCAAAGTATGAGCATATTAACATTATCATTACTTCATTGTCACCGAACTAATTTCACCACTAAATCGTCATATGTTTATCATCATAATCATAATCATAATATGATCATAATTATAATTATAATCACAAGCATAATTATAATTATAGTCATAAGCAAAATCGTCTCATCATTGAATCCTCATAAACATGTTCATCATATCACGTTCATCATCATCATCCGTGCATCATTATCAACGTTCTCATCGTGACTGAATCAAGTTACCATAAAAATATATCACGATTCATCATCTTTCTCATCTTCCATGATCATTATTATTATCGCCTTTAATCACCAACCAAAAAGATAGTTGCAGCGTATTATTCCACCATCATAATTTGTTACAGAAAATAGCAAACATACAGCGGTTTTGTTGTTGATCCTTCGCAGGCTGAACAGAGAACATTATTTGTTGGGTTTTGGCCTAACAGTCCAATTTATTATATAGCCCAAAAGAGAAATCGATGCCCAACTAACAGATGAAACATGGTGACCCAATCACATAACAATTTCCATTACACCACACCCCATTTTAATCACTTAGGATTCCCTACTAGAATTCTGTAACAAATTCGATATCCTTTTCTTTATGATGTTTTCTATAAAGCAACATAAACTAATGTGCACTCTATCTCAAGTGGGGTTATGGGATTATCTTTTGTTGGCCATACTCATTTCCCACTTGCAAAAATCAATATAGCACCATTTTCCTTTTTTTAAAAGAATCGGCCAGCTTAACTTTGGTGTGGGTTAATTAGTTTAATGGTTGTCGGCCATTTGGAAAAGAGAAAGAAAAAAAAAACGCGTGCAGTATATATATTAGTAATGCTACTTGGAAACCGAATACTAGTTGCATTTATAATACTAATACATCAGTGGATTTAAAGCAGGCTAGGACTGCTTTGGTAAGGTTGATCACGACTACAAAACAAAAAAATATATGAAAGGTGATGATGTGGTTATCATGGTGTTCAATAGTGGTGGGTTGGTGTTGTCATGATTATGGTGATGAAGGGTGGTGATAGGTGGACGTGGAAGTGGTAACGGGTTCATGGCGGGTTTCAAGGTTTTCGATGGTGTTCAAAGGTGGGGTTTCTTGAACGTAAATAGAAACAAAGATAGGGAGAGAGAGAGAGAGAATGAGAGAGAGAGTAGTTCACGGCGGTTGGTGGTGGTTGTCAGAGGTCGTGGTTGGCTCTGCGGTTTACAGTGATGATCGAATGGTGAAGTGGGTTCGATGGTTGGTTGTACATGGTGTTATCGAAGGTGATGATTGTTATAAAAGTTTTGCGTAATTCGATAACATCCAACACAAAATGATTTATTGATGGTGCTGGTAATAGGAAGAAGAAAATGAAAGAAGGGTAGCAAGAATGTTATATAAAAAAAAATGAGATGATATTGTTGTGTAGAAGATAGAGCATATACGTAAAATATATGCATATAAAGGAGAAGATAGATAGTAATGAACAGTGATCTAATCATTTACTATAATCATTGAGCTATTATAATATGTAGTGGATATTTTATATTCTTCAACAAGAAACGTACAGACAAAATGAAATATATTCTAAACAGTACAACATCTTACCTTTTGGATTACTCGGTTGTAATTAAGAATATCATATTGTACTCCGTTGTAACTTAGTGACGGATAAAAGTCTCCCATATTTTTTAAATTAACTATATTTATTTAGTTTGGTTATTATGATATAAAATTCAGTCATTAACTATTGAATAAAAATTACATTAATTATTCACTCCCAACCCCAAGTAAAATATAAAAAGTTTTAAAATTTAACGAATAGTTCCCAAATATATATATATATATATATATATATATATATATATATATATATATATATATATATATATATATATATATATATTTATAAGCCTATAATTTATAAAACCCATTTTCGGATTACTGTTTATTTTGAAATACATAAGTTTAAATTTAACTTGCTTAATATCAATCGAAACTTCAAACGAGTATTACAATCATTTAATATACTTTATTTATATATAGAGATATATTTTAAATAATAATTATCATAATATCCTATTTTTATTTTTATTAATTTTTAATAACAACAACATATAATACTTCAAATTATATTTCGAATTATTATTTATATATACATGTACACATATCTATTTACAATTAATTGTTCGTGAATCGTCGGGAATGGTCAAAAGGGCAAATGCATTTATGTAATCTGTTCTAAAGTTTTCGAGACTCAACATTACAGATTTTTGCTTATCGTGTCAGAAACATATAAAGATTAATGTTTAAATTTGATCGGAAATTTTCGGGTCATCACAGTACCTACCCGTTAAAGAAATTTCGTCCCGAAATTTGATCGAGGTTGTCATGGTTAACTATAAAAATGTTTTCATGACAAATATGAGTTAATAAATAGAGTTTTATCACCATTTAGTAATAAGGATAAAACAATCTGATTTTGTGAAGAGTACGAGTGAAACTATCACCAAAGAGTGAAATGAGTAGGTATAGATTCGTCATATGTTTTGACGTAGATAGGATTGATTTCCAAGTTCAAGAGATTTGGAGAAAATCTTTGTAATAAGATTTTATTCTTCGGTAATCAAGGGAATTAAGATCCGCTTTAAATGCGATCATCTGTTTTGATTGCTCTGTCGGATATTTTACTATAAATCCATCTTCTTCGTTTCCTTATTTCCACAGCTCACACCTTCTATTCTTTCTCCCTCAACTCATACTTTAAAACATTCGTCAATATACTCCATCCCGTTCTGATCCTTGATATACTCTTAACTTTCATATCTGTCATTCTTCTCTTTCATCTACCACCGGAGGATTTTATTTGCTTCTAGTGTTTTTAATTTTCCCGTGCCTTTACGTGGCAATACGTATTTATATGCTCGGTTTGTAGTTTATGTGTTGTTGTCGAACTTTATATTTTCTTTTATATTCAAGAGTTTCATTCTTTTGTCTCCTCTTCTCGATTTCAAGTCAAGCGAATAACGGTCCGGAATTCGTAGGTATGGATTTTTTTTAAGCGAACATAGTTAATGTTCTAAGAAAGAAATCGTAATGGCAGATCTTGATTTGGTAAATTACCAGAATATTCGAAAAGATAGAACTATCACGAAAATATGTTCTTACAATGTTTGGAGATTGGGTAGAATGTAATAGTCGTGTAAATGGCACATGATGACGGTATGTTCTGTGAATCATCACGTTCCATTATAAACTCAACATGAATTACTGTAATATAATCACATTGATCAAGTGTCATTATATTATACTAACTCATGCTTCAGTCCCCAACACTACTTCAAAAACATTCACAATTTAAACTCGAATTTTAAAGAAATTTAGAAACTAAAGTAGTTTCCTCTATGATGTAATATAGATGGCACGAAGAGATAAATAATTTCAGACGAGAATATTTATGAAAATATCCTCAGAAATATCGAAGATATTTATGATGATATTTTGGAATTTCTAAGTTCGATGATTGATGAAGAAAGATTTTCCGCAAGATTTTAACATGAGTACGGAGCTAGATATTCGTTGAAGATTTCACCAGATCCAGAATTACCTGGTTTCTTTGAATATATGGTATGGTCCTTGTATTTAGCCTTGGTCTCCTTCATGGTTTGCTCAATCTATTTTTCAGTACCCAATTTTTTTTTTTTTCGAGCATTCCTAACACTCCTTTCTTTATCATCAAACTTTTGGCCGTTTAGACCATCTACAATTTTTCTGTTTCCTCTGCATTTAATGCTACGATATCTGAATCATCGGTTATTAATCAGAGGTGGTTTCAGGAGAATTGTGTTTTTAGATGATTAAACGCTGATGGTAATATGGTGAAATATAAAAGGTTCCTCGGTAACAATAAAAGATCACACATATATATCAAAGTTATAATAAGGCTGTTTCGAACGAAAAGTCGAAGTTGACTTACTGGAGCTGTGACAAAATTGGCTACTTTGAACAGCAGATGCAAAGTTATTTTCGGTAATAATAACGCTAAAGAAATTAGTACAGCTACGTGTTAAACGTTTACTCAGGTTCCGAGTGTTTTTAGGCGCATAACTATATGCATAAATCTTTCCTTCCGTAGATGAAGTGCGGTTGGTTCATCCTATCGATTGAGGCGTTTTCAAGAATCATGAAAGGTTTGAACGCAGATTAGAATTGTCAAGATACAAATGGCGTTTAAGATGAAATCAAGTGGCAAACTTGAAGAATTGTTTAGTTTCATATATTATAATCAATATTTTAATTCATTTTAATTGTTTAATATTATTAATCCACAGTCGATAGTCCACAGTTGACAATCCAGGAATTCATATATATAGTTTAATATATAATATTCGAATTAATTAATACGTGTCGTAACCCGTATACGTCTCAGACTCGATCACAACTCAAATTATATATATTATTGTAGAATCAACCTCAACCCTGTATAGAGAACTCGATCATTACTGCATATAGAGTGTCTATGGTGATTCCAAATACTATATATAGATGCGTCGATATGATATGTCAAAACTTTGAATACATGTCTCGATATTTAAAGTGCGTAAAATAAATAACAGAAATTAAATAATGATAAATAAAGTGCGTAAAGTAAATAACAGAAATTAAATAACAATAAATAAAATTGCGGGAATTAAATTGCGATAAAATAAATTGCGATAATTAAATTGCGATAAATAAAATGTAATACGGAATTAACAGTTAGCTAGGAACAGTTAGCTAAGATTTTGTTAGCGTGGATTCTTAACAAAATTTCATATTGTTAATTAATCTGTTTCTAATCAATTTTTATTGTGTCCATTATTTCTTCATTATGCCACTTGTTGGATTCTGATAAATCAAAATCTCAATATGAAATTGGATGAATATGGCTATTTTGTGGTGAACGGATTTGTATATCGGTGGATGTAAGTAGGATAGTAAACGACTGTTGAATCAGCTTCGAAGAATGTACAGTGTAACTTATCAATGTGAAATCTGAATATTCCTCGGGTATTACCTACCCGTTAAAATATTTTCACCATTAACAGTTTGTACAAGAGAATTTTTAATTACAAATTTTATGAAAACATATATACATATATATTTTCTTCAGATGTATTCATGGATTTAATGAGTTAATGTGATATTAAACTCATTTGCTTTTCGGTCGGAATTAGAATAAATAATCCCTAAAACTTTAGAGATTACATATTCGCCATGTCGAACGAAGATAAGTGAGGTAGAACGATACGTAGAACGAAGATTATACTCAAAGTACATATGATGATATTGAAGCATGGATTATTGATGGTACTGGTGTTGTTATTGATTGTACCGTTGGTGCCGGTGATGTTGCTGAAGCTGGTACATTTTGCACCATATTTTTCGAATTGATTATTCAAGCACGAAGTTCGTTGACTTATTACTCCAGGATGATTGTCGGTCGGAACGAGCGGATGAATAGGGTTCAGAATTGTGGATAGAATATAATCTTGTCGAGTTACCCTGGAAATGAGACTGAAAATGGTGTCTCGAACAGGTTCGCCGGTAAACGCTTCAGGTTCATTGTCAAGAGGTGAATTCGGTTGATGGAAGGGATTGCCTTCTTCGCGTCTCCATTGATTAAGTCGACTACGAATGCATCAGATGAATTGGGAATGGTGATTGATTGATTCATCCTGGTGATATCGCTTTCGGAGCTTAGGTGAATATCCATGTCGGAATAGCTGTCGGAATAACTATCGGAATAGCTATCGAAATCTGAGGGACTCGAACTGGTTGCAGGATTCATCTCGTACAATTAGATGAAGAATTTTCGATAAGAAACAGATTATAGGATGTAGATTAGTACCCTGCAATACATAATTTACATATGCATATATAATACTAAAATCCCATAAGTTACGGAGGAATCTAAGGAAGATGTCAGGTAAAGTCTACAGTAACAGATATGCTAAGATATGAATTGTCAGATACGCTAAGATATGAATTGTCTATACACTATTCATGCAGTCATTGCAGTAAGATGTGTCTAGACTTAGAATGATACGCAAATGATTCCCTAAGAATGATAAGCAGGTAATTTCCTAAGGATGATAAGCAGATGATTTCCGAGTAAAATGATAAGCAAAACTTTTGACATGCAGACACGGTCGAAGTCCAGACTCACTAATGCATCCTAACGACTATCAGTTAGACATACTAATGCAAGACCTGGTTCACTAAGACCACCGCTCTGATACCAACTGAAAGGACCCGTCCTAATCCATCTGGACGAAGTCACCAACAACTGGTTCCATTGCGATGATCGACTCCAAATACTGTCTTTAAAATGAGCAAATGCACAGCGGAAGATTTCTTTCATACCTGAGAATAAACATGCTTTCAAGTGTCAACCAAAAGGTTGGTGAGTTCATTAGTTTAACATAAATAATCAGTTCCATCATTTTAATAGACCACAAGATTTCATATTTCCATTTCTCATAAACATACGTCCCATGCATAGAGACAAAAATATCATTCATATGGATTGAACACCTGGTAACCGACATTCACAATATACATATAAGAATATCCCCATCATTCCGGGATCCTCCTTCGGACATGATATAAATTTCGAAGTACTAAAGCATCCGGTACTTTGGATGGGGCTTGTTTGGCCCGATAGATCTATCTTTAGGATTCGCGTCAATTAGGGTGTCTGTTCCCTAATTCTTAGATTACCAGACTATAAAGGGGCATATTCGATTTCGATAATTCAACCATTGAATGTAGTTTCACGTACTTGTGTCTATTTTGTAAATCATTTATAAAAGCAACGCATGTATTCTCAGTCCCAAAAATATATATTGTAAAAGCATTTAAAAAAGGGAGCAAATGAAACTCACGCATATAATTATTGTAAAACAGTTAATAAAGCATTTGCATGTATTCTCAGTCCCAAAAATGTAAAGAGTAAAAGGGATTCAAATGAACTCACCATACGATATTTTGTAGTAAAATATGCATACGATGGAATTTAACGATCCAGGGTTGGCCTCGGATTCACGAACCTATATCATTTATATATATATTAACACACATAGTGGTAATCGAACGAATTTATATATTATTATTAATGATATATTTGTTATTTTAATGATTTATGTGTTCCATTAATAATTTAAATATATATTCATTTCATATGTCTTACTTATTATAAAAATAGAGTTAGGTTATATATATTAGATATATTTTCATGTAGTTAATATTTATTAGGTAAAATAATACTGGTAAATGAAAAGTTGTAATATCTTTATAATGTTAATAATAACAAAAAATTTCAATTGTAGTAATTATTTTAAAAATAATAACAATAATAAAAATAAATAATAATAATAATAATAATAATAATAATAATAATAATAATAATAATAATAATAATAATAATAATAATAATAATAATAATAATAATAATAAATGATTAACAAGTAAACTACCTCAAAGGAGTAGCTCTCAAAAAAAAATGGCCCAAGTCCGGGTTCTAACCCACGACATCCCGCTAACACCTTTAACCATTCCTTTGGCACCTCTCTTCTGATTTAATTCATACACCAAATCTATTTATCTTAATACAAATATCTGTCTTCTTCTTCTAAAAAAAATGCCATAACTCAGGCTCGAACACGAAACCTCTCGCTAAACCACAACACTCCCAAACCATCTACGCTGACTTGCTTTTCTATTTTAAAACGCAACTAGAAACTTAAAACCCTTAAATTCGATTTTTATTTCTTTCCCAAAAGTAAACACACTGTTATTTCTCCTTCTTCTTCAAAGTATGAGCATATTAGCATTATCATTACTTCATTGTCACCGAACTAATTTCACCACTAAATCGTCATATGTTTATCATCATAATCATAATCATAATATGATCATAATTATAATTATAATCACAAGCATAATTATAATTATAGTCATAAGCAAAATCGTCTCATCATTGAATCCTCATAAACATGTTCATCATATCACGTTCATCATCATCATCCGTGCATCATTATCAACGTTCTCATCGTGACTGAATCAAGTTACCATAAAAATATATCACGATTCATCATCTTTCTCATCTTCCATGATCATTATTATTATCGCCTTTAATCACCAACCAAAAAGATAGTTGCAGCGTATTATTCCACCATCATAATTTGTTACAGAAAATAGCAAACATACAGCGGTTTTGTTGTTGATCCTTCGCAGGCTGAACAGAGAACATTATTTGTTGGGTTTTGGCCTAACAGTCCAATTTATTATATAGCCCAAAAGAGAAATCGATGCCCAACTAACAGATGAAACATGGTGACCCAATCACATAACAATTTCCATTACACCACACCCCATTTTAATCACTTAGGATTCCCTACTAGAATTCTGTAACAAATTCGATATCCTTTTCTTTATGATGTTTTCTATAAAGCAACATAAACTAATGTGCACTCTATCTCAAGTGGGGTTATGGAATTATCTTTTGTTGGCCATACTCATTTCCCACTTGCAAAAATCAATATAGCACCATTTTCCTTTTTTTAAAAGAATCGGCCAGCTTAACTTTGGTGTGGGTTAATTAGTTTAATGGTTGTCGGCCATTTGGAAAAGAGAAAGAAAAAAAAAACGCGTGCAGTATATATATTAGTAATGCTACTTGGAAACCGAATACTAGTTGCATTTATAATACTAATACATCAGTGGATTTAAAGCAGGCTAGGACTGCTTTGGTAAGGTTGATCACGACTACAAAACAAAAAAATATATGAAAGGTGATGATGTGGTTATCATGGTGTTCAATAGTGGTGGGTTGGTGTTGTCATGATTATGGTGATGAAGGGTGGTGATAGGTGGACGTGGAAGTGGTAACGGGTTCATGGCGGGTTTCAAGGTTTTTGATGGTGTTCAAAGGTGGGGTTTCTTGAACGTAAATAGAAACAAAGATAGGGAGAGAGAGAGAGAGAGAGAGAGAGAATGAGAGAGAGAGTAGTTCACGGCGGTTGGTGGTGGTTGTCAGAGGTCGTGGTTGGCTCTGCGGTTTACAGTGATGATCGAATGGTGAAGTGGGTTCGATGGTTGGTTGTACATGGTGTTATCGAAGGTGATGATTGTTATAAAAGTTTTGCGTAATTCGATAACATCCAACACAAAATGATTTATTGATGGTGCTGGTAATAGGAAGAAGAAAATGAAAGAAGGGTAGCAAGAATGTTATATAAAAAAAAATGAGATGATATTGTTGTGTAGAAGATAGAGCATATACGTAAAATATATGCATATAAAGGAGAAGATAGATAGTAATGAACAGTGATCTAATCATTTACTATAATCATTGAGCTATTATAATATGTAGTGGATATTTTATATTCTTCAACAAGAAACGTACAGACAAAATGAAATATATTCTAAACATTACAACATCTTACCTTTTGGATTACTCGGTTGTAATTAAGAATATCATATTGTACTCCGTTGTAACTTAGTGACGGATAAAAGTCTCCCATATTTTTTAAATTAACTATATTTATTTAGTTTGGTTATTATGATATAAAATTCAGTCATTAACTATTGAATAAAAATTACATTAATTATTCACTCCCAACCCCAAGTAAAATATAAAAAGTTTTAAAATTTAACGAATAGTTCCCATATATATATATATATATATATATATATATATATATATATATATATATATATATATATATATATATATATATATATATATATATATATATATATATATTTTTATAAGCCTATAATTTATAAAACCCATTTTCAGATTACTGTTTATTTTAAAATACATAAGTTTAAATTTAACTTGCTTAATATCAATCGAAACTTCAAACGAGTATTACAATCATTTAATATACTTTATTTATATATAGAGATATATTTTAAATAATAATTATCATAATATCCTATTTTTATTTTTATTAATTTTTAATAACAACAACATATAATACTTCAAATTATATTTCGAATTATTATTTATATATACATGTACACATATCTATTTACAATTAATTGTTCGTGAATCGTCGGGAATGGTCAAAAGGGCAAATGCATTTATGTAATCTGTTCTAAAGTTTTCGAGACTCAACATTACAGATTTTTGCTTATCGTGTCAGAAACATATAAAGATTAATGTTTAAATTTGATCGGAAATTTTCAGGTCATCACAATTTAATCACTTTGTAAGGACTTAAATACATAAAACAATATAAGTATATTCACAAAAGATAGCTATATTTGAATTCTCATTCCGTTTCCTCAAGATTTCTATACGTATATCTAGGGTATATGTACCCGTATCATACCCAGCTTCTATATGTATTTACTATTGGTATATACACATCAAATCAACATCCTAATCAACATTATTACTGCCCTAGATATGAGGTAACTAGGATTTGTCAAGTAGCATGAATTATTAGTAAGAAAACAAAATTAGGAATCCTTTTCTTTCTTTATAAACTAAAAACGTTTTTATGAATGAACACCATTTCTTCACTCCATTTTCTCATACATACACCCTCATTTCTCTCTCAAAATACTCCTAACTTCATAATTGATCATCTCCAAGCATTTTCCCCATCATTTAGCTTCAATTACAAGCCTTAAACACCATAAGAAAACTCTTTCAAGAACATATCAAAATAACCACCCATTTGAAGAAGTATACTTCCAACCTTTTGATCTAACTCCACCACTCTTTGATTCCAAGATTTTTTCTTATCTCTTACAGTAACTTTGTCCAAGTAACTTGAGGTAGTAACCTTGTTCATAATCTTGTTTGATTCATAATTATATAGCTATCTTATTTTATGTTGTAAAATTTTAACAACAAGAACATAGTTTGAATGATTTCAAAATTGTTTGTAAACTAAATAGATCCTTCTAACTTAACTTTTAGAACACTTCAAGACCTGTAATATATCATAATGATATGCTAACTTAACAAGATATAACTTGGTTTTACAAAGAACACCTTAAAAACTGAATCTACGTCGTCGGAGTGCAACCGGGGGCTGTTTTGGGTTGGATAATTAAAAACCATCTTGAACTTTGAATTGGAAGTTCATGTTCTGGAAAAATGATATTTCTTATGAATATGTTAACACATAAAAATTTCATGGTTTAACTCAAAGTGTAAGTATTTTTAGAAAAATGATCATTAAATGTTGTTTTTATGATGGAAAATGATCACTTTCATAAGTTTTACCAAAGTTTGACCTATAACCTGTGATTTCGAATACAAACTAAGGTATTTTCAGTTCATATTCATAAAATTTGACTCGATCCAAGGAAGTGGCAAGTTGAACCAACAAAAACGGAGTTGTAATGAAGAAACTACGACTAAAACAAGATTGGGTATCCGAAGCTAGTTTAGCTACGAAAATATTTGGAGATAAAGTAAATTAATCATATCTTTTCTAATTAATATGATATTTTATATATAATTACTTATGATTTGATTTTATATATTTCAGGACCACCCGTAAACAACACGAGAAGATTAATCATAAGACCTCATGATTGTACGCAACACGTCATTTGACAACACGGTACTTTATGTACGCAACACATCATTTGACAACATGGTACCATGGGTCGAGATTAATTCTGATCAATACGAATACGATGGGGTCGTTATTTATTTTATTGAGCAACTAATTGTGGACCACTAACATTGGACTGCTAACTACGGACTAAGAAAATATTAAAAGTATTATAATATATATATATATATATATATATATATATATATATATATATATATATATATATATATATATATATATATATGTAACGATTACTTGAAAAGAAAATATGTTGATATATTATATATATATGGTTAGGTTCGTGATATCTATCGGAGACCAAGTCGAGTTAAATACCTTCAAGGCAAAAGTGAGTATATAGTCCCACTTTTAAACTCTAAATATTTCAGGATGAGAATACATGCATTTTATGATTTACGTTATGGACACAAGTGATAAAAAAATATATTCTACGTTGAGTTGTACCACTGGCATACTTCCCTGTAGCTTGGTAACTACTATTTACATGTAGTATTGTAAACGCGAATCCTGTTGATAGATCTATCGGGCCTGACAACCCCAACCGGACTGGACGACCAGTATTCAACGGTTGCACAGTACTTCGTTTCGGTGACTACACTTGGTACAGTGTAGTGAGATTTCATAATAAAGGGAATATGCGACGTTGATTAAATGTTAAGTATGGTTATCAAGTGCTCAACCACTTAGAATATTTTTATTAAAACGTTTATGTATATGAAATCTTGTGGTCTATATTTATAACGCTGCTAGCATTAAACCTATATCTCACCAACTTTATGTTGACGTTTAAAGCATGTTTATTCTCAGGTTCCTAGAAGTCTTCCGCTGTTTGAATATATGTTAGAGAAACCATGTGCATGGAGTCATACATGTTTTATTCGAGGAAGCATTGCATTCACAAAATCATCACCGTGTATTTATTTTGACTGCATTTTCAACGAAAGTATTCTTATAAACTGTTATTTACGGTGATTGTCTATATGTAGAAATCATCAGATGTCGAAAACATTGAATTTTAAATATTCATTTATTGTATATCTTTTCAAAAGAATGCAATGTTTATAAAACGTATCATATAGAGGTCAAATGCCTCGCGATGTAATCATATGTTATTGTATCCGTCCCTATAGATTGGGTCGGGTCG
This sequence comes from Rutidosis leptorrhynchoides, assembly GCF_046630445.1. Lineage (NCBI taxonomy): Eukaryota > Viridiplantae > Streptophyta > Magnoliopsida > Asterales > Asteraceae > Rutidosis > Rutidosis leptorrhynchoides. The sequence continues at coordinate 122,922,120 of NC_092336.1, forward strand.
TTTCATCAACTCATTATTAACTTAACCAATAATGTTCTCTCGGAGTATCTAGTCTATGATGAAGTTGCGGCTGCTATTCTAGAAGAAGAAAATCGGCGCAATAACAGGGAGGACAAACAGGCTGGTTCACGACAAATGGAGGTCTTGGTGGTGTCAGGAGGGAGATCAACGGAACGTGGCCCAAGTGGGAGTCACAGTCATGGTAAACCGAAGTCTAAAAAGAAGAAGACCTATACATGCTACAATTGTGGCAAGAAAGGTCATCTGAAGAAGGATTGTCGGAGTTTAAATAACTCAAATCCTCAAGGAAATATTTCAAGCACTTTAGATAATGGGACTGCTTTGGTTAGTGAGGCAGTGGTAGCAAATGAAGGCAGAAAGACATTTGTTGATGTCTGGTTATTTGACTCAGGAGCTACTTTTCACATGACCTCTAGAAGAGAATGGTTCAAACAATATGAACGTATCTCAATAGGATCTGTATACAGTTGCAATAATCATGAACTAAAGATCATTGGAATCGGAGATATCATTCTGAAGATGCACGATGGTACAATTTGTACTATTCAAGGTGTACGACACGTGGAGGGTTTGAAGAAGAACTTATTGTCTTTAGGACAATTGGATGATCTTGGTTGTAAGATGGAGATACAAGACAAGATTATGAAAATCATGAAAGGCGCAGTTGTACTTATGAAAGGAGAAAAGGTGGGTGCTAATCTATACATTCTGAAAGGCGAGACGGTACGGTAAGCGGAAGCATCTGTTGCTTCGAATAGTTCAGGTGATAAAGTTGCTATGACATGGCATCAAAAGCTTGGACACATGTCTGAATAAGGTATGAAGATTCTTGTCGAAAGAAATCTTATTCCTGGTCTTACAAAGGTATCGCTACCTTTCTGTGAGCATTGTGTAATCAGCAAGCAGCATCGCCTGAAGTTTAACACATCAAATTCTAGAAGTAAATTGGTTCTAGAATTGGTTCACTCTGATGTGTGGCAAGCACCAGTTCAATCCCTAGGAGGAGCAAAGTATTTTGTATCATTTATTGAAGATTACACTAGGAAATGTTGGGTTTACCCAATCAAGAGGAAGGCATGTGTGTTTGAAGTTTTCAAAGTTTACAAAGTGCGGGTTGAACTTGAATCTAGTAAAAAGATCAAATTTTTAAGGACGGATAATGGAGGAGAATACACTGGTGATGAATTTGATAAGTTCTGCAAACAAGAAGGTATCAAAAGACAGTTCACGATGGCATACACTCCTCAACAAAATGGAGTGGCAGAGCGGATGAACAGAACCTTGTTAGATAGAACAAGGGCAATGTTGGCAACTGCAAACTTGTGTCACACCCTTAAATAGGGCCTGGGGTATTTGGGACTAATTATATCAAATCACAGTTGTATAAACGAGAACGACTTTATATGAGACGTTTTATTGAGTTTTACAGCGGAAGATAAATAGATTACATTGTATTTAGAATATTAAATGTCTTTGAATGATATGATATGTAATGAAGACTCCAAGCATAGCAAGCAATCATCATCAAAGCAGCAGATATACAGCGAAAGCAATATTTAAGTACCTGAGAATAAACATGCTTTAAAAAGTCAACACGAGGTTGAGTGAGTTCATAGGTTTATCATAAATCAATAGTTCAGTATAGTATTAGACCACAAGATTTCAGTTTAAAGTTGATTGATACCAAATATATCAATCGAAAGAGTTGCTGTTTGTAATATCTCGACTAAACAAAAGTTACCCCGTGACACCTTGTACTGTCAGTGTCGTTGAATCATTATTATGTATCCAAAGACCAACGGTCAAATGGACAGAGACGTCACTCTCAGTAGCGCTACTCACAATAACTAAGCTTGCATCTTATACCTCAGCAATTAGCGATATTACGGCATGGATTTAGCATGACAAAAGCACGTATATAGCATAAAAGTTTGAGTACTTGTGTCTAAACGTAAAACAGTTATAAAAGTTGCGCATGTATTCTCAGCTCAAAAATATAGATAAAAAGGGAGCTATGAAACCTCACGATACGATACGATAGTTTGTAGTAAATATGTGTATGATGGTACTGAACAAGTGTGGAGTTGTCCTTGGATTCACGAACCTATATCAATTTATATATTAAAATCTATAATTGTAATTGAGCACGTTTATATGTATATTACTAATAATATGCTCATTATATTATATGTTATTTTAAAATTGTGAATTAAATATATTTATAGGATATATTTTAAATAAATAAGCAATGTTTATTATAAAAATATAAACATAGTTATATTATAAGTTTTAAACTAGTATTTATTTGGTAAAATAATATTAATAGTTATAAATAAAAATTGTATCTTTTTATGATAACGATAATAATAACTTAAATGAAATTTTAATAAGGATTATAACTTTAATTAAAATGATACTTTTAATAAGATGATAATAGTAATAATAATCCGAGTAGTAAATATGATAATAATAATAATCGTACTAATAATACAGTTTTAATAATAATAAAATGTTATATATTAATAATAATAATAATAATACTAAATGATACTAATACTTAGTAATAATAATACTAATAATAATATTACTACTTAATAATAACAATAATAATAACAATAATAATAATAATAATAATAATAATAATAATAATAATAATAATAATAATAATAATAATAATAATAATTATTATTATTATTATTATTATTATTATTATTATTATTATTATTATTATTATTATTATTATTATTATTATTATTATTATTATTATTATTATTATTATTATGGGAAGGAAACTAACTTATTCCAAAAAAATTATCCAAGACGGGACTCGAACCCGAGACCTCTCGCTAATCTAAAACCCCTTTTAAACCATTGTACCATTTATGTTTTTCTTGATTAAATTCCACATACCAAAATATATAACGCGTTTTATTTTATTTCTTCTTCTTTATTCTTAAATTGACCAGGGCCAAAACCAAACTAACAGCTAGATTATTTGGTGAATGTAATACACGTATTTGAAACAGAAACAATCTCTAGTGGTTGTTTGAATTAACAGGAACAAAAAAAAAATTAAGCAGCAGCAGAAAATAAAAAAAAAATAAAAGCTTATGAACTCAAAATTTTGATTGGGAATTTAAGGACATTTTAGACTTCGATTCCTTCACGTAAAAGGTGCTAAATCATTATTAGAAACTATAGGAATCCTTAATTTAATCTGAAACTTCAAACATAAATCGAATTTTTGGATGAACACATCGGTTGACTTTTAAAATTGAAACTTTGACTCGAAAATTCGTGATCAATAAGACGAATTGAAAACTCACACTTTGCAGATAGTTTGAATGAATTATTCCTAACAAAACTGTATTTTTAGATTTTGACAATCCATTCTAAATTGAGCTTTTGATAAAAAAGAATGAAACAGAGGTTGCGAGCTGCAGTTTTTGTTTTTGTTTTTTTTTAATTTCAATCAGATAATGGTTGTGATGGTTAGTGGTAATTGATAAATGATAATGTAAATTCGACTGGTATCGATCGAGTTTTATAAATAAAAAAAGTCGCATTCAATCAAGCAGAAGAAAAAAAAATATCCATGAAACAAATAAAAAAAAATTAAAAGTAGATCACGATTACCTAATACCTAATTAATCCACGTATTTGTTTTGGAAATCTGACTCAATTGAGATTGTATTGTAGTGAGACCTAATTTATTTTTTTTAATTAATTAATATTAATAATTAATAATAATAATATATTAATAATAATAATAATACAATTAATAATAATAATTATATTAATAATAACAATGCAAATAATAATAATAATAATATAAATTTTGTTAATGATAATAATAATAATAATAATAATAATAATAATAATAATAATAATAATAATAATAATAATAATAATAATAATAATAATAATAATAATAATAATAATAATAATAATAATAATAAATAATAGATAATAATATCTCTAAATATCAAAATAATATTAATATTAAGAAAAATGATAATGATCATAATAATTTTTATTATTAATACAACAAACTGTTTTTTATTAAATCTGATGTTAACATTATTATTAATGTTAATAATAATGATGAAAGTGATATTATGATATTTTTATTTATAATTAAATTTAATATGTATATTTAAATATATACATTTTTATTTACCGTTATTTGTTCGTGAATCGTCGGAATTGGTCAAAGATAATTGAAACAACTCAGAAATTTGGAGATTTAGTTTAACAAACGTTGCTTATCGTCTTGAAAATATTAAAGATTAAGTTTAAATTTAGTCAGAAATTTCCGGGTTGTCACAGTACCTACCCGTTAAAAGAAATTTCGTCCCGAAATTTAGTTGTTGCCATCAATCGGCGTTGTTTGTAAACAGGTGAGGATATTTTTGTTTTATTTGGTTTTTACGTTCCCAGGTATGCTCGGGGCCTAGATAGAATATAGTTTTGTTTTAAAAGTTTAAATCATACGAATCATAATTTCTACAGGTTCTTCTATGAAGTGTATTTTATCATTAATGCGGAGGTTATCTAAAGGATTAACAAGAGTGTCATTGATTAGGTTTCCTCAGAAGGAGATGATGTCGTTATACAAGCATTTCAATACACATGAAACGTGTTATGGATAATAGTGAGCTTATTTAAAACTTTGAGCGTTTATGCCACAATATTAGGGTTGACAAAATAGAGAGGAGTTCATGAAAATCATAGTCATGAAATCTGATGGAGATCGTCATTCTTTACATCAAGAATGATGAATACGAGTTGAAAAATAGAGTTTTATCAACATTGGGTAATATGGATGAAACGATTCGATTACAAGAAGAGTATAAACGAAGGTATCGTAAAAGATTGAAATGAGGAAATTAAATGTTCGCCTTAACTTTTGATATAGTTAAAGTTGATTTCCGGAATTCAAGGGATTTAAAGAAATCTTCATAATCTTTATAATATTTGATTCTCCGGTAATTAAGGAAATTAGGATTTTCTTTAATTAAATGCAGTGAATTGCCTCGATTGCTATGTCTGAAATTTCGTTATAAATTAGCTTTTTTCGTTTCATTATCTTCACCACTTCTATACTTTCTTCCTCAATTCATACTTTCAAAAGATTTGTTAATATGCTCAATCCAATTCTTGTTCTTGACCTTATATTGGTTAACGCCAAAATCTTCCTTCTTTTCCAACTCCCACCAGAGGAGTCTGTTTACTTCTATTATGCTCTAGGATTTATAGTGTTTTTAGTTCTCTCGTGTCTTTATATTGCTATACGCATTGATATACACGGTTTGTAATTTCAGTGTTGTTATCGGGCTTTATATTTTCCCTTATATGTTGAAGCGTCATGCTTTTGTAAAGCAAGTAATGGTCCAGAATTTGTAGGTATGGAGTTTCGAATGATCATAATATACAAGGCAGAAAGAAAAGGTAATAGCACGATTTGATTTGTCAAATTACCAGAATATCCTGAAAAGATAGAACTATCAAGAAAATATGTTCTTGATATGTTTAGAGATTTAAGTAGAATGTAAGAGTCGTGTAACATGGAAAATGATGATTATAAAGTCTATGAATCATCATCTTCCATAAAAAAAATTAGCATGACTTACTGTAATATAATCACGTTGGCCTGACGTCATTATATTATACTAACTCATGCTTCAATTCTCAACACTTCTTCAAAACATTTATAATTTAAACTTGAATTTTACATTATATAGAAACTAAAACAGTTTCCTTTATGATGTAATAAGGATATCACAAAGAGATAATTAATTGTGGACAAGAATCGTTATGAAGATATCTTCAGAAATATAGAGGATATTTATAACGAAAAATACGATGATATCTTAGAATTTTTCTAAGATCGAATGATAATGAGGAAAATTCTTCCGTAAAGATTTAGAATGCGTAAAAAGATCTTCTGTGATTTCCTTCAGAAATCGAATCATCTAGATTCTTTGAGTATAGGTTTAATCCTTGGGATTTGTCCACAGCTTCCTTCATGTTTTGCTCAATCCGTCTTTCAATACCAGATTTTCTTTTGAGCTTTTCCAACACACAATTATTTATTATCAAGCTTCTGGTCATTAAGACCATCTACGACCTTTGCTGCTTCATCAGCATTATTAGGGTTAACAAATCTGAATCGTCGGTTATAGTTCTAAGGTGTTTTCAAGAATTTTGAAGAATGTACAATGTAACATTTTAATGTGAGATATAAATATTTCTCGGGTATTACCTACCCGTTAAAATATTTTCACAATTAACAGTTTGTACAAAAGAGTTTTAATTACAGTTTTTATGAAAATATACGTACATATATATTTTCCTTCAGATGTAATCATGGATTTAATGAGTTAATATAATATTAAACTCATTTGATTTACGGTTGAAACGAGAATGAATAATCTCCAAAACCTTAGAGATTTCATAATTGTCGCGAAATATTTCGCTAATGAAGTTATGAATCAATACATTCGTCGTTACACTTGATTTATTATGAAATGGAGTTTATTGTGTTGAAGCAGTGATTAACGATTGCTAAGTCATTAACGAAGGATGTACATCATAGCATATTAGTGATATGAATTAACCAAGTAGTACATATGATGTGCGAGCGGAGGTGTACGAAATACTATTATTTTTATTACGAAATATAAAGAAATATTACGCAAGTTTTATTTAATTTATTTACAGATGGAATATACCTAAACCTTGCTACAACACTATAGGCAGTGTACCTAATCGTAGAGTAGTATAGTTTTTAGTAAGTCCGGTTCGTTCCACAGGGAGACGGCTTATTTTACACTATATTTTAAACAACTATATTTGTACAATATATATATATATATATATATATATATATATATATATATATATATATATATATATATATATATATATATATATATATATATATTACAATTATTATTATTATTATTATTATTATTATTATAAAAAGAGGGTTTTACCGTTTAATGACTGGTTTGTCGATTTTATATTTCAATCTAAGCGTAAAGTAAATGACGATATTTAATTAACGATAAAATAAATAACAATAATTAAAATAACAATAAATAAAAGTACGAGGAAATATGAAATAAAATATATTATGCTTATTTAAACTTCCGTACCCATGATGTTTGACGTTTTGATTTTAATTTATTACCATGGGTTAATTGTTCTTTGTCCTGGATTATTTGATAAGTCCATCTGGTTTTGTCCATAATAGTCCATCGATTATAATTATAAAGTGCGAGGGTCTTCGCCAAATTAACCTTATACCCGAAGTCAAATATTCCAACTAATTGGGGACTTAAACTGTAATAAGGGTTTAATACATTGTTAATGATTACACCAGGTTATCGACTGCGTGTAACCCAAGGTTTTATAACTTTATTAACAATTACACCAAGTGTCCTTTGAATGTAATCCACCCCTGTTTTAATGAGTCCATTGACTATTAATCCATCCCCGTGTCCAGTCAAATGAATAATTATTAGTATTTATAAATATCCCGCTCACCGTACCCAGTCAAGCGTATGTGGTTATATATAGATACGTCAAATTATAAATCTCTATATTAAATTAACAAGATATCATTTAGTTAATCAAATATAAAGCCTATTAATAGCCCATAGTCCAATTTCCACAAGTGTCGGTCTTTTGTCCAAACCCCAATTATGGTCTAAAGCCCAATAACCCCGTCTTAATATTTAGCCCAACATCACAATTACTTCGGCTCAAATAAGCATAATAATAACTTAAGTACGATACATAATTGAAAAGGGAGAATTTAGCTTACAGTGATTATTAATTGCGTAGTGTTACAGAGACAGAGTTCCGACTTTAAAACCCGTAAAACAACCTTTACATTACCCAAACTAACTAATATAAAACTAAACTAATATATATATTATAAATAAATAAATATATATATATATATATATATATATATATATATATATATATATATATATATATATATATATATAATATATATTGAATAAATATATATATATATATATATATATATATATATATATATATATATATATATATATATATATATATATATATATATATATAGAAAGAGAGATTGATGAATGGTACACTGAACTCGGCAGAAACTGGCGAATTTATAGGACATTTCCAAATTCTGATGCCCATGCGAGTGCATGGGGTTTTAGTGCAAATCTCATGCACTCGCATGGGCTCATGCACTTGCATGGGTTTTATGCCTATTTCCCATGCGATCGCATGGCCGTCAGATCCAGCTCACATATTTTTTATTTTCTTGCTTGTCGACATATTATTATTATATATATATAATTTATATAATTTATATTAATTATATATATATTATATTATATTTTTGTGCATAGTTGACTTGTAATTTTTGCTCCGTTATCTCGTACATTTACGCCCGATTTATGTCTCGGTTCCGGTTTCTCGAACGTCCTTTCGTACGCTTAGATATCTTGTACTTTACATTCCCCGGCTTGTACTCTTGTCAATATTTAGACGTTAATTATCAATAAATGGAACCACTTGGATTGTAACTTGTACGTTTGAGCTTTTTGATCATTTGCGTCTTCAAATCTTCGTTTTCTTCTTTTGTCTTCGCACTTATTTATTTAAACGATTATTGTAGCGACCCGACCAAATCGTCATTGACGGCGCCGTCTACTTAGGTCCCGTTACGTGGTCATAAGTCTTTAAAACAACGTTTGACCAAAAGATATGTCGCATTCATTTCAAATGTAAAGGTTGTTCAAGTTTACAAGAATAGTTCCACCACAAGTTACGATACAAAGTTTTAAGTACAAATGAAACTTATGCGACACAATTTAAAAGTATCCAAAAGACGCTCCATGTATGCATATATACTCAACATCCAATGCAAGTATCAAAATAATGAGCGGAAGCATGTATCATGTATCGTTCAAGGACCTGAGAAAAACATAGAAATCTGTCAACGAAAACGTTGGTGAAATCATAGGTTTAAGTAAGTAAGTACAAGTGAACCACAAGATTTGCATCAATGAAATAATAGTAATACATTCCAAAAGTTTGTTTCACGAGCACCCAATTATCAATGCTTAACATTTCCTTCCATTGAACCCCATCACTTAGTGCTAGAACATACACTGTTTCTCGAAAATATATTTCATTCGTAAACGGTAGCGAACCGTTTGAATGAGGGTTTGTCAAACCCATATGGATCCATACAACATAAGTTCTCGCTTACACCCGGCAAGTGTAACTAATGATAATCGAATTGAGGATTTTGTTCTAAACTCGTATGTAGAATGTTTGTTTTCCTGTACTTGTGTTCACTTAGTAAAAGAAATGTTTATGTTTTCTCATCCCAAATGTAAGTTCAAAAAGAGTAAGAGTGGGACTATGATCTCACCTTGAATGCACGAGTAGTAAAGTACTTCAACAAGTAAATGTGTGCAAAGAACAATGCTAGTCTTGACCTAAACAAATAGGTTGTATCAATAACGATAGTCACGATTGGTCAAAGATGTTCAATTAGTCCTATGGCTCGTTACGACTCGATTAATATAGCATGTGAATCAATTTGTCAAGTTTCATGCACGATACAAGTAGTTAAGTATGTTAGAACGATTGTATAATCGTTTGGTTAAGTTTGACTAAAAGTCAAACTTGGTCAAAGTCAAAGTCAACGGGGTCGGGTCGGGTGTCCGACAATTTTCTCATGATGAGAAGTCATATACGAGTATAATAGTCAAGTTTCATGTTAATCGGAGTTACGGTTAAGCGGGAAACATTTTGGGATATGAAAAACAAAGACAAAAATGAGCTGGACCAAATGCGCGGCGCGCTGGGGGTTGCGCGGCGCGCACCCAAGTGTAAATCCTGGTCAGAAACTAACCAAGAAGGCAGACATCTGGGATTTTTGATTATGCGCGGCGCGCAGGTATGTGCGCGGCGCGCACTACCTGGGAAACATGTTGTTTGCAGAAAATTGGTCTAAGTCACGACCCAAAACACAATTTAACACATTTCATGCACCGAAAACATTTAAAACGCATATCATATATCATTAGAAAGGTAATTTGACAAGGAAGATAACTAAGTGCATTTACTCAATCAAAACCAAACAAACTCATATCAAAATCACCATTAATGCTCATCATTTATTACTCCAAGTTCATAAATGCCATATTATGATTCGGTAAATTAATGCACATGTGTAATACGCCGTTTTGAAGATAATCAAGCATACAACACAACTAGACACTTACAATTAACATTGCTAAGCATTTAATGCATCAAATATTCAATTTACTTTTATCAAACCCTAACCCAAAATCATAAAATCAACAATCTTGCTTATGAAACTAATCCATGTCAACCTACATACCAATTTGAAGCTAGTGATGTTAGGAACACAATTAAAACATGAACTTTCCTCATCAACCAACATATGTACACCTAAAACTCAAGATTAAACAAGCATTCTTTCAATATGAGCTAGTTACACCAAAATAGCAAGAACAAGCATACAAAACACATAATCATACTAGACTTGAGCCATAGACACTAATTAACAACCTTTTTAACTCAAAAACTCAAGAACACATAAAATTAGTGATTTTAGAAAGTTACCCAAATTTGATGAAGCCGGTATGGAATCGAAGAGGAGATCACGAGGAGTTCAAATATGTAATTTGTTTGGCCCGAAGCTTGATCGATTGAATATGGATGATGAATTGCTTTTTGATGAATTAGAGAAAAAATATGAAAGTGTTGAAAGAAAAGAAAAAAAAAAGAAAATGAGGAAAGAGGTGGAAGATGGTTGACTAGTCAAGTGCTAGTCACCATTTTGGCATGTTGGCAAAACAAGTCCCTCTACTTCCAATCGGGTGCGTTAAATTACCTAAACAAGATAATTTAAAACGCGTATTAACGGGAGATGTTATAAACATATAACGGAGTTTAAAATAGGTAAACGGAAAAGTAAATGGAAAAAGGCGGGATGTTACATTACCTACTCCTTAAAAGAAATTTCGTCCCAAAATTTATGTAGGCGTAGTAGTCGTTGTTTCTTCCTCGAGATCTTGCGTTTCCGAATTCACGAATAGATGAGGATACTTCCTTTGTATTTGATCTTGTCTTTCCCAAGTAAACTCAGGTCCTCTTTTGGCATTCCAACGAACCTTGACAATCGGGATTCGGCTTTGTTTCAATGTCTTGACGGAGGTGTCCACAATTTCAACCGGTTCCTCCACAAAATGAAGTTTGTCATCAATAGTAAGTTCTTCGAGAGGGATGACGATATCGGGTTCGGCAAGACACTTTTTCAAGTTAGATACATGGAAGGTAGGATGAACGGAGTTCAATTGAGGCGGAAGATCTAAACGATAAGCAACGGTTCCAATACGCTCCAAGATTTTGAAAGGACCAATATACCGCGGATTTAGCTTCCCGCGTTTCCCAAAACGGATTACACCCTTCCAAGGTGCGACTTTTAACATTACTCGGTCACCGACTTGAAATTCAAGATCGTTGCGTCGTTTGTCGGTATAGCTCTTTTGACGACTTCGGGCCGTCCTAAGCCTATCTCGGATTTGAACGATTTTCTCGGTGGTTTCGTGAATGAGTTCGGGTCCGGTGATTTGCACGTCGCCTACCTCGGCCCAACAAAGAGGTGAACGACATTTGCGGCCATATAGCGCTTCAAAAGGTGTGGCTTTAATACTCGCGTGATAACTATTGTTGTAAGAGAACTCGGCGAGAGGTAAGTGCTTGTCCCAAGCTTTTCCGAAATCAACCACGCAAGCTCGTAACATGTCCTCTAAGGTTTGAATTGTACGTTCGCTTTGTCCATCGGTTTGAGGATGATATGCGGTGCTCATGTCTAAACGCGTTCCCAACGCTTCTTGCAATGTACGCCAAAATCTAGAAACGAAACGGCCATCTCGGTCGGAGATAATCGATAAAGGTACACCGTGTCGGGCTACGATCTCCTTAATGTAAAGTTGTGCAAGTTTCTCCATTTTGTCCGTTTCTTTCATGGCAAGGAAGTGTGCGGATTTGGTGAGACGGTCAACAATAACCCAAATGGTATCATAACCGCCCGTCGTTTTTGGTAGCTTGGTGATAAAATCCATCGTTATCCTTTCCCACTTCCATTGCGGGATCTCGGGTTGTTGAAGTAGTCCGGACGGTCTTTGGTGTTCGGCTTTGACTTTGGAACATGTCAAACACTTGGAAACATAAGTAGCTACGTCCCTTTTGATGTTCGGCCACCAATATATTTGTTTAAGGTCGTGGTACATCTTATTGGCACCGGGGTGAATCGAGTATCGTGACTTATGGGCTTCATCTAAAATAAGGCTTCGTAGATCCCCATAACTAGGCACCCAAATTCTTCCGGCGAAATATCGGAGTCCGGTTTCTTTAACTTCGAATCGAGAGGTGAGGACGTTCAAGTGTTCGAGAGAGATGTTTTCATCCTTGAGAGCCTCATCTTGGGCTACCCGAATTTGGCTATTAAGGTTGGTGTGAATGGTGATGTTTAAAGCTCGGACACGGAGAGGCACCGCTCTTTCTTTTCGACTTAAGGCATCGGCTACTACATTTGCCTTCCCGAGATGGTAACGAAGCTCGCAATCGTAATCGTTTAAGGTTTCAATCCACCTTCGTTGTCTCATGTTTAGTTGCTTTTGATCGAAAATGTGTTGAAGGCTTTTGTGATCGGTGAAGATAGTACTCTTGGTTCCATAAAGATAGTGTCTCCACATTTTAAGTGCAAAGACAATGGCTCCGAGTTCGAGATCATGTGTCGTATAGTTTCGTTCATGAATTTTGAGTTGTCGAGAAGCATAAGCAATGACTTTCGTTCGTTGCATCAATACACACCCAAAACCATGTTTTGAGGCATCGCAATATACAACAAAGTCATCATTGCCTTCGGGAAGTGACAAGATAGGAGCGGTGGTTAGCTTCGTTTTCAAGATTTGGAATGCGGATTCATGTTCGGTCGCCCAAATGAATTTCTTTCCCTTGTGAGTCAATGCGGTTAGAGGACGTGCAACCAAAGAGAAATTTTCGATGAATCTACGATAGTACCCGGCGAGACCCAAAAATTGACGAATGTGAGTAGGAGTAGTAGGAGTCTCCCATTTGCTAATGGCTTCGATTTTCGTTGGATCGACTTTAATACCTTGGTCACTTACAACATGACCAAGAAATTGAACTTCCTTTAACCAAAATTCACACTTGGAGAATTTGGCATAGAGTTGTTCTTGTCTTAAAAGTTCAAGCACAAGTCGGAGATGTTGTTCGTGCTCTTCTTCATTTTTAGAATAGATCAATATGTCATCGATGAACACAATAACGAATTTATCGAGATACGGTTTGCACACGCGGTTCATAAGATCCATGAACACCGCCGGTGCGTTAGTGAGACCAAATGGCATGACAAGGAATTCATAACTACCATAACGAGTTCGGAAAGCGGTTTTGGAGACATCTTCCCCCTTAACCCTCAATTGATGATAACCCGAGCGGAGATCGATTTTCGAATATACACAAGACCCTTGTAGTTGATCAAAGAGGTCATCGATGCGAGGAAGAGGATATCGGTTCTTAACCGTCAATTTATTTAGTTCACGATAATCAATGCACATTCGTAGGGATCCGTCTTTCTTTTTAACAAACAAAATCGGAGCGCCCCAAGGTGAATGGCTAGGTTGGATAAAACCTCGATCAAGTAGTTCTTGGATTTGACTTTGCAATTCTTGCATTTCAGATGGAGCGAGTCTATATGGTGCACGTGCTACGGGTGCGGCTCCCGGAATAAGATCGATTTGGAATTCAACCGGTCGATGAGGCGGAAGACCCGGCAATTCGTCGGGAAATACATCGGAATAGTCACTAACAATTGGCACATCATCGATGTGCTTCTCATCGGACTCGACTTTCTTAACGTGAGCAAGGATCGCAAAACAACCCTTACGGAGTAGTTTTCTAACTTTAACACACGAAACGAGGTTGAGTCCGGTGCAACTCTTATCGCCATAGACGATCAAAGGTTCACCATTCTCGATAGGAATTCGGATTGCGTTAAGATCACAAAGAATGTGAGATTTCGTTTTGACTAACCAATTCATACCGATTATTACATCAAAGCTTCCTAGTTCCATGGGTATCAAATCAATTCCAAATTCCTTACCCAAAATGTTTATCGTACACCCCCGGTAATATGTGTCGGCACTTAATAGTTTCCCGTAAGCCACTTCAATGGTATAAGTGGTATCTAATGGAAAAGGTGGAGTGCTAAAAGAATGAGTCAAAGTCTTGGATACAAAGCATTTATCGGCACCTGAATCGAATAAGCAAGAGACATAAGAATTGTTGAGAAGAAACGTACCCGTGACTAGTTCAGTGTCATCCCGGGCTGCCTCGGTGTTGATGTTGAAAGCTCGGCCGCGCGTGTTGGGGTTATCTTTCTTCTTTGGGCATGCATTTCTATAATGACCTGTTTGACCACATTCGTAACAAGTGCCCGTCTTTGGTGCATTGGGCCACTTTCGAGCTACGGGAGTGGCACTTTTACAATCGTTGGCCTTATGACCAACTCCTTGGCACCGGTGGCAAATTAACTTGCCACATTCACCAAAGTGATGTTTGTTGCATTTGTTGCAAAGAGGTAGGTTCCCGGCATAACCCCTCTTGCCGTCGGAGGTGTAAGGCTTCTTAGCAAAGTTGTTGTTGCTTGATTGGGAGGGTTCCCACTTTCTTTTGTTGCCGCCCGATTTATCCTCGGCCTTAGGTGCCGGAACTACGATTTCGTCAACCGTTTCAATTAGTTGGCGAGCCATGTTCATAGCGGCTTGATGAGTAGTGGGTTTGGATGACATCACCCCTTGTTTGATGCTTTTTGGAAGACCGAGCATGTAGAGCTCAATCCTTTGAGATTCGGGGTTAACAAGATTAGGACACATCAAGGATAGTTCGGCGAAGCGTTGATTATAAGCTTTAAGATCGTTTCCGACCGCTTTCAAAGCTCTTAGTTCTTCCTCAAGCTTTCGGGTTTCTTCGCGCGGAAGATATTCAACAATCATCTTTTCCTTTAGATCGGCCCAAGAGAGGGCATGAGCTTCATCGGTACCCACCGATTGAACATAGGTGTTCCACCATGTTAGAGCAATTCCGGAGAAAGTGTGAGTGGAGTATTTGACCTTGTCTTGGTCCCGACAACCGCTTATGCTAAAGACGGCTTCCGTTTGCTCAAACCATTAGGTGAGCACGACCGGTCCCCCGGTTCCATCAAAAGTGTGAGGTTTGCACCCCATGAAAGCTTTATAGGAGCATCCCTCGTTTGAGTTTCCGGCTCCATTGTTGTTGTTGTTGTTGTTGTTGTTGTTGTTGTTATTATTATTGTTGTTGGATGAGTGACCGGCCATGGCCGCATCTACGGCGGTAGCTATCATCCGTTCGAGAGCTTGTTCGGGAGTTTCATTGCGGCGTACACGACGAGGAGCCATTGTTCCTTCAAGACACAAGAATATCATTGATTAGTATTCTCAATAATACTAACCGTGATATAGAATAAAGATAAAGAGAAGTTTTTCCTCGACTCGCCTTAAATTCTTTATGTCATAATGTCGGAACGTTCATATGAGTCACCGTAATATAATCCCGGAAATTATATTACCCTGATTCATATGTGCATTCGACATCATTTCATATAGTCAAGATGGCGCGTCAATCAAATTAAACAACGTGAGATTAAGATGAACTAAGAGTAGATATGAGTAGAAGCGTTCGAGTATAAATGCACAAGTAGTCAAGTAATTCCTACTTCAAGTCTATATGCCGGTTGTAGTCTAGACTCACCAATGTACCCTATGACTCGAGGTTGACACCAATGAACTCTAAATCCCTATAACCAACGCTCTGATACCATCTGTAGCGACCCGACCAAATCGTCATTGACGGCGCCGTCTACTTAGGTCCCGTTACGTGGTCATAAGTCTTTAAAACAACGTTTGACCAAAAGATATGTCGCATTCATTTCAAATGTAAAGGTTGTTCAAGTTTACAAGAATAGTTCCACCACAAGTTACGATACAAAGTTTTAAGTACAAATGAAACTTATGCGACACAATTTAAAAGTATCCAAAAGACGCTCCATGTATGCATATATACTCGACATCCAATGCAAGTATCAAAATAATGAGCGGAAGTATGTATCATGTATCGTTCAAGGACCTGAGAAAAACATAGAAATCTGTCAACGAAAACGTTGGTGAAATCATAGGTTTAAGTAAGTAAGTACAAGTGAACCACAAGATTTGCATCAATGAAATAATAGTAATACATTCCAAAAGTTTGTTTCACGAGCACCCAATTATCAATGCTTAACATTTCCTTCCATTGAACCCCATCACTTAGTGCTAGAACATACACTGTTTCTCGAAAATATATTTCATTCGTAAACGGTAGCGAACCGTTTGAATGAGGGTTTGTCAAACCCATATGGATCCATACAACATAAGTTCTCGCTTACACCCGGCAAGTGTAACTAATGATAATCGAATTGAGGATTTTGTTCTAAACTCGTATGTAGAATGTTTGTTTTCCTGTACTTGTGTTCACTTAGTAAAAGAAATGTTTATGTTTTCTCATCCCAAATGTAAGTTCAAAAAGAGTAAGAGTGGGACTATGATCTCACCTTGAATGCACGAGTAGTAAAGTACTTCAACAAGTAAATGTGTGCAAAGAACAATGCTAGTCTTGACCTAAACAAATAGGTTGTATCAATAACGATAGTCACGATTGGTCAAAGATGTTCAATTAGTCCTATGGCTCGTTACGACTCGATTAATATAGCATGTGAATCAATTTGTCAAGTTTCATGCACGATACAAGTAGTTAAGTATGTTAGAACGATTGTATAATCGTTTGGTTAAGTTTGACTAAAAGTCAAACTTGGTCAAAGTCAAAGTCAACGGGGTCGGGTCGGGTGTCCGACAATTTTCTCATGATGAGAAGTCATATACGAGTATAATAGTCAAGTTTCATGTTAATCGGAGTTACGGTTAAGCGGGAAACATTTTGGGATATGAAAAACAAAGACAAAAATGAGCTGGACCAAATGCGCGGCGCGCTGGGGGTTGCGCGGTGCGCACCCAAGTGTAAATCCTGGTCAGAAACTAACCAAGAAGGCAGACATCTGGGATTTTTGATTATGCGCGGCGCGCAGGTATGTGCGCGGCGCGTACTACCTGGGAAACATGTTGTTTACAGAAAATTGGTCTAAGTCACGACCCAAAACACAATTTAACACATTTCATGCACCGAAAACATTTAAAACGCATATCATATATCATTAGAAAGGTAATTTGACAAGAAAGATAACTAAGTGCATTTACTCAATCAAAACCAAACAAACTCATATCAAAATCACCATTAATGCTCATCATTTATTACTCCAAGTTCATAAATGCCATATTATGATTCGGTAAATTAATGCACATGTGTAATACGCCGTTTTGAAGATAATCAAGCATACAACACAACTAGACACTTACAATTAACATTGCTAAGCATTTAATGCATCAAATATTCAATTTACTTTTATCAAACCCTAACCCAAAATCATAAAATCAACAATCTTGCTTATGAAACTAATCCATGTCAACCTACATACCAATTTGAAGCTAGTGATGTTAGGAACACAATTAAAACATGAACTTTCCTCATCAACCAACATATGTACACCTAAAACTCAAGATTAAACAAGCATTCTTTCAATATGAGCTAGTTACACCAAAATAGCAAGAACAAGCATACAAAACACATAATCATACTAGACTTGAGCCATAGACACTAATTAACAACCTTTTTAACTCAAAAACTCAAGAACACATAAAATTAGTGATTTTAGAAAGTTACCCAAATTTGATGAAGCCGGTATGGAATCGAAGAGGAGATCACGAGGAGTTCAAATATGTAATTTGTTTGGCCCGAAGCTTGATCGATTGAATATGGATGATGAATTGCTTTTTGATGAATTAGAGAAAAAATATGAAAGTGTTGAAAGAAAAGAAAAAAAAAAGAAAATGAGGAAAGAGGTGGAAGATGGTTGACTAGTCAAGTGCTAGTCACCATTTTGGCATGTTGGCAAAACAAGTCCCTCTACTTCCAATCGGGTGCGTTAAATTACCTAAACAAGATAATTTAAAACGCGTATTAACGGGAGATGTTATAAACATATAACGGAGTTTAAAATAGGTAAACGGAAAAGTAAATGGAAAAAGGCGGGATGTTACAATTATTACATAAAAATAGAACAATTGCAACTAAAAACTTTACATATTGGAAGGATATTGCGCCTAAATATATGTTCATTTGGAGCACTATCAAATATCCCCACACTTGAGCGTTACCTGTCCTCAAGCAATACATAACTTGAAATAATATCACACTTCACTCGAATCACTTTTTTATTCTCACACTTTATACATCAGTGATTTTGATACGACGGTATAAACAATGTTAGTAACGATGTGGTTTACAGTCCCACATGACTATGAAAATATAGATCCTTTAAGGAAATTGTATCTTTATGAAAACATTTGATCTTTTGAAAATTCATTCTAGCTTTTGCCCTATATAAGTTTTCCGTAATAACCCTTCACCGGTGTTTGCAAAATGTTTTTGTGAGTTTTGTGGGTTTCAGATTTTAAAATTTTAGCTCAAAACTTGCGGTTTTGTGTCACCCACTTGCTAACCTTGTATTAGGAAAGCACACGTCCAGTATAATTGCTCCGTATATTATCTTTCGGTAAACTACCGTCCGTTTGTAAAGGAAAGCGTTGAACAAGCAACTGTTAAGGCGATGTCTAATGACATGCAGATATTCATGGTCCACAACGTGTCGGATGCAATTACTATCCTTTGTAGGAGCAATAGTAAAGATCACCCTATAATTTTTTTTGGTCTAGCACAAGGTCCTGTCTTCGACCATGCTATGAAACCACCGTTCTTAAGGTTGACACCCGATTTGGTTCAGGTGACCTAATGAATTTCAGGTGAATTCTCAGGATTTTACGTTCAATGGTAATGAACGCATTGAAAATAGGTTTTTCAGAAAACAAATCGGTTTTATTTTGATCAAAATATTTTCTCGTTCAAGCTCGAGTTTAGATATCATCGAATTTCATGAGTTTGAATTCTCAATCTTTAAAGTCAATCTCAAGAATTGAGTAATATCAGGCTTAAAAGCTGATTTTTAATCTTTAAGGAGATTATCCTTTCTGGGAGTCTGATTCATTAGTCTTATCAAGCTAATTTGCACGGTGCCCTCCCCATTTTACGAGATAGATCCTCTCATGGTTAGGATAAGTCTGACCACTTGGCAACCCTGTTTGATGCTGAGATCCGTGGATTTCCTGCTGATTTTAGAGATGACTTTTCTAGATTTTTCGTCAACCTACAGCTGGTCTGGACGACAACTTCTTGACCTAAATCAAGAAGCGCGTATTTTTTCTGAAGACTTTACTTCATTTTAATGATGGAATTGATTCATCATGTAGATCCATCTTTTCTTCCATTTATATTAAAATTTACCGGGTAAAATAGTTAATTTTGTCCAAAACAAAAGCACCTGCAATAACTTTACAGAAACATGTGATAGATAGTTTTTAATTGAATAACTTGGTACATTCTCCCCACACTTGGCTTTTATTTATTTCTTTCTTTGCCTTTTTATTCTCCTCTTTTCCATTTTAAATGAATTCAAGCATTTTAGGTTGTTTCTCAATTTATGTCCTTTCCGAGGTAACGATAATTTCGGTATTAACACCTAGTTTTTATCGTTCATAAATATGTATAAACATGATTTTGAATTCTTTTAGTTGAAATTTTTTCAAATTTTCACAAAATTTGGCAAATAAACCAAGTGCAAACCCGGGAGAATTTATAACCCTTCCCCACACTTGAGATCATGCAATGCCCTCATTTGCATAAAATCAGACTATAATAATAAATTCATGAGGGTGATTAGTGTAGTAAAGTGATTAAAAATACCCAGTTTGTAATTACAAAGCTCGTCGAATGATAGATGGTGCGCCTCATCGTTCATTACTTTTATTGTTTTATTACACATGTTTTTCTTTAAAAATTGTTGCTTTTCTAAACTGTTTGCTAATCTTTGAAAATACGTCTTTTACCCTAATTTATCATGCATTTTTATTAACGAGTTATGCATTAACCCGAACCCCTAATTTAACGTTAAGTTGGGTTTGACTTTCCCACACTTAGCTGACAACATGTGAAGTCGGTAGAATAAATTCCACGAATTAGAATAGTGAGCCAGTTATTTACATCTCGGGTAGTGTATAATATATCAATGGGTTTAAAGTTTAGACTCACCCGATTGTCACTACTTAATTCTTTTTTAAGTGTAGCTTTTAGTAAATGGATATGTCTCTTTTCTGGTTATTGGTCAAATGGATCGATATACACCGACATACATATTTCTATAGGGTGGACAATTCCTAACATTTTCTTCCATTTATTCTCGGGATCAAAGTTTTCACCTCTATTACCCAATTGGGTAAAATTTGAGGTGTCAATATCTATTACAGCTCGTAGTTCGTCTTCGGTAGATGACTCATCTATTGAGAATATTGGGTTGGAAGGTTGTGGAATGGTGAATTTCGGGATCGAAGCAAATTCTTCTTCTTTAACGGTCCTTATCGGTCCTACCACTTTGGTCTCGGGAGTAAAATTTTTAACATTATTGTTTTCCCAAGAGTACCAATTTGTCACCCTTACTTCTTCTTCATCCATTGATGGATCGATGATTTCGTTGGTAGAGGCTAATGTGTCGATATGTTGTGAAATTGGTAAAACTGAATAAAAAGTATCATCGGGATAATTGGTGATTTCGGAGCTCTCGAATTCATCAAAATTCGATGATATGAGATTTTCTTGCACACGACTCCTCAGATCAACAGGTGTGTAGTCTGATAGAGTTTCAGCTTGCCAATTTGCAAACTCTCTCATTTGTTTATTTTGAGCTTCAAATTCTTCGAGTTTGATTTTCATATAATCTAATAAATTTTCAGACACATAATTTTCCTCGCCCTTTGGTTGTTGAGTTTGGATATATTCTTGGGAATAATCCCAATTTGAATCTTTATAATAGTTCCATTCAGGTTCTATGGGTGCATAATTTTCCATAGGAACGTAATAATAACATTCCCATGTTGAGTGATAATCTCCACAGATTTCACAACCAGTTATTGTTTCGTCATTCGTGATCCAAGTTTGACCGAACAAATTGTCATCAACACCCGTTTGAGAGTATTGATGAAATTGATTTC
Source organism: Rutidosis leptorrhynchoides (assembly GCF_046630445.1). Classification (NCBI taxonomy): domain Eukaryota; kingdom Viridiplantae; phylum Streptophyta; class Magnoliopsida; order Asterales; family Asteraceae; genus Rutidosis; species Rutidosis leptorrhynchoides. The sequence continues at coordinate 122,943,542 of NC_092336.1, forward strand.
GTATGTCAGAAAAAGTTTCCAAAATATTCTAGAAATTTTTCATAATGCGCTTATTACCAAATTTTAGCTACAATGTGGTGCATTTACTAATTATTCTATTAGTTATCAAGCTAAAAATTATATAAGTTATCAAATTAATAGACTTTTCTGCTTTTGCCCACGTTTCGAATAGCCAATAGATGCAGCAGGTAGCGAGGCTCCTTTAAATCGGAAGCCCACAACTCGCCACTAACAAATCCAACTATTACTACGAACCAGAAAATTGGTGTCTATCAATTCAATCGCTTACAATAATTTTTCGTCGAAATTTAAAGAAGATAAAAATCTATGTCCTAAAAACTAGTGCGTAGAAATGAAAAAGAAAAAGAAACGCGTCGAAAAATAAGAAGTCGAAAAACAAACGTCGAAAAACAAATAGTCGAAAAATAATAATAAGAAAGTAAAGCGTCAAAACTTAAAAGTCTAAAAACTAAAAATTAAAAATTGCGTCTAAAGGTATTAAAACTTAAAAGGAATTCTATGTCCAAAACGGCAATAACTTAATTAGGCACTAAAATATAAACGGCGTCGCAAAATTCTAAAGCGCCTAAATCTTAATTCTAAAGAAAAAGCACTTAAGGGATTTCGCGGCAAAGTCTAAAAATCAAGAAATATAAAATAACTACGGCAAAAAACCCTAAATACTGCGTCTTCAAATCTTCGTTTTCTTCTTTTGTCTTCGCACTTATTTATTTAAACGATTATTGCATAAAAATAGAACAATTGCAACTAAAAACTTTACATATTGGAAGGATATTGCACCTAAATATATGTTCATTTGGAGCACTATCAACATACTAGTTAAGATTCACACGTAATAGCTTTGTACGAAAAGATTTATTATTGTTCCAAATCATATATATATATATATATATATATATATATATATATATATATATATATATATATATATATATATATATATATATATATATATATATAATTCTTCACGAAGAATGAGTCAATACATCTTAACTCATTATTACTAATATTTCTTGGTATCTATGGGGCGTATGATGTTGATGTTTGAGGTACTAAGTGGGATGCGGATGTTGTTGTTGATGAAGCTAATGCTGTTGGTGGTGATGTTGATGGTACTGCTGGTACTTGTGGTGATGCTGGTTATGCTGTTGGTGCTGCTGATGCTTGTAGATATCGCACCGTATTCTCCAGAGCCACCACTCGAGCGCGAAGCTCGTTGATTTCTTCTACTATTCTGGGATGATTGGCGATTGGAACAAGGGGGTGAATAAGATCTAAAATCTTCGATATTATATATTCGTGACGGGATACCCTGAAAAGAAGAGAGAAAATGGTGTTTCAGACTATATATATATATATATATATATATATATATATATATATATATATATATATATATATATATATATATATATATATATATATATATATATATAAGCGCTTCAGGTTCTTCACCAAGGGGTGAATTCGCTTGGTGGAAGGGATCACCTTCTTCTTGTCTCCATTGATTAAATCGACTACGAACCCATCCCCAATTCATCCAGAAAAGATGATGGCTGATTGGTTCGTTTGTTCCGGTTACGCTGCCATTGGAGCTTGAAATTCATATTATGTGTTTGGGATAGGGTTTGATATGAAATGGGTGTTGGATATTGAATGATATATTCGTCTCCTTGAATACGTATATATAACAAAAGATATCCGTAATTTACGGAGGAAATTTAGGAAAAGTGTTAGGCAAAGTCTATTGGGATAGATATGATAAGATACGATAAGATATGATGTTTCTATACTCCATTTATGCAATAATGGCGATATGACGTGTTGAGATTATAAATAATAAGTATGTAATCTGATAATCTTTCGATTAAAGACTTTCAATTCGTAATGGCCTATTCTGGTCTAGGGGCTTGAGCTATAGGATCCTTTAAATTGGTAATCCAAACCCTTCCATTCTAGAGTTTCGTAGACGCCACTCGTCAAGAATATTCAATGATCAAAAATAACGAGAAAGCAAGATTTTGAAAGTAATGAATATGAATAGTAGAGATTTGAAAAATCATGGATAACATTTCATGTAATACATATGTAATATACAAAACCATGATAGATGACAAAAGAATGTCGAGAATTTCAGAAATCATGGTGTCGCATTTAAATGTGGAGGCGGAATTGGATAGTACTTAGGAGAGTGAGCATAGTTCTTAGATTGACTTGACATTCTAAGAAAGATTAAAGATTTTAATAAGCATAGTTTCTAAGGCATAGTGTAGCATTTAACAGTTAAAGGCAACAATTAAAGGCACTATGGTCAAGGAAAATTGTAGTCCTACATTGCTAAGGTACCTAATTGTATAAGGCACACATAAAATGCAATCCTGGTTCTCTACAACAGTCTGCTCTGATACCAATCTGTCACACCCCCAAATAGGGCCTGGGGTATTTGTGACTAATTATATCAAATCACAGTTGTATAAACGAGAACGACTCTATATGAGACATTTTATTGAGTTTTGCAGCGGAAGATAAATAGATTATGTAGTGACCCGAACTTTTCCATGTTTATATATATTAATTGAGATTGATATTTACATGATTAAATGTTTCCAACATGTTAAGCAATCAAACTTGTTAAGACTTGATTAATTGAAATATGTTTCATATAGACAATTGACCACCCAAGTTGACCGGTGATTCACGAACGTTAAAACTTGTAAAAACTATATGATGACATATATATGGATATATATATAGTTAACATGATACTAAGTAAACATATCATTAAGTATATTAACAATGAACTACATATGTAAAAACAAGACTACTAACTTAATGATTTTTAAACGAGACATATATGTAACGATTATCGTTGTAAAGACATTTAACGTATATATATCATATTAAGAGATATTCATACATGATAATATCATGATAATATAATAATTTAAAATCTCATTTGATATTATAAACATTGGATTAACAACATTTAACAAGATCGTTAACCTAAAGGTTTCAAAACAACACTTACATGTAACGACTAACGATGACTTAACGACTCAGTTAAAATGTATATACATGTAGTGTTTTAATATGTATTTATACACTTTTGAAAGACTTCAATACACTTATCAAAATACTTCTACTTAACAAAAATGCTTACAATTACATCCTCGTTCAGTTTCATCAACAATTCTACTCGTATGCACCCGTATTCGTACTCGTACAATACACAGCTTTTAGATGTATGTACTATTGGTATATACACTCCAATGATCAGCTCTTAGCAGCCCATGTGAGTCACCTAATACATGTGGGAACCATCATTTGGCAACTAGCATGAAATATCTCATAAAATTACAAAAATATGAGTAATCATTCATGACTTATTTACATGAAAACAAAATTACATATCCTTTATATCTAATCCATACACCAACGACCAAAAACACCTACAAACACTTTCATTCTTTAATTTTATTCATCTAATTGATCTCTCTCAAGTTCTATCTTCAAGTTCTAAGTGTTCTTCATATATTCTACAAGTTCTAGTTACATAAAATCAAGAATACTTTCAAGTTTGCTAGCTCACTTCCAATCTTGTAAGGTGATCATCCAACCTCAAGAAATCTTTGTTTCTTATAGTAGGTTATCATTCTAATACAAGGTAATAATCATATTCAAACTTTGGTTCAATTTCTATAACTATAACAATCTTATTTCAAGTGATGATCTTACTTGAACTTGTTTTCGTGTCATGATTCTGCTTCAAGAACTTCGAGCCATCCAAGGATCCGTTGAAGCTAGATCCATTTTTCTCTTTTCCAGTAGGTTTATCCAAGGAACTTAAGGTAGTAATGATGTTCATAACATCATTCGATTCATACATATAAAGCTATCTTATTCGAAGGTTTAAACTTGTAATCACTAGAACATAGTTTAGTTAATTCTAAACTTGTTCGCAAACAAAAGTTAATCCTTCTAACTTGACTTTTAAAATCAACTAAACACATGTTCTATATCTATATGATATGCTAACTTAATGATTTAAAACCTGGAAACACGAAAAACACCGTAAAACCGGATTTACGCCGTCGTAGTAACACCGCGGGCTGTTTTGGGTTAGTTAATTAAAAACTATGATAAACTTTGATTTAAAAGTTGTTATTCTGAGAAAATGATTTTTATTATGAACATGAAACTATATCCAAAAATTATGGTTAAAATCAAAGTGGAAATATGTTTTCTAAAATGGTCATCTAGACGTCGTTCTTTCGACTGAAATGACTACCTTTACAAAAACGACTTGTAACTTACTTTTCCGACTATAAACCTATACTTTTTCTGTTTAGATTCATAAAATAGAGTTCAATATGAAACCATAGCAATTTGATTCACTCAAAACGGATTTAAAATGAAGAAGTTATTGGTAAAACAAGATTGGATAATTTTTCTCATTTTAGCTACGTGAAAATTGGTAACAAATCTATTCCAACCATAACTTAATCAACTTGTATTGTATATTATGTAATCTTGAGATACCATAGACACGTATACAATGTTTCGACCTATCATGTCGACACATCTATATATATTTCGGAACAACCATAGACACTCTATATGTGAATGTTGGAGTTAGCTATACAGGGTTAAGGTTGATTCCAAAATATATATAGTTTGAGTTGTGATCAATACTGAGATACGTATACACTGGGTCGTGGATTGATTCAAGATAATATTTATCGATTTATTTCTGTACATCTAACTGTGGACAACTAATTGTAGGTTACTAACGAGGACAGCTGACTTAATAAACTTAAAACATCAAAATATATTAAAAGTGTTGTAAATATATTTTGAACATACTTTGATATATATGTATATATTGTTATAGGTTTGTGAATCAACCAGTGGCCAAGTCTTACTTCCCGACGAAGTAAAAATCTGTGAAAGTGAGTTATAGTCCCACTTTTAAAATCTAATATTTTTGGGATGAGAATACATGCAGGTTTTATAAATGATTTACAAAATAGACACAAGTACGTGAAACTACATTCTATGGTTGAATTATCGAAATCGAATATGCCCCTTTTTATTAAGTCTGGTAATCTAAGAATTAGGGAACAGACACCCTAATTGACGCGAATCCTAAAGATAGATCTATTGGGCCTAACAAACCCCATCCAAAGTACCGGATGCTTTAGTACTTCGAAATTTATATCATATCCGAAGGGTGTCCCGGAATGATGGGGATATTCTTATATATGCATCTTGTTAATGTCGGTTACCAGGTGTTCACCATATGAATGATTTTTATCTCTATGTATGGGATGTGTATTGAAATATGAAATCTTGTGGTCTATTATTATGATTTGATATATATAGGATAAACCTATAACTCACCAACATTTTTGTTGACGTTTTAAGCATGTTTATTCTCAGGTGATTATTAAGAGCTTCCGCTGTCGCATACTTAAATAAGGACGAGATTTGGAGTCCATGCTTGTATGATATTGTGTAAAAACTGCATTCAAGAAACTTATTTTGTTGTAACATATTTGTATTGTAAACCATTATGTAATGGTCATGTGTAAACAGGATATTTTAGATTATCATTATTTGATAATCTACGTAAAGCTTTTTAAAACCTTTATCTATGAAATAAAGGTTATGGTTTGTTTTAAAAATGAATGCAGTCTTTGAAAAACATCTCATATAGAGGTCAAAACCTCGCAACGAAATCAATTAATATGGAACGTTTTTAATCAATAAGAACGGGACATTTCAGTTGGTATCCGAGCGTTGGTCTTAGAGAACCAGAATTTTGCATTAGTGTGTCTTATCGAGTTTGTTAGGATGCATTAGTGAGTCTGGACTTCGATCGTGTTTACTTGAAAAATGATTGCTTAACAAATTTTGTTGGAAACTATATATTTCTAACATGTGAATATTATGTGATATATTAATGTGACAACCCAGAAATTTCCAATCAAATTTAAACTTTATCTTTATATTATTCCGACACGATAAGCAAAGTTTGTTAAGTTAAATCTCAAAAATTTTAAACTGTGTTCATACATTCATTATAACCTCGACCAAATTCCGACGATTCATGAACCGTTATATATAAATAGATATGTATATATATGTATATATACATATATATATGTAATATAACTTGAGAATATTAATAAAGTATTAAACGTATATTACTTTACACGAACGCATTTGTTTCAATATGTTTATCGATGGAATTAGAAGATAATATCAAATGATTGATTTATCAGATACATTGTGATATGATTACGGGTCTATGTTATGAGGTCCACTGTGATTTAAGAAATCTATTCTTTTTAACAACATTCGGAAAATGGTAAAGTGATTTATAAGTAAGAACGTGGAGTGTAAATAACTTAGATGTTGGATATCGACAAGTTAAGTAACTCGACATTTTTCATACGTTTATTTAACCTTTGGACTTTATCCCATGCTTCACCAACAGACCGTAATTTAAAAACTTGAAACCTATTATGAATATATATGATTCTACTTTTCTAAAACGTTTTATGATATAACGATTTCCATTATTTTAACCTTTTAACAAAATGATTCTTAAATATATTTAGTTTTGGAAAACAAAATTATCATATTTATTTGATTTATTTTCAAACGTACAAAAACGTTTTTAGTTTAAAAAGAACTTTATTATTAAAACGTATATAACTTTTATAAATATCTAGAACCACTTTTGACAACTCATTACTTAACCAGTATGATAAAGATAACGATATTTATATTTTATTTTATTAAATATAAATAATGATTTAAATTAATTTTATATATATTTATACGCGTATTATACGTACATAGTTTTATACTTTTACTATACTTTAACTTTACCTTTACTTTACTTTTACTTTACTTTAACTTTAATAATTTACTTTAATAATTCATACTTTAATAATTCACTTTAATAATTCATACTTTAATAATTCACTTTAATAATTCATACTTTAATAATTCACTTTAATAATTCATACTTTAATAATTCACTTTAATAATTCATACTTTAATAATTCACTTTAATAATTCAAAAATATATTATAAATAGAATTCAACAGGTTTCATTATTTCATAGAAACTTGAAATATATTTCTCTAAACTCTCTCAATCGACTTACATATATATATTTACTCAGTATTATTTCAAGATATTATTAGTATACATAAAATACTACGACGAGGTCATGAGCGTATTATTTCAAAATGGATTTTTCGAGCGGGATAGAGCTAAGGAAAACATGGGTTATAGCTATGGAGGTGATGGGTATAGTTCATGGGTATGCTTGTGAGGTCAATCTAGTGTTTATCGTCTCCGTTGCGTCTACGTACCTTTCCTGCAATATTGAATCTCAATATTGATACGTGAGTACTCGTAAATTATTTTTACATATTAATAGTGTATCCCTGACTAGTGCTCGAGAATATAGGATTATGCATGCTTGTACTTTTGATATTGCCCTTAGATAGGTTATGTTGAATCCTGAATTAGTTACACTTGCGGTTGAGATAAGGTATAAGATATGCATGTCCTTGGAAGGCTAGCGAAAAATTGAGAACTTTTCATTTAGATATCGAATGGGTTCGATGAACGGATTAGAAGTTATAGTCAATTAAATTTTTATAAAAATGATTATTATTATCGTCGTTATTATCGTCGTTCTAGTTTTATCTTATTATTATCATTATTAATAAAAGGAATTATCATTAAAAATTGTTATTTTTATTATTATTACTATTGTTATCATCGTTAAAGTTATAATTAGTATTATTATTATTATTATTATTATTATTATTATTATTATTATTATTATTATTATTATTATTATTATTATTATTATTATTATTATTATATATATCACTATTTAAAAATGGTTATTGTTATTGTTATTATTATTATTATTATCATTAAAATAGTTATTAGTATTATTAATAATATCATAGTAATTATCATTATTAGTATTATTGTAATTAAAACTAATATTAGTAACACCTAATTCTTTTTAGTATTATTATTATTAGTATTATAAACACAATATAAAAGACGATTAAAAGCTATTAAATGAAACGATTAGGAAATAATGAGTATGAGTATCATGATGAAATTAAAATATTAGAAGATATTGATCTAGATAAAATTATCATTCTTATTATTTTTATCATTATTATTATTATTAAAAGTATCGTTAGTATTAAAACTATCATTTTAACAAAAAATATCATTTTAATAGAAATGTCATTGTTATTATAAAATATCATTATTATTATCATTTTAAATAGAATTATTATTTTAAAGTTAATATTAAAAAGTATCTTAAATATTAAAGTTATCATAATTAGAATTATCGTTTTATTATAATATCATTATTAGTAAATATAAATATTGATATTTTTAAAAGAATAATAATAATTATTATTGCAAAATAATACAACTTTTACTTATTATTATTATCAATGTTATTTTATCAAATAAATATGTAATACAAATAATATAATTACCTTAATAAAACTTATCCTAATATTTTTTTAAATTAACTTTATAAATTTTATTACTTAAGATATATAAAAGTATATTTTTATATAAAATTTTATTTATTAATAAATGAATTATATTATTTACTCTATTAAATCTTTTAAAAATATTTAAAAATATAAAACGACGATATTTAAACTATATAATAATCATGTATAAATTTTGGAAATCATTTTGAGTCAAATTAACTTTTGTTGATCTTTGCATATTAGTCTCGAGCATTAGGATTGTGGTACACTATGACTTGACCTAATTTGTTAGACAAATATTGACCAGCACATATATATACATAATTAATTTAGGTTCGTGAATCCGAGGCCAACCTTGCACTTGTTCAATGACGTTATATGTATTTTTACTACGAAATACAGTATGGTGAGTTTCATTTGCCTATTTACCCTTTATATTTTTGGGCTGAGAATACATGCGCAATTTTTATAAATGATTTACAAAATAGACACAAGTACGTGAAACTACATTCTATGGTTGAATTATCGAAATCGAATATGCCCCTTTTTATTAAGTCTGGTAATCTAAGAATTAGGGAACAGACACCCTAATTGACGCGAATCCTAAAGATAGATCTATTGGGCCTAACAAACCCCATCCAAAGTACCGGATGCTTTAGTACTTCGAAATTTATATCATGTCCGAAGGAGAATCCCGGAATGATGGGGATATTCTTATATGCATATTGTTAATGTCGGTTACCAGGTGTTCAATCCATATGAATGATTATTTTTGTCTCTATGCATGGGACGTATATTTATGAGAACTGGAAATGAAATTCTTGTGGTCTATTAAAATGATGGAAATGAATGATTATGATAAACTAATGAACTCACCAACCTTTTGGTTGACACTTTAAAGCATGTTTATTCTCAGGTATAAAAGAAATCTTCCGCTGTGCATTTGCTTGTTTTAAAGATATTACTTGGAGTATTTCATGGCATATTTCGAAGAACGTTGCATTCGAGTCATTGAGTTCATCAAAGATTACTATTAAGTTAATTTATAATTGGATAGTGGATATTATGAAATGGTATGCATGCCTGTCAATTTTCGATGTAAAGAAAGTTTGTGTTTTAAAAACGAATGCAATGTTTGTAATATGTATCATATAGAGGTCAAATACCTCGCGATGTAATCAACTATTGTGAATCGTTTATAATGTATATGAACGGGTCCTTTCAGTTGGTATCAGAGCGGTGGTCTTAGCGAACCAGGTCTGCATTAGTGTGTCTAACTGATAAGTCGTTAGGATGCATTAGTGAGTCTGGACTTCGACCGTGTCTGCATGTCAAAAGTTTTGCTTATCATTTCTAGTCGGAAATCATCTGCTTATCATCCTTAGGAAATTACCTACTTATCATTATTAGTCTAGACACGTCTTGCTACATTAATTGCATGAGTAGCGTATAGACAAAATTCATATCTTATCGTACCTGCTAAATCATATCTTATCGTATCTATTACTGTAAACTTTGCCTGACATATTCCATAAATTCCTCCGTAATCTACGAAATCTTTTGATCTATATACATATATGGATATCCTATGTAAATAGAATACCACCCGATAGCCGGAAAATCATTTTATATCGAAAAATCCTTTATCCAATCGTACGAAATGGAAGTTGTCATCAGTTCAAGTCACTCGGATTCTGAAATGGAATCTCACTCAAGCTCCGAAAGCAGTGTGACCGGAATGGATCAACCAATCAGTCATCATCTATTCTGGATGAATTGGGGATGGGTTCGTAGTCTCCTCAATCATTGGAGACAAGAAGAAGGCGATCCTTTTCATCCACCACATTGCCCTCTTGACGAAGAACCTGAAGCACTTACCGGCGAACCTGTCCGAAACACCATTTTCTCTCTCATTTCCAGAGTATCTCGTCACGATTATATACTCCATCAAATTCTAGATTTTATTTATCCGCTCGTCCGAACCGACAATCACCCCGGTGTAATAGAAGAAGTCAACGAGCTTCGCGCTCGGGTAGTGGCTTTGGAGAATATGGTGCAAAAATTACAAACACCAGCAGCAGCACCAGCAGCAACACCAGCAGCATAACCAGTACCACCATCATCAACGCCAACAGTACCATTACCATCTCCAACCACAACCGCGTCGTAAACCTCAACTTCACAATCTGTCCCACGAGCATCAACATCATACGCACCATAGATATCAAGGAATACCAGCAACAATAACTGACGATGTATTAATTCATAACTTCATTGGAGAAATATTCCACTGAGATTATGTAATCTCTAAAATCTTAGAGATTATCTAATCTAGCCCTAACCATAAATTAGTTAAGCGAACCAAAATGATAGAAGGAAGAGTAGAAACCCTGACAAAAATGGTGTATGATTAACAAGCTAAACTTGTTTTACCAACAGCATCAACAGTACCGTCAGCGTCACCAGCATCGTCAGTACAGTCAACATCAGAATCAACAACACCTATAACATCACAAACTCCGTCAGTTCAAGAATCACTGTGGACATCATTACGAATCAATAACGCGTATATTGTATCAAGGAGTTATGAAGAGTTAACTCATTCCCTCTGAAGAAATTATATGTATATTTTATATATACATATTTTGAAATAAAAATAAATCTTTCCGTGCTAAGCTATTGTGTGTGAATCTTAACTACTCGGTTAATTCATCTTACAAATATGCAATAATGTACGTCCTTCACCCGCAACTTAACCATCGTTAACTACAATCTCTGTCTCAATTCAACAAATTCCAATTCATAATCAATCAAGTATATATTTGATTTTACACTTTCATCATCGATGTAACCGAAACTTCTCAGATACCATCACTCGTACTTTGCGAAGTTCACAAGAATTTAACAAAAATCAACATCACGCCTCAACAAATAACGAAGTATTGACTCGTAATTTCAATATTATTGAAGAAATACTTATGTAATCTCTAAAGCCTTCAAGGGATTATTCAATTCTAGTTTCAACCGTAAATCGAATGAGTTTAATTTAGTATTAACTCATTAAAATTTATGTTATGTCTGAGGAGAATATATACATATATATTTTCACAAAGACTGTAATAAAATTCTTATGTACAAAATATTAATTGTGAAATTTTTTAACGGGTAGGTAATACCCGAGAGATATATATATTCACAATTAATATGTTACATTCTTCGAATCTGATCAAGCAAATTATCAACTATACTTCCTACTTTCACAATAATATACATTCTTTCATAGAGATCAAAACAACCATACTCATTCAAACCCAATTACAAATTTTGATTTTGAAACCTCAGAATTCAATTCGAGATATAACCGGTATCATCACTTTTAGATTCCTACATCTTTCAAAGCTATACTTTGACTTCAAAACTGTGTTAGAACATCAAATGTATATTAACGATTACAATCTGTGTTCAAACCCTTCGAAAATATCTGAAGACACTTCAAATAATGAGCAATCGAGATGATGATCCAACCACATATTACCCACAGTTAGGTACTTAAAAAGCACTCGAAACCAAAGTCATAATTCCACACATATCTGTGTCAGATTCTTTGGCATTTATTAGCAAAAATAACTTTGCAATTCCTTTTCAAAGTAGCCAATTTTGTCACAGCTCCAACAAGTCAACTTCGACTTTTCAGTCAGACTAACCTTATTATAACCTTGAGATATACACCATCGTTACCAGGGAACCTTTTACATCCCACCACATTATTAGCAGATGTACCAACAACTTCATTACCCTTTGACTTTAACCTCTCCAAAAAGTCATTATAGTTATTCATTGAAACCCCACCATTTACTCATTCGCATCTTGTAACAAGAATTGCCATACGAATCATCGGGAATTAGCAATCATTAATTTGAAATCTCGCAGCATGTCTACGCCAACAGTTATATGTGTACGTACAACGTCTATCTCCTGGACTTACATACTTTGAATGTGAAGTTTCTGAAAAACACCTTGAACTGTGAACTAGTTCTTGAAATGCTGACGAAGCAGCAACAACTGTAAACGATCTTAACAGTAAAAAGTTTGATGATAAAGAATAGTGTATTGGCAAAACTCAGAAAAAGAGAAGTTTTGGAACTGGAAAACGGATTGAGCAAAGTATGAAAGAGGCTGTGGACAAATCACAAGGGCGAAACGTGCCTTCAAAGAATCTAAATGATTCAGTACCTGCTGAAGTCATTAAAGGAATACCTTGCTCTTGACTCTAAACCCCTGCGGACAATATTCTTCATCATCCTCTGTTATTAGAAATTCTAAGATATCATCATATCTTTCATTATAAATATCCTCCATATTTCTGAAGATATTTTCTTAATTATTCTTATCCGAAATCATTTACCTCTTCGCGCTATCTGTATTACATCATAAAAGAAACTATTTTAGTTTCTAAATTCTGAAACATTCGAGTTTAAAATAGGAATATTTTTTTTTTTTTGAAGTAGTGTTGGGAGCTGAAGCATGAGTTAGTATAATATAATGACACTTGATCAACGTGATTATATTACAGTAATTCATGCTGAGTTTCTAAATGGAACGTGATGATTCACAGATCATAACGTCATCATGTGCCATGTTACACGACTCCTATATTCTATTTAATCTCTAAAATATCAAGAAAATATTTCTTGATGATTCGGTCTTTTCTAGGGTATTCTGGTAATTTAACAAATCAAGATCGTGCCATTACAATTTCCTTCTTAGAACATTAACTATGTTCATTCAGAAATTCATATCTACTAATTCTGGACCATTACATACGGTGATTAATCTCAAGAAGAGGAAACGAAAGAATGAAGCTCCGAAATAGAAATAGGAGTATAAATCGCAGCAAATAGAAGGGAGCATTAACTGTGGATGACAATAATTATAGAAGACAGAAGCATGGACTTCGAAATATAAAGGAGGATATAAAGCCCAACGACGACCCAGAAATTATAAACCATATATATCGATGCATATAGCAATATAAAGACATGGGAGAACTAAAAACACTATAAAACTAAGAGTATAGTAAAAGTAAATAGATTCTTCCGGTGGCAGATGAAAGAAAAGAATGACAGATATGAAAGTTAGGAGTATATCAAGAATCAGAACTGGATGGAGCATATTAGTGAATAAAAGGTGTGAGTTGTGGAAATAAGGAAACGAATGGGGTGGATATATAGTAAAATATCCGACAGAGCAATCAAAACATATTATCGCATTTAATCAAAGCTGATCTTAACTTCCTTAATTTTTGAAGAACCAAATCTTATTACGAAGATTTTCTCTAAATTCCTTGAATTTCAAAAATCAACCGTGACTATGTCATTGGTTAAAAAGAACGTGCATTTACTCATTTCATTCTTTTGTGATAACTTCACTCGTACCCTTCACAAAAATCAAATTGCTTTATCTATATTACTTGATGATAGTAAAACTCTAATTTTCAACTCGTATACGTCATGAAAACATACTTATTGTCAGCCATGACCATTCCATTCAAATTTCGGGACGAAATTTCTTTAACGGGTAGGTACTGTGACAACCCAGAAATTTCCAATCAAATTTAAACTTTATCTTTATATTATTCCGACACGATAAGCAAAGTTTGTTAAGTTAAATCTCAAAAATTTTAAACTGTGTTCATACATTCATTATAACCTCGACCAAATTCCGACGATTCATGAACCGTTATATATAAATAGATATGTATATATATGTATATATACATATATATATGTAATATAACTTGAGAATATTAATAAAGTATTAAACGTATATTACTTTACACGAACGCATTTGTTTCAATATGTTTATCGATGGAATTAGAAGATAATATCAAATGATTGATTTATCAGATACATTGTGATATGATTACGGGTCTATGTTATGAGGTCCACTGTGATTTAAGAAATCTATTCTTTTTAACAACATTCGGAAAATGGTAAAGTGATTTATAAGTAAGAACGTGGAGTGTAAATAACTTAGATGTTGGATATCGACAAGTTAAGTAACTCGACATTTTTCATACGTTTATTTAACCTTTGGACTTTATCCCATGCTTCACCAACAGACCGTAATTTAAAAACTTGAAACCTATTATGAATATATATGATTCTACTTTTCTAAAACGTTTTATGATATAACGATTTCCATTATTTTAACCTTTTAACAAAATGATTCTTAAATATATTTAGTTTTGGAAAACAAAATTATCATATTTATTTGATTTATTTTCAAACGTACAAAAACGTTTTTAGTTTAAAAAGAACTTTATTATTAAAACGTATATAACTTTTATAAATATCTAGAACCACTTTTGACAACTCATTACTTAACCAGTATGATAAAGATAACGATATTTATATTTTATTTTATTAAATATAAATAATGATTTAAATTAATTTTATATATATTTATACGCGTATTATACGTACATAGTTTTATACTTTTACTATACTTTAACTTTACCTTTACTTTACTTTTACTTTACTTTAACTTTAATAATTTACTTTAATAATTCATACTTTAATAATTCACTTTAATAATTCATACTTTAATAATTCACTTTAATAATTCATACTTTAATAATTCACTTTAATAATTCATACTTTAATAATTCACTTTAATAATTCATACTTTAATAATTCACTTTAATAATTCAAAAATATATTATAAATAGAATTCAACAGGTTTCATTATTTCATAGAAACTTGAAATATATTTCTCTAAACTCTCTCAATCGACTTACATATATATATTTACTCAGTATTATTTCAAGATATTATTAGTATACATAAAATACTACGACGAGGTCATGAGCGTATTATTTCAAAATGGATTTTTCGAGCGGGATAGAGCTAAGGAAAACATGGGTTATAGCTATGGAGGTGATGGGTATGGTTCATGGGTATGCTTGTGAGGTCAATCTAGTGTTTATCGTCTCCGTTGCGTCTACGTACCTTTCCTGCAATATTGAATCTCAATATTGATACGTGAGTACTCGTAAATTATTTTTACATATTAATAGTGTATCTCTGACTAGTGCTCGAGAATATAGGATTATGCATGCTTGTACTTTTGATATTGCCCTTAGATAGGTTATGTTGAATCCTGAATTAGTTACACTTGCGGTTGAGATAAGGTATAAGATATGCATGTCCTTGGAAGGCTAGCGAAAAATTGAGAACTTTTCATTTAGATATCGAATGGGTTCGATGAACGGATTAGAAGTTATAGTCAATTAAATTTTTATAAAAATGATTATTATTATCGTCGTTATTATCGTCGTTCTAGTTTTATCTTATTATTATCATTATTAATAAAAGGAATTATCATTAAAAATTGTTATTTTTATTATTATTACTATTGTTATCATCGTTAAAGTTATAATTAGTATTATTATTATTATTATTATTATTATTATTATTATTATTATTATTATTATTATTATTATTATTATTATTATTATATATATCACTATTTAAAAATGGTTATTGTTATTGTTATTATTATTATTATTATCATTAAAATAGTTATTAGTATTATTAATAATATCATAGTAATTATCATTATTAGTATTATTGTAATTAAAACTAATATTAGTAACACCTAATTCTTTTTAGTATTATTATTATTAGTATTATAAACACAATATAAAAGACGATTAAAAGCTATTAAATGAAACGATTAGGAAATAATGAGTATGAGTATCATGATGAAATTAAAATATTAGAAGATATTGATCTAGATAAAATTATCATTCTTATTATTTTTATCATTATTATTATTATTAAAAGTATCGTTAGTATTAAAACTATCATTTTAACAAAAAATATCATTTTAATAGAAATGTCATTGTTATTATAAAATATCATTATTATTATCATTTTAAATAGAATTATTATTTTAAAGTTAATATTAAAAAGTATCTTAAATATTAAAGTTATCATAATTAGAATTATCGTTTTATTATAATATCATTATTAGTAAATATAAATATTGATATTTTTAAAAGAATAATAATAATTATTATTGCAAAATAATACAACTTTTACTTATTATTATTATCAATGTTATTTTATCAAATAAATATGTAATACAAATAATATAATTACCTTAATAAAACTTATCCTAATATTTTTTTAAATTAACTTTATAAATTTTATTACTTAAGATATATAAAAGTATATTTTTATATAAAATTTTATTTATTAATAAATGAATTATATTATTTACTCTATTAAATCTTTTAAAAATATTTAAAAATATAAAACGACGATATTTAAACTATATAATAATCATGTATAAATTTTGGAAATCATTTTGAGTCAAATTAACTTTTGTTGATCTTTGCATATTAGTCTCGAGCATTAGGATTGTGGTACACTATGACTTGACCTAATTTGTTAGACAAATATTGACCAGCACATATATATACATAATTAATTTAGGTTCGTGAATCCGAGGCCAACCTTGCACTTGTTCAATGACGTTATATGTATTTTTACTACGAAATACAGTATGGTGAGTTTCATTTGCCTATTTACCCTTTATATTTTTGGGCTGAGAATACATTCGCAATTTTTATAAATGATTTACAAAATAGACACAAGTACGTGAAACTACATTCTATGGTTGAATTATCGAAATCGAATATGCCCCTTTTTATTAAGTCTGGTAATCTAAGAATTAGGGAACAGACACCCTAATTGACGCGAATCCTAAAGATAGATCTATTGGGCCTAACAAACCCCATCCAAAGTACCGGATGCTTTAGTACTTCGAAATTTATATCATGTCCGAAGGAGAATCCCGGAATGATGGGGATATTCTTATATGCATATTGTTAATGTCGGTTACCAGGTGTTCAATCCATATGAATGATTATTTTTGTCTCTATGCATGGGACGTATATTTATGAGAACTGGAAATGAAATTCTTGTGGTCTATTAAAATGATGGAAATGAATGATTATGATAAACTAATGAACTCACCAACCTTTTGGTTGACACTTTAAAGCATGTTTATTCTCAGGTATAAAAGAAATCTTCCGCTGTGCATTTGCTTGTTTTAAAGATATTACTTGGAGTATTTCATGGCATATTTCGAAGAACGTTGCATTCGAGTCATTGAGTTCATCAAAGATTACTATTAAGTTAATTTATAATTGGATAGTGGATATTATGAAATGGTATGCATGCCTGTCAATTTTCGATGTAAAGAAAGTTTGTGTTTTAAAAACGAATGCAATGTTTGTAATATGTATCATATAGAGGTCAAATACCTCGCGATGTAATCAACTATTGTGAATCGTTTATAATGTATATGAACGGGTCCTTTCAATTAATCTCTTAACGCGTTTGATATTATGTGATAGATGTCTACCTCTAGAACAAGTCCCATTGACTCACCTAATAATAATGAAGAGTCAAATGTAAATTGGAATGATTCGTGGACTGATTCACAAGTTCCCGAAGAGGAACCGGAAGAAGAGTCGGAACCGAAAGAAGAATCGGAACCGGAAGAAGAATCGGAACCGGATGAAGAAATAGAACCGGTGGGGGAAATAATAAAACGGTTAAGTAAAAGAAAATCCTCAACCAACCGGCCAAGGTTAATTATGGTCAATGGTGTTTCCGCCAAGGAAGCAAAATATTGGGAGGATTACCAATTCTCCGATGAATCGGATTCCGACGAGAATTCCGATGATGTTATAGAAATTACCCCAACTGAATTTAAAAAGGCAAAAGAAAATAATAAGGGAAAGGGCATAAAAATAGAGAAATCTAATTCCAACCTCGATGAACTTTATATGTATCGTCAACCCCCGAAGTCCTTAAGTTGTAACAATGACCCGGGAACCTCTAAACCACCAGGTTTTTCTAAACCAATGTGGAAAACGACGGCTCGTATTAGGGGAACATCATATATCCCTAGAAACTTGGCAAAATGAACCAAAACCGCAGAAGAAGAAACAAGCGAGTCGGAATAAGATAGTTGTATTCGTGTGGTGTAATATATGTAATATAGTGTGCTTATACTTTATGATATATGTAAAAATTGCTTGTATTAATAAGTATTTTTTTTTTTATGAATCTAACTCTTGTCTATTTTATAGTATAAAAACACAAAATGGATAGACAACCCAATATTTTAAGAGACCTACCCGGAGACATGATTGATGAAATCTTGTCTAGAGTCGGTCAGAATTCTTCGGCACAACTATTTAAGGCGAGATCAGTTTGTAAGACATTCGAAGAACGTTCTAAGAATGCCTTGGTTTATAAAAGGCTTTCGTTCGAAAGATGGGGGATATCACATTGGGAAATCCATAAGTTACGATGTGTTTACTTTGATGCATATATTGCGGGGAACCCAAATGCTATTTTACGCAATGGGTTAAGAAATTATCTTGACTCAATATATCCGAATATTGGACTTCGTGATTTAGAAAAAGCGGCTAACATGAAACATAAAGAAGCATGTTATGCTTACGGATTAGTAATGTTCGCTTCTCACCAAAGTGAGAACAAGAACATCGGGCTACAACTATTAAACAAAACGTTTCCACAAGTGACGGAGTCGGTAATTGGGGTAAGAAATGAGGTTTTTAGATTGTTACGGGACTGTTGGACATTACGTAACCCTCGTCCCTTTGACGACGTTACAACACGTTGTCTTATCAACGGCCATAACGGTTATGTTCCACAAGACCAAGGATGGGAAGTAATCCTAGTAAAACCAGAATGCATGACTTGTTTCTGGACGTATGAATTACGTGTCTTTATTGCCTTTGCTAAACGACTTGTGTACTAGCTAGAATTATCTTCACAACCATCTTGTATCAAATTTATTGTGTGCTATATTTCATGCTATATGTAAAATAAGCGGTATTGTAAGTTTGTAAAATATTGTGTAAAAGTTTGAACGCGAAATATTATTATAATCAGTTTTTCATATAGAATTGTAGTAGTTGAATTGTATATTAGCTACTAAGTATGAACTTAACGGGTAGGTACTACCCGAATTTAAACTTATAAAACGCTAATATGAAGAAAAAGCTTTTATAAATGAGTTCATATTATGCTACGAAATACTATTAACTACTCTTAATATTCTGTATGATTAACTTATTCCATTTTACTATTTTGAAGGAAATGGCACCGACTACTTGACACACCGTGAATATGAATGAAGAGGAATTCCGTACTTTTCTAGCTTCAAACATAGTCGCAGTACAGGCTGCGCTACATACCAACAATAACCTTGGATCTAGCAGTACAGGAAATCGTGTAGGATGCACCTACAAAGAATTCACTGCCTGCAAACCTTTGGAATTTGATGGAACCGAAGGACCGATCGGATTGAAATGGTGGACCGAAAAAGTCAAATCGGTGTTTGCCATAAGTAAGTGTACTGAAGAGGACAAAGTGAAGTACGCTACGCATACCTTCACAGGTTCTGCGTTAACATGGTGGAATACCTATCTAGAGCAAGTGGGACAAGACGATGCGTACGCACTACCGTGGTCAGCATTCAAGCATTGATGAACGAGAAGTACCGTCCCAGAACCGAGGTCAATAAGCTCAAGACAGAACTTAGAGGGTTACGAACCCAAGGATTTGATATTACCACGTACGAAAGACGATTCACAGAATTGTGCCTATTGTGTCCGGGAGCATTCGAAGATGAGGAAGAGAAGATCGAAGCGTTTGTGAAAGGATTACCGGAAAGAATCCAAGAAAATATAAGTTCACACGAGCCCGCCACCATACAACAGGCATGTAGAATGGCTCACAAACTAGTGAACCAGATTGAAGAAAGAATTAAAGAACAGACTGCTGAAGAGGCCAATGTGAAGCAAGTCAAAAGAAAGTGGGAGGAAAACGGTGATAAGAATCACCAATACAACAACAACAGCAATTACAACAATAATCGCAACAATTATCCCAACAATCGCAACATCAATCGCAACTACAACAAATGGCCCAACAACAACAACAACAACAACAGCAACTACAAAAATCATCCCAACAACAATAATAACCGCCACAACAACAACAATCAGAAGCAGCTATGCCAAAGGTGTGAAAAGTATCACTCGGGGTTCTGCACCAAATTTTGCAACAAGTGTAAAAGAAATGGTCATAGCGCGGCGAAGTGTGAGGTCTACGGACCAGGGGTTAATAGAACGAAAGGAACAAATGGTGTCGGAATGAGTAATGGCGGAGCAAGTAGTGTCGGAGCAAGTTATGACAATGTAGTTTGTTATAAATGTGGAAAACCGGGCCACATTATTAGAAATTGCCCAAACCAGGAGAACACGAATGGACAAGGCCGCGGAAGAGTTTTCAATATTAATGCGGCAGAGGCACAGGAAGACCCGGAGCTTGTTATGGGTACGTTTCTTATTGACAATAAATCTGCTTACGTTTTATTTGATTCGGGTGCGGATAGAAGCTATATGAGTAGAGATTTTTGTGCTAAATTAAGTTGTCCATTGACGCCTTTGGATAGTAAATTTTTACTCGAATTAGCAAATGGTAAATTAATTTCAGCAGATAATATATGTCGGAATCGAGAAATTAAACTGGTTAGCGAAACATTTAAGATTGATTTGATACCAGTAGAGTTAGGGAGTTTTGATGTGATAATCGGTATGGACAGGTTGAAAGAAGTGAAAGCAGAGATCGTTTGTTACAAAAATGCAATTCGCATTATACGAGAAAAAGGAAAACCCTTAATGGTGTACGAAGAAAAGGGCAACACGAAGCTACATCTTATTAGTAATTTGAAGGCACAAAAACTAATAAGAAAAGGTTGCTATGCTGTTCTAGCACATGTCGAGAAAGTACAAACTGAAGAAAAGTGCATCAATGATGTTCCCATTGCAAAAGAATTTCCCGATGTATTTCCGAAAGAATTACCGGGATTACCCCCACATCGATCCGTTGAATTTCAAATAGATCTTGTACCAGGAGCTGCACCAATAGCTCGTGCTCCTTACAGACTCGTACCCAGCGAGATGAAAGAACTGCAAAGCCAATTACAAGAAATTTTAGAGCGTGGTTTCATTCGACCAAGCACATCACCGTGGGGAGCTCCTGTTTTGTTTCTCAAGAAGAAAGATGGTACACTCAGGTTGTGTATCGACTACCGAGAGTTAAACAAACTTACCATCAAGAACCGCTACCCACTACCGAGAATCGATGACTTATTTGATCAACTACAAGGCTCGTCTGTTTATTCAAAGATTGACTTACATTCAGGGTATCATCAAATGCGGGTGAAAGAAGATGATATTCCAAAGACTGCTTTCAGAACACGTTACAGTCATTACGAGTTTATGGTCATGCCGTTTGGTTTAACTAATGCACCAGCTGTGTTCATGGACCTTATGAACCGAGTGTGTGGACCATACCTTGAGAAGTTTGTCATTGTTTTCATTGATGACATACTTATTTACTCAAAGAATGACCAAGAACACGGTGAACATTTGAGAAAGGTGTTAGAAGTATTGAGGAAGGAAGAATTGTACGCTAAGTTTTCAAAGTGTGCATTTTGGTTGGAAGAAGTTCAATTCCTCGGTCACATAGTGAACAAAGAAGGTATTAAGGTGGATCCGGCAAAGATAGAAACTGTTGAAAAGTGGGAAACCCCGAAAACTCCGAAACACATACGCCAGTTTTTAGGACTAGCTGGTTACTACAGAAGGTTCATCCAAGACTTTTCCAGAATAGCAAAACCCTTGACTGCATTAACGCATAAAGGGAAGAAATTTGAATGGAATGATGAACAAGAGAAAGCGTTTCAGTTATTGAAGAAAAAGCTAACTACGGCACCTATATTGTCATTGCCTGAAGGGAATGATGATTTTGTGATTTATTGTGACGCATCAAAGCAAGGTCTCGGTTGTGTATTAATGCAATGAACAAAGGTGATTGCTTATGCGTCTAGACAATTGAAGATTCACGAACAAAATTATACGACGCATGATTTGGAATTAGGCGCGGTTGTTTTTACATTAAAGACTTGGAGGCACTACTTATATGGGGTCAAAAGTATTATATATACCGACCACAAAAGTCTTCAACACATATTTAATCAGAAACAACTGAATATGAGGCAGCGTAGGTGGATTGAATTATTGAATGATTACGACTTTGAGATTCGTTACCACCCGGGGAAGGCAAATGTGGTAGCCGATGCCTTGAGCAGGAAGGACAGAGAACCCATTCGAGTAAAATCTATGAATATAATGATTCATAATAACCTTACTACTCAAATAAAGGAGGCGCAACAAGGAGTTTTAAAAAAGGGAAATTTAAAGGATGAAATACCCAAAGGATCGGAGAAGCATCTTAATATTCGGGAAGACGGAACCCGGTATAGGGCTGAAAGGATTTGGGTACCAAAATTTAGAGATATGAGAGAAATGGTACTTAGAGAAGCTCATAAAACCAGATACTCAATACATCCTGGAATGGGGAAGATGTACAAGGATCTCAAGAAACATTTTTGGTGGCCGGGTATGAAAGCCGATGTTGCTAAATACGTAGGAGAATGTTTGGCGTGTTCTAAGGTTAAAGCTGAGCATCAGAAACCATCAGGTCTACTTCAATAACCCGAAATCCCGGAATGGAAATGGGAAAACATTACCATGGATTTCATCACTAAATTGCCAAGGACTGCAAGTGGTTTTGATACTATTTGGGTAATAGTTGACCGTCTCACCAAATCAGCACACTTCCTGCCAATAAGAGAAGATGACAAGATGGAGAAGTTAGCACGACTGTATTTGAAGGAAGTCGTCTCCAGACATGGAATACCAATCTCTATTATCTCTGATAGGGATGGCAGATTTATTTCAAGATTCTGGCAGACATTACAGCAAGCATTAGGAACTCGTCTAGACATGAGTACTGCCTATCATCCACAAACTGATGGGCAGAGCGAAAGGACGATACAAATGCTTGAAGACATGCTACGAGCATGTGTTATTGATTTCGGAAACAGTTAGGATCGACATCTACCGTTAGCAGAGTTTTCCTACAACAACAGCTACCATTCAAGCATTGAGATGGCACCGTTTGAAGCACTTTATGGTAGAAAGTGCAGGTCTCCAATTTGTTGGAGTGAAGTGGGGGATAGACAGATTACGGGTCCGGAGATTATACAAGAAACTACCGAGAAGATCATCCAAAATCAACAACGGTTGAAAACCGCCCAAAGTCGACAAAAGAGCTACGCTGACATTAAAAGAAAAGATATAGAATTTGAAATTGGAGAGATGGTCATGCTTAAAGTTGCACCTTGGAAAGGCGTTGTTCGATTTGGTAAACGAGGGAAATTAAATCCAAGGTATATTGGACCATTCAAGATTATTGATCGTGTCGGACCAGTAGCTTACCGACTTGAGTTACCTCAACAACTCGCGGCTGTACATAACACTTTCCACGTCTCGAATTTGAAGAAATGTTTTGCTAAAGAAGATCTCACTATTCCGTTAGAAGAAATCCAAATCAATGAAAAACTTCAATTCATCGAAGAACCCGTCGAAATAATGGATCGTGAGGTTAAAAGACTTAAGCAAAACAAGATACAAATTGTTAAGGTTCGATGGAATGCTCGTAGAGGACCCGAGTTCACCTGGGAGCGTGAAGATCAGATGAAAAAGAAATACCCGCATCTATTTCCAGAAGATTCGTCAACACCTTCAACAGCTTAAAATTTCGGGACGAAATTTATTTAACGGGTAGGTACTGTAGTGACCCAAACTTTTCCATGTTTATATATATTAATTGAGATTGATATTTACATGATTAAATGTTTTCAACATGTTAAGCAATCAAACTTGTTAAGACTTGATTAATTGAAATATGTTTCATATAGACAATTGACCACCCAAGTTGACCGGTGATTCACGAACGTTAAAACTTGTAAAAACTATATGATGACATATATATGGATATATATATAGTTAACATGATACTATGATAAGTAAACATATCATTAAGTATATTAACAATGAACTACATATGTAAAAACAAGACTACTAACTTAATGATTTTTAAACGAGACATATATGTAACGATTATCGTTGTAAAGACATTTAATGTATATATCATATTAAGAGATATTCATACATGCTAATATCATGATAATATAATAATTTAAAATCTCATTTGATATTATAAACATTGGATTAACAACATTTAACAAGATCGTTAACCTAAAGGTTTCAAAATAACACTTACATGTAACGACTAACGATGACTTAACGACTCAGTTAAAATGTATATACATGTAGTGTTTTAATATGTATTTATACAGTTTTGAAAGACTTCAATACACTTATCAAAATACTTCTACTTAACAAAAATGCTTACAATTATATCCTCGTTCAGTTTCATCAACAATTCTACTCGTATGCACCCGTATTCGTACTCGTACAATACACAGCTTTTAGATGTATGTACTATTGGTATATACACTCCAATGATCAGCTATTAACAGCCCATGTGAGTCACCTAATACATGTGGGAACCATCATTTGGCAACTAGCATGAAATATCTCATAAAATTACAAAAATATGAGTAATCATTCATGACTTATTTACATGAAAACAAAATTACATATCCTTTATATCTAATCCATACACCAACGACCAAAAACACCTACAAACACTTTCATTCTTCAATTTTCTTCATCTAATTGATCTCTCTCAAGTTCTATCTTCAAGTTCTAAGTGTTCTTCATATATTCTACAAGTTCTAGTTACATAAAATCTAGAATACTTTCAAGTTTGCTAGCTCACTTCCAATCTTGTAAGGTGATCATCCAACCTCAAGAAATCTTTGTTTCTTACAGTAGGTTATCATTCTAATATAAGGTAATAATCATATTCAAACTTTGGTTCAATTTCTATAACTATAACAATCTTATTTCAAGTGATGATCTTACTTGAACTTGTTTTCGTGTCATGATTCTGCTTCAAGAACTTCGAGCCATCCAAGGATCCGTTGAAGCTAGATCCATTTTTCTCTTTTCCATTAGGTTTATCCAAGGAACTTAAGGTAGTAATGATGTTCATAACATCATTCGATTCATACATATAAAGCTATCTTATTCGAAGGTTTAAACTTGTAATCACTAGAACATAGTTTAGTTAATTCTAAACTTGTTCGCAAAAAAAAGTTAATCCTTCTAACTTGACTTTTAAAATCAACTAAACACATGTTCTATATCTATATGATATGCTAACTTAATGATTTAAAACCTGGAAACACGAAAAACACCGTAAAACCGGATTTACGCCGTCGTAGTAACACCGCGGGCTGTTTTGGGTTAGTTAATTAAAAACTATGATAAACTTTGATTTAAAAGTTGTTATTCTGAGAAAATGATTTTTATTATGAACATGAAACTATATCCAAAAATTATGGTTAAACTCAAAGTGGAAGTATGTTTTCTAAAATGGTCATCTAGACGTCGTTCTTTCGACTGAAATGACTACCTTTACAAAAACGACTTGTAACTTATTTTTCCGACTATAAACCTATACTTTTTCTGTTTAGATTCATAAAATAGAGTTCAATATGAAACCATAGCAATTTGATTCACTCAAAACGGATTTAAAATGAAGAAGTTATGGGTAAAACAAGATTGGATAATTTTTCTCATTTTAGCTACGTGAAAATTGGTAACAAATCTATTCCAACCATAACTTAATCAACTTGTATTGTATATTATGTAATCTTGAGATACCATAGACACGTATACAATGTTTCGACCTATCATGTTGACACATCTATATATATTTCGGAACAACCATAGACACTCTATATGTGAATGTTGGAGTTAGCTATACAGGGTTGAGGTTGATTCTAAAATATATATAGTTTGAGTTGTGATCAATACTGAGATACGTATACACTGGGTCGTGGATTGATTCAAGATAATATTTATCGATTTATTTCTGTACATCTAACTGTGGACAACTAGTTGTAGGTTACTAACGAGGACAGCTGACTTAATAAACTTAAAACATCAAAATATATTAAAAGTGTTGTAAATATATTTTGAACATACTTTGATATATATGTATATATTGTTATAGGTTCGTGAATCAACCAGTGGCCAAGTCTTACTTCCCGACGAAGTAAAAATCTGTGAAAGTGAGTTATAGTCCCACTTTTAAAATCTAATATTTTTGGGATGAGAATACATGCAGGTTTTATAAATGATTTACAAAATAGACACAAGTACGTGAAACTACATTCTATGGTTGAATTATCGAAATCGAATATGCCCCTTTTTATTAAGTCTGGTAATCTAAGAATTAGGGAACAGACACCCTAATTGACGTGAATCCTAAAGATAGATCTATTGGGCCTAACAAACCCCATCTAAAGTACCGAATGCTTTAGTACTTCGAAATTTATATCATATCCGAAGGGTGTCCCGGAATGATGGGGATATTCTTATATATGCATCTTGTTAATGTCGGTTACCAGCTGTTCACCATATGAATGATTTTTATCTCTATGTATGGGATGTGTATTGAAATATGAAATCTTGTGGTCTATTATTATGATTTGATATATATAGGTTAAACCTATAACTCACCAACATTTTTGTTGACGTTTTAAGCATGTTTATTCTCAGGTGATTATTAAGAGCTTCCGCTATCACATACTTAAATAAGGACAAGATTTGGAGTCCATGCTTGTATGATATTGTGTAAAAACTGCATTCAAGAAACTTATTTTGTTGTAACATATTTGTATTGTAAACTATTATGTAATGGTCGTGTGTAAACAGGATATTTTAGATTATCATTATTTGATAATCTACGTAAAGCTTTTTATAACCTTTATCTATGAAATAAAGGTTATGGTTTGTTTTAAAAATGAATGCAGTCTTTGAAAAACGTCTCATATAGAGGTCAAAACCTCGCAACGAAATCAATTAATATGGAACGTTTTTAATCAATAAGAACGGGACATTTCAGATTACATTGTATTTAGAATATTAAATGTCTTTGATTGATATGATATGTAATGAAGACTCCAAGCATAGCAAGCAATCATCATCAAAGCAGCAGATATACAGCGGAAGAAATATTTAAGTACCTAAGAATAAACATGCTTTAAAAAGTCAACACGAGGTTGTGTGAGTTCATAGGTTTATCATAAATCAATAGTTCAGTATAGTATTAGACCACAAGATTTCAGTTTAAAGTTGATTAATACCAAATATATCAATCGGAAGAGTTGCTGTTTTAATATCGCGACTAAACAAAAGTTACCCCGTGACACCTTGTACTGTCAGTGTCGTTGAATCATTATTATGTATCCAAAGACCAACGGTCAAATGGACAGAGATGTCACTCTCAGTAGCTCTACTCACAATAACTAAGCTTGCATCTTATACCTCAGCAATTAGCGATATTACGGCAGGGATTTAGCATGACAAAAGCACGTATATAGCATAAAAGTTTGAGTACTTGTGTCTAAACGTAAAACAGTTATAAAAGTTGCGCATGTATTCTCAGCCCAAAAATATAGATAAAAAGGGAGCTATGAAAACTCACGATACGATACGATAGTTTGTAGTAAATATGTGTATGATGGTACTGAACAAGTGTGGAGTTGTCCTTGGATTCACGAACCTATATCAAGCTTATATATTAAAATCTATAATTGTAATTGAGCACGTTTATATGTAGTATAACTAATAATATGCTCGTTATATTATATGTTATTTTAAAATAGTGAATTAAATATATTTATAGGATATATTTTAAATAAATAAGCAATGTTTATTATAAAAATATAAACATAGTTATATTATAAGTTTTAAACTAGTATTTATTTAGTAAAATAATATTAATAGTTATAAATAAAAATTGTATCTTTTTATGATAATGATAATAATAACTTAAATGAAATTTTAATAAGGATTATAACTTTAATTAAAATGATACTTTTAATAAGATGATAATAGTAATAATAATGCTAGTAGTAAATATGATAATAATAATAATAATAATAATAATAATAATAATAATAATAATAATAATAATAATAATAATAATAATAATAATAATAATAATAATAATAATAATAATAATAATAATAATAATAATAATAATAATAATAATAATCGTACTAATAATACCGTTTTAATAATAATAAAATGTTATATGTTAATAATAATAATAATAATTCTTAATGATACTAATACTTAGTAATAATAATATTACTACTTAATAATAACAATAATAATAACAACAACAACAATAATAATAATAATAATAATAATAATAATAATAATAATAATAATAATAATAATAATAATAATAATAATAATAATAATAATAATAATAATAATAATAATAATAATAATAATAATAATAATAATTATGGGAAGGAAACTACCTTATTCCAAAAAAATTGTCCAAGACGTGACTCGAACCCGAGACCTCTCGCTAATCCAAAACCCCTTCTAAACCATTGCACCATTTATGCTTTTCTTGATTAAATACCACATACCAAAATATATAACGCGTTTTATTTTATTTCTTCTTCTTTATTCTTAAATTGACAAGGGCCATAACCAAACTTACAGCTAGATTATTTGGTGAATGTAATACACGTATTTGAAACAGAAACAATCTCTAGTGGTTGTTTGAATTAACAGGAACGAAAAAAAAATTAAGCAGCAGCAGAAAATAAAAAAAAATAAAAGCGTATGAACTCAAAAATTTGATTGGGAATTTAAGGACGTTTTAGACTTCGATTCCTTCATGAAAAAGGTGCTAAATCATTATTAGAAACTATAGGAATCCTTAATTTAATCTGAAACTTCAAACATAAATCGAATTTTTGGATGAACACATCGGTTGACTTTTAAAATTGAAACTTTGACTCAAAAATTCGTGATCAATAAGACGAATTGAAAACTCAAACTTTGCAGATAGTTTGAATGAATTATTCCTAACAAAACTATATTTTTAGATTTTGACAATCCTTTCGAAATTGAGCTTTTGATAAAAAAAAATGAAACAGAGGTTGCGAGCTGCAGTTTTTGTTTTTTTTGTTTTTTTTTATTTAATTTCAATCAGATAATGGTTGTGATGGTTAGTGGTAATTGATAAATGATAATGTAAATTCGACTGGTATCGATCGAGTTTTATAAATAAAAAAAAGTCGCCATTCAATCAAGCAGAAGAAAAAAATATCCACGAAACAAATAAAAAAAAATTAAAAGTAGATCACGATTACCTAATACCTAATTAATCCACGTATTTGTTTTGGAAATCTGACTCAATTGAGATTGTATTGTAGTGAGACCTAATTTATTTTTTTTAATTAATTAATATTAATAATTAATAATATAAATATATTAATAATAATAATACAATTAATAATAATTATTATATTAATAATAACAATGCAAATAATAATAATAATAATGATAATAATATAAATTTTGTTAATGATAATAATAATAATAATAAATAATAGATAATAATATCACTAAATATCAAAATAATATTAATATTAAAAAAAATGATAATGATCATAATAATTTTTATTATTAATACAACAGACTGTTTTTATTAAATCTGATGTTAACATTATTATTAATGTTAATAATAATGATGAAAGTGATATTATGATATTTTTACTTATAATTAAATTTAATATGTATATTTAAATATATACATTTTTATTTACCGTTATTTGTTCGTGATCGTCGGAATTGGTCAAAGATAATTGAAACAACTCAGAAATTTGGAGATTTAGTTTAACAAACGTTGCTTATCGTCTTGAAAATATTAAAGATTAGGTTTAAATTTAGTCAGAAATTTCCGGGTTGTCACAGCTTGGGGAAATCATTCTGGGCAGAAGCGGTCAATACTGCCTGTTATGTGATAAATCGATCACCGTCAACTGCAATTGATTTGAAGTCACCAATGGAGATGTGGACTGGAAAACCAGTTGATTATTCAGACCTTCATATATTTGGAAGTCCTGTGTACGCAATGTACAATTCTCAAGAAATGACAAAGTTGGATCTGAAGTCCAGAAAGTGTTTGTTCTTGAGGTATGCTGATGGAGTTAAGGGGTATCGCTTGTGGGACCCCACTGCCCACAAAGTAGTCATCAGCAGAGATGTTATCTTTACAGAAGACAAAGATCTTAAAGATGTTAGCACTTCAAAAGAAACTATACCGATACAGGTGGGTAATGAATTTCATAAAGACTCTTCTGAAGCGGGACCAGAGCATGATGAAAATCAAGTAGTCGTTGATGAAGCTCCAGCGACTCGTATTTCTAATCGGGACAGGAAACGTCTAGGGTGGCACTCGGATTATATTATGGAAAGCAATGTTGCATATTGTCTTCTAATAGAGGAAGGAGAGCCAACAACTCTTCGCGAGGCACTGAATCATTTAGATGCATCTCAGTAGATGACGGCTATGCAGGAAGAAATTGAAGCTCTTCATAAAAATAAAACATGGGAACTTGTGCCATTGCCGAAAGGTAGAAAACCTATTGGAAATAAATGGGTGTATAAGATCAAGTGAAATGGCGATGATCAAGTGGAGCGGTATCGTGCAAGACTGGTGGTTAAAGGATATGCTCAGAAAGAAGGTACGGACTTTAATGAAATATTTTCTCCTGTGGTTCGACTTACAACAATTCGAGTAGTTCTAGCGATGTGTGCTACATTTGATTTGCATCTAGAGCAGCTAGATGTGAAAACTGCATTTCTTCATGGAAATCTTGAAGAAGAAATTTATATGCTTCAACCAGAAGGTTTTGAACTACAAGAAAAAAAGAACTTGGTTTGCAGGTTAAAGAAATCTCTGTATGGTCTCAAACAGGCGCCGAGATGTTGGTACAAGAGATTTTATTCTTTCATAATGTGCCTTGAATATAACAGACTTTGTGCAGACCCTTATGCATATTTTAAGAGGATTGGGGATAATGATTTTGTCATTTTGCTGTTATATGTAGACGACATGTTGGTTGCAGGCCCCAACAAAGATCGTATTAATAAGTTGAAGGCTCAATTGGCTAGGGAGTTTGAAATGAAAGACTTGGGTGCCATAAACAAGATTCTAGAGATGCAAATTCACCGAGATAGAGATAATAGGAAGATTTGGCTTTCTCAAAAGAATTATTTGAGAAAAATCTTGGAGCGTTTCAATATGCAAGATAGTAAGCCAATCTCAACCCCACTTCCTACTAATCTCAAGTTATCCTCCGTTATGTGTCCTAGCAGTGAAGACGAGAGGAAGGAGATGTCTCGAGTACCGTATGCATCAGCAGTGGGAAGTTTAATGTTCGCAATAATATGTACAAGACCAGACATTGCACATGCAGTGGGAGTAGTTAGTCGGTACATGGTGAATCCTGGTAAAGAGCATTGGAATGCGGTAAAGAGGATCCTTAAATACATCAAGGAAACCTTAGATGTTGCATTATGTTATGGGAAACCGGAATTTATTGTCAAACGGTATGTTGATTCAGATTATGCAGGCGATATCGATAAAAGTAAATCTACCACTGCATATGTTTTCACACTTTATGGTGGAATAGTAAGTTAAGTTTCAAAACTGCAGTCAGTTGTAGCCACGTCAACAACAGAGGCAGAATATGTAGCAGCTACTCAAGCTACTAAAGAGGCAGTATGGTTGAAGATGATGTTGGAGGAACTCGGGCACAAACAGAAGAATATCACTCTATTTTGTGATAACCAGAGTGCCTTGCATCTTGCAAGGAATCCGGCATTTCATTCAAAGACAAAGCATATACGAGTTCAGTATCACTTCGTTCGTGAGAAAGTGGAAGAAGGAACCGTGGATATGCAGAAAATTCATACCGACAACAATGTGGCTGATTTCCTTACAAAGTCAATCAACAGTGACAAGTTTATTTGGTGCCGTTCCTCATGCGGCCTTGCAGAAACGTAAGCAATATCATTGGCAAGGAAGGATCATCGTGTGAAGATTGATTGAGCTCCAATCAAATCTTCAAATAGGAGATTGTTGGATGAAATGGAGTTAGTACAAGATGCATTTGGTGAACAAATGGAATGGATGTGGTAAACTAATGCATTTATTTTGAAACCACTTCACCCATGTCTATGCTAGTTTCTACTAATATAAATAGAACCATTAGCAAGCTCATTCATCATCCCAAAACACATTCTTCTTCTTATATTCTAAGAGTGTAATAGAGAGTTTGAGTTTAGTCTCCTAATTACAAGAGATATAAGCATTAATAATTATCCTTGTAATTAGAGAGAAGTTGTAATTCCTATTATTCTTATTAGTGAAACGTTTCTTTCCTTGCCCGTAGTTTTTACCCTATTGGGGTTTTCCACGTTAAATCTTGGTGTTCCTTTATTGTCATTATTTCAATTATTACTAGCGGTTTGCTATAATTCGGTGTCACTTTTCTCAACAAAATATAGATACATGCTTACATATTTATTAATATATATGCATTTTCTGATAGATTTACATTTTGCTTTCAACATTATAGTGAAATAACTATGCTATATTACAATAGAACACGTATAGCTGACAAAATAAACATACACATTACATATTTCATTTTTTCACAATCTATGTTTAATAGTATCAATAGATTGTGTTTAATCTTCGACAAAGATTAAAAGTTCTTGTTGATAGATTTTAATTATGTCATGTAATATTTATTTTTGCTACACTACGTTGTGGTTTTCATCGCATATTAGAAAATATCATAACTTTTTTTTAATATCCATTGGATATCTATTAACCCGTTTAATCCAGTGGATATGGATATTAATGAATGAACTAAAATTAAACGGATATGGATGAACAAACACTAAATGGATATGGATATGGATACGGCATCACCGGATCCATATTCGATCCATTGTCATCGCTAGTTATAATAATGAATATACAACTCATTGTCGGAAACAATGTAGATCTCTCTCTCTCCCCCTTCCACCATAGTGGTCTCTCAAATAGCATTGCTACTTTTATTTTGTTAAACAAGTTCTCCCCCGGCCATATTCTGGACCAATTTATATTATTATTGCTAACAGATCATTTGTTAACCCATTTATTATTAATGCAACCAATCATTATTGATCATATTGATCTTATTGATCTACACATAACATAAATTTTGCTTATCAGATTACTTCATTCATCGAGCTCAGCGTCGATCTCATCTACTACATCGTTATGCTCAAGAACCATAGACCCAAGTAGATAAATACGTCTGTGTTGAGGAATTTTGTCGATTTTGTTCAATTCTTCATCAGTTAAAGACCAATCAAAGATATCGACATTCTGCTTCATCCTTTCCGTATTAAAACTTTTTACAGCGATACTCACCCCTTGCTCGTATAACCACCTTAGCGAAACCTACATCAATTACAATACCATATTTTCAGTACGTTCGTTCGGTCGTTCGCTCAACTTACTACAACGTAGTCAAGAAGTTGTCATTTTTAACTTAAACTGAAATGATGAAATGATGATGATGATAAAAGAGTACCTGAGCAACTGTTTTCCCTTTGGATTTGGCAATGTCCTTAAGAATGTCACATTCCATAACACGGTTGTGTCCCCATGCGTTATTACCGACCGCACCTAAGGGAGAGTAAGCAGTGACAAGAATGCTATTCTCTTTGCAAAATTTATTGAGTTTTTTCTGTTGCCAAAGTGGGTTCATCTTAACCTTCAAACCAAATTAGAGGCATATATGTTACTAACACTTTGATACAGCTATTTTTGAGGTACTCCGTATTAATAAAATATTAATATTATATGTATAAAAAAAGTTAACGTGTATAAGGGCTTAACTTTATTTCGCCCAGGCTCTTCTAAATTGTTGAGACGGCCCTCTGGACCAAGTAGCCTAAATGCATGGTACACATTATTGAAACAGTTCAAGTTACGAGTTAATGATGAATCACCTGGTTGACCGCAGGCGGAATTTTGGCGAACGAAAGAATTTGTTGGATTTTGTTGGTAGAGAAATTGCTGACACCAATAGATTTGGTGAGTCCCAAGTTTTGACATTCCTCCATTGCTTCCCAAGTTTGTTTTAAATCCATTGGGAAAATGCATTCAGATGGAATTGGAAAATTTAATTCATCTTCTAGGACTATTTTGAGTGGCCAATGGATCAGATACAAATCTACATACTCAACACCCAGATTCCTGCAAAAATATTAGTTACCTCTTAAACATTTATCTGTAGCAATATAACCAAACATAAAGCTATTGTAATAGCTTGAAATATGGGAAAAATGTTAAAAAAAAAAAAAAAAAAAAAAAATTAGATAATCTAACAACCTTTAGCACTGTCGTTGAAGTGCAAAAAGACTTGTATTCTTTTTAATAAATACCCTATAGATTTCAACAATAATTACTTTGTACAACTCATTCATGCACCTTAATGACAACCTAAAAATTTGTTGTTGTTTGGAAAAATCGTAGAAAAAACATTACATCTTCCCCGTGACTTGGTAAATAAACTTACATTTTTGGGATTATCACCAAAAAGCCCATTTTTTTTACCTTTTTTGCGTGAGAGCCAAAAAAAAAAAAAAAATTGCCAATTTGCCCTCGCAAGGCGCAAGGTGCCTTGCTCCCTTGCGCCTTGCGTCCTTGCGACCTTGCTTCCACCTGGGAGCAAGGAGCAGGGCACCTTGCTCCTTGCTTCCAAGTGGAAGAAAGGACGCAAGGTGCATCTTGCTCCCTTGCTTCCACCTGGGAGCAAGGACATAAGGTGCCTCTTGCTTCCACCTGGGAGCAAGGACGCAAGATGCATCTTGCTCCCAGGTGGAAGCAAGGGAGCAAGATGCACCTTGCGCGTCTTTGCTCCCAGGTGGAAGCAAGGGAGCAAGAGGCACCTTGCTCCCAGGTGAAAGCAAGGGAGCAAGAGGCACCTTGCTTCCTTGCTCCCAGGTGGAAGCAAGGTCGCAAGGACGCAAGGCGCAAGGGAGCAAGGCACCTTGCGCCTTGCGAGGACAAATTGGCAATTTTTATTTTTTTTGGGTTTGGTGATAATCCCTACATTTTTTACTTCTGTCTTCAACAACTTTAATGACAACCTTAAAGGTGGTTGTTGTTAGAAAAATCTTACTCCCTCCGTTCCAATTTAATAGTCCACAGACAAAATGGTACACAGTTTTAGAAAATCTCACTAACTTCATTTATCCACCAATGAAATATTTTCTCTCTTCAGATCCACCAATCAAATATCCTCTTTCCTTTCTATTTATGGGAGTGGACTATTAATTTAGGACATCCCAAAATGGAAAAACGGGACTATCTAATTGGGACGGTAGGAAAAACATTACATCTTCACTTTGACTTGGTAAATAAACTTACCGTTTTTACTTTTGTCTTCAACAATCGTACTTACGTTAACATTAATGTTGGCCTGAATTTAATCATTTAGCTCTTAATGTACTACAGTTATTTAATTGATGAGAATTATTTGATGAAGTTAGCCTTTAATAAATTAAATTTAAATTTAAAAGATTATTGTGCAATACAAATTACCTTATTTAGTATGTCTACTTGTTTGTTGACGAATTTTTGTAAATAAACCTCAATTAGTCAATTTGCATCACTTCAACTAATTCATAGTATTAAAAATCAGAATTACAAAAAATTCTTACTTGAGACTGTTTTTGATGGCTGGAACAAGAAGATGGCGATCAACCGAGTCACACCACAGTTTGGTCGTAATAAACAGCTCAGATCGAGACTTAATACGACCCAACCTCAAAGCTTCTGCAATGGCTTCCCCAACAGATTTCTCAGTTTGGTATATTGCTGCTGTATCAAAGTGACGATAACCCAATTTAATCGCTTCAATTATCGTCGATGGTGCCACCACATCAGTGCCTGCAATGCTCGATTCCGTTGCTGTACCCAGAGCGATTATGGGAATCGCACGAGCACCATCGGAAGAGCTTATCATGGTCTCTGGAACCGTTACCATAATTTTTTTTTTTTTTTTTTTTTTTTTTTTTTTTTTTTGATATTGGCTACTTTATTTATGAGACAATTTCTATAGATATACTCTGTTTTTTTTAACGTATCAAGTGTAGGTACCGCATTATGTAATGGGAGAAAACGTTAATTTGTAGTTTTATGTAAACTTGTGGTGTACTATCGTATTGCAAACAAACTTGATTTGAGACCACATACCATTTGTTGGATTTATTATGCGCTTGAAAGATATGAAAACGATGGGAACCGTCCAAAGTAATTGTTTTCATATAAGATTTTTTTTGTACATAAACTTTTTTACTAGTTTAGTTTTTTACTAGTTTAGCTCTCAAAACAGAGTGCAAAATAATTTTTGGTAATATTTGATTGGTACCAGTTTTATACTACGAGTCAAATTTAAACATGTAATAAAAGCATGTTTCAGTTGAAACTGAACTTTTTCAATAAAATAGCTTAACTTTTAGAAATAAAATGAATGAAGACAACGTTTACAATATTTATGAGAATGAAGACAATGGTTACAACATTTTGTTGTCATCGAATCAAGTCAGTTAGGTATAGAGCATGTAGGTTATATACTTTATGACTTATTTTTATAACAAACTATTGCTTTTGATAGTCTTAAGATGAAAAGATATCTAACGGTGAATTATTCAATGGATATCTATTTATCCGAATAACATCATATATAGATATAGATTGATGAATTATATATATATATATATATATATATATATATATATATATATATATATATATATATATACACACTTATATATCTACTTATATATATGGATATGAAAACGGATGAAAGTTTAGTTAATGGATATTGATGTGGATATGACATAATACGATCCATGTCCGATTTATTTCAATTGATTACTAGTTGTAATTATTGAAATTATCATGTCTAGATTTGAATAGAATTTCGTAACTGACTTAAGAGAATGTGTGCCCATAGCGCAACCGCACGATAAAACACGTACACATAATTTTGGTAGAGTGGTGCACAATAAATGACAAATTGTGCGTCATATACCTTATTTACTGTGTCAAAGTGCAATCACTTGAACGAATTTCACATGCGCTGATATGCACATGATTAAGATCACAAAACAACAAACAAGTCCACAAAAACGGTACTAACAGCTACGAATGAGCTTATGATCTTTATGAAATTATCGAAGAAGACCCGAAACTAACCTTAGGGTAGCGGAAGAGAGCCCGGACTATCCATAAGCCCAAATGTAGAACTTACTCCAAAAAATAACTTAAAGGAAGTGAGAACGCTTAGACCACTCCCTATGGTTCCATTACCCGCTAGTTATCCGTAGTTACCCGTAGTTACCCGTAATGAACCATAGGCACGGCTTAGTTACCCGCCTTAGTTATCCGCTTTCACCATGGATTTAACGGAAGTATAAATCTTAGTTAGAGAATTTGTGGACCCTAGTCGCTTTTTATTGTTTGGACTTAATGCTTTATTGTTTGTACAGTGTATATTAAGAGGGGTATTGTTTTAGCCATGATAGGGAGTGTTTAGTTATGGGTTAGTTATAGAATATTGGTGTTGATGTGACGCTGATGTGGAAGGTTAATGTAACACCCGATAATTGGGCCTAGATGAAATAACCATTTTGCCCCTGTGTGCGTTTATATTGTTATTTTATTAGTTGAATGTTTATAGTCATTTGACTATTTGGTTGAGACCAGTTCGTGACAAGGGTCACAGAACAGGTTTGTTTATTTAATTTGGACTTCGTTTGGGTTGCCAAATGATGTACGAAAGATATCAGATAACTGATAAATACCCGTGTGTTGCACAGTGTGGGAATTAACCTCACTTAAAAGACTAGTGGTGTGTTCTTTCTTCCATTTTCTAGACTTTTCCTCTCAACACACCGTACCTTCATCTTCATCTAATCAAAACCCTAATTCTTAATCTTTGATCTAGAGCTCAAATTATTCATATCTTCTTGTTCTCTGTGATTTTGTGATCATTTTAAGGTAAGCATCTCTTTGATTCATGTCTTGATTCTTGCTTAAATTGGATTTTTGTGTTCTTGAGTAAAAGTGTGATTTTCATGCTTGATTCTTGATCTTAAGTGTTTATTGTGCTTAATTGATGCTAGAAATAGGTTCTATACAGTTTATATGATGTTTTGGGAGTGGTTTTGGTGTTAGATCTTGCAAAAATCGAGTTTTTGGGCCAAAATGGCAAAAATCAGCGAGCTGGAATGTTCTAACAGCTCCCACACTTCTGACAGGTCACCCGTACGTGTGACCACGCGTTTGAGGCTCAACCACACGGTTGAGGACTCACTCGCACGAGCGAGGCCTCGTCCGCGCGAGTGAGCACTAAATCAATTATAAGGTTTTTGGTAAACTTGAAAAGGCTGTAACTTTCTAACCGTAACTCCGTTTTCGATGAATAAACTATCGTTGGACTCGTCTTGAAATTTACTATCCAATTATAATGTTTTAAGAAACTAAATCAAATTTATTTTGGTCAGAAAAAGGGATTTTATTGTGTATGTCTTGTTCTGTACTCGTTTGGTGTCGTTATTGACTGAGTTTATGTTGTAGACTTATAATATGATGAATATATGATAATATGACCTAGTTTATAGTATTTATCAATTATATTATTGATTAGAACTTTATAATGACTTTGTTTCTGATGTTTCCAGGTGATCAGGAGAAGTGAAGACTCAGAAATATAAGACCTCTGAGTACTTCTTGTGCTGGTTTTCGGTGAGTGGGTTAATCTAGCCGTTAAGGCATATAGTGACATGACCTAGACCGTTGACCTAGTTGATATGCTTCGAACCTTTGTTGTTGTGTGAAGTGGACTATGACCTCGCGCGTTTATTGGACCGACCTTGCTTCTGATCAGGTCAGGAGAGATCAACCTTACTTCTGATCAGGTTGGGCTCATTGATGTTGTATGATTAATATAAGTCAGAATCACGCGTCCGTCACGTGTGGAAGACTTATACTAGTGATACAAAGTTATGAGTTTTCGGTAGACTCTAGACTGATCAACTGGGGTCGTTGGCCCGGCCAGGCCGCCGAGTCTCTCAATGGGTTGCTTCGGATTACCCAGATGGTTGCTTCTGATTGACCATTGCTTGTAGTCATCATGGTTGCTTTGGATTGACCGTTGCTGTAGATGATTTTGATGGACTTTGGATTTAGTTGATTGTTGGTTATTGTATGATATTGTATTTGTATTGCTATGTTTCTGCATGATTCTAGTGGATATGTGATTAACTGTCTGATTAACTTGATGATGCATGTTCTAGTGATTGTACCTATGTGTTTTAGCTGTTAGATTAGTCCATTCACTTAGCTTCCTGCTAACCCCTCCACCTTCCCCCTTGCAGGTTATAGGTCTTTTGCTTTTGTGGACATGGGAGAAGAGGGGCGTGTTGGGTTGTGTTCGACAAGTCTAGAACTCTGATGTTGTTTATATGAAATCGGATATTAACGTAACACCGGCTTTTGATAAAAATATATTTATGTATGAAGTGTAATAATTATGTTTATGTTTGTACGTAAGGGCACGTTTTGTAAACAAGACTTCCGTAGTGTTATTTAAAAAAAATACGGTGTTACAATTTGGTATCAGAGCATAGGTTTGGCCGCATCGACATTGTACTTGAATGTCATGTTCCCAAACCTTGAGAGGATCTTGTCGAACATAACATAAAGGGGACGGGTTAAGTGAATGTAGGAGCTTTTATGTGTTAGTTGATAGGCACTAACCGGTTATCTACTAAGCGTTTGTGTGAGATATTGTGGTAGTGCAGATATGTCAGGTAATCAAGACGCTGCCCCCAATGCCTCCGGAACCTTCAGAGCTCCTATTGAAGATGGTCATGTATCAGAAGAAGAAGAAGTATCAGAAGAAGTGGTAGAGCTTCAGAGTCAGTTGAAAGAAGCTCAGGATAAGATTAAAGAGCTTGAACAACAAGTGATGTCGCATTCTAACACCACAACCATAAATCCAAGTGTTTACCCACAATTTGGAAACTTTTCTCAACAACAATATGTGCCACCTCAGTATCAGATACCATCTCAGTTCAATCCACAATTCCCGAATCAAGTGATGAACCCATTTCAGACGCCATTCTTCCAACCACCAATGTTTGAAAAGAAGAAGTGCTCGTATAAGGACTTTCTTAATTGTCAACCTTCAGAGTATACGGGTAAAACCGACCCGACTGAGACTCTAAATTGGCTTAGGGAAGTGGAAAGAGCATTAGACGCTTGTCAGTGCGAGCCAGAGTTGAGAGTGTTATACGCTAGTCGTTTGTTCAAGGGATGAGCTATGGAGTGGGGGGACTCCATCACATGTCATTTATCAAAGGAACAACTAAGTCAAGTGTCATGGGAGCAGTTTCATGCTAAGGTTCGCGAGCAGTCTTGTTCAGAATATGATTTGGAGAAATTGAAAACCGAGTTTTTGGGGATGATAATGACTGATGATATGACGATTGATGATGTTATTTTGGACTTTACCTCTAAGCTAAGATTTTGTCAACAGTGGGTACCACATGAGAAAGATAAAATTCAGCATTTTATTAGAGTTATTAAGCCGGAGTATCGGTCAATGGTTAGATTTGCTTCTTCTTTATCGCAAGCTTTTGAGATGGCCAAAGCGATAGAGGGTGATGTTAAAGCTGCAAGGAGTGCTGGAGTGGGGAGTGGTTCTTATGGGAAGAGGGCGGAAGGTCAATCCAGTTATCAGTCCAGTCCGAAATCAAGAAAGTCGACCGGGTCCAATACGAGGGAAGTTTCGAGTACGAGTGGGTCAGGTTCCATACAGAAAGAGTGGTGTAACTCGTGCAGATCTTACCACATTAGACAGTGTTCTCCACGTACGAAAAGGTGTCTAAGGTGTGGTATAGTGGGACATGATGTTCAACAATGTTCTTTCGGAAGCAATGTATGTTGAAATTGTCATAAGGAAGGTCATAGGTCAGCATAGTATCCGGCAGCGGGTAGAGGGGGTTCCGGGGCAGGGTCCGGGGTGCAGTCGGCGTCTGTTGGTGGATCTACCGCATCAGTAGGACAGAAGAGAAAAGGTCCTCCCACAGCTATAGCTAGAGCTTATCAGATGGTAGCAGATACTGATGTTGTGTCAGAAGACTTAAACACTGGTATGTTCAGACTAACTTTGTTGTTGCTTTTGATTTTAGGAATGCGTGTTTAGTATGTTATGTAGATGATGTAATCTGTTTAGTGATAGGTGATTTGAGGTAGTGTTAGCTGTAGTGATAGAGATGG
Organism: Rutidosis leptorrhynchoides; assembly: GCF_046630445.1. Taxonomy (NCBI): domain Eukaryota; kingdom Viridiplantae; phylum Streptophyta; class Magnoliopsida; order Asterales; family Asteraceae; genus Rutidosis; species Rutidosis leptorrhynchoides. The sequence continues at coordinate 122,985,513 of NC_092336.1, forward strand.
ATTTAGGTTTCTCGGATTTTCTTAACTGAAATGGAGACGTGATCTATGATAATGTATTACGTCTGGCCAACGTAAGCACATTTTGGTAGATCATGCGGAAGTTTCAATAAGATAAGACGAGAATTAGGTTAGGTGACTACTTGATTAGATGTTGTTATGTGTTCTGTGACTGGTAGTTGATAGTATTTTTGTCATGACCTACGACTTTGACCAGATTCCGAGGACGGAATCTCTTTAAGGAGGGTAGATTTGTAGCACCCGATAATCGGGCCTAGATGAAATGACCATTTTGCCCCTGTGTGCGTTTATATTGTTATTTTATTAGTTGAATGTTTATAGTCATTTGACTATTTGGTTGAGACTAGTTCGTGACAAGGGTCACAAAACAGGTTTGTTTATTTAATTTGGACTTCGTTTGGGTTGCCAAATGATGTACGAAAGATATCAGATAACTGATAAATACCCGTGTGTTGCACAGTGTGGGAATTAACTGTAGTGACCCGAACTTTTCCATGTTTATATATATTAAATGAAATTGATTTTTACATAATTAAGTGTTTCCAACATGTTAAGCAATCAAACTTTTTAAGACTTGATTAATTGAAATAGGTTTCATATAGACAATTGACCACCCAAGTTGACTGGTGATTCACGAACGTTAAAACTTGTAAAAACTATATGATGACATATATATGATAATATATATAATTAACATGATATTATGATAAGTAAGTATCTCATTAGGTATTTTAACAATGAGTTATATACATAAGATTGTGTTTATTGAATTAAGAAACTCGAAACTATATATATAACGATTATCGTTATAACAACGTCTTACTAATTACATATGAATCATATTAAGATATTGTTACACTATGTTTAATCATGATAAATGATAAGTAAACATGTCATTATGTATATTAACAATGAACTACATATGTAAAACAAGACTACTAACTTAAGAATTTCGAAACGAGACATATATGTAACGCTTATCGTTGTAACAACATTTAACTGTATATATATATCATACTAAGATATATTAATATATCATAATATCATGATAATTTAATAATTTAACATCTCTTTAGATATAATAAACAATAGGTTAACAACATTTAACAAGATCGTTAACCTAAAGGTTTCAAAACAACATTTACATGTAACGACTAACGATGACTTAACGACTCAGTTAAAATGTATATACATGTAGTGTTTTAATATGTATTCATACACTTTTGAAAGACTTCAAGACACTTATCAAAATACTTCTACTTAACAAAAATGCTTACAATTACATCCTCGTTCAGTTTCATCAACAATTCTACTCGTATGCACCAGTATTCGTACTCGTACAATACACAGCTTCTAAATGTATGTACTATTGGTATATACACTCCAATGATTAGCTCTTAGCAGCCCATGTGAGTCACCTAACACATGTGGGAACCATAATTTGGCAACTAGCATGAAATATCTCATAAAATTACAAAAATATTAGTAATCATTCATGACTTATTTACATGAAAACAAAATTACATATCCTTTATATCTAATCCATATACCAACGACCAAAAACACCTACAAACACTTTCATTCTTCAATTTTCTTCATCTAATTGATCTCTCTCAAGTTCCATCTTCAAGTTCTAAGTGTTCTTCATAAATTCTACAAGTTCTAGTTTCATAAAATCAAGAATACTTCCAAGTTTACTAGCTCACTTCCAATCTTGTAAAGTGATCATCCAACCTCAAGAAATACTTGTTGTTTACAGTAGGATATCATTCTAAATCAAGGTAATACTCATATACAAACTTTGATTCAATTCCTATAACTATAACTATCTTAATTCGAGTGATAATCTTACTTAAACTTGTTTTCGTGTCATGATTCTACTTCAAGAACTTTCAAGCCATCCAAGATCCTTTGAAGCTAGATCATTTTTTGTCACTTCCAGTAGGTTTACCTACTAAACTTGAGGTAGTAATGATGTTCATAACATCATTCGATTCATACATATAAAACTATCTTATTCGAAGATTTGAACATGTAATTACTAGAACATAGTTTAGTTAATTCTAAACTTGTTCGCAAACAAAAGTTAATCCTTCTAACTTGACTTTTAAAATCAACTAAACACATGTTATATATCTATATTATATTCTAACTTAATGATTTAAAACCAGAAAACACAAAAAACACCGTAAAACCGGATATACGCCGTCGTAGTAACACCGCGGGCTGTTTTGGGTTAGTTAATTAAAAACTATGATAAACTTTGATTTAAAAGTTGTTCTTCTGGAAAAATGATTTTTATTATGAACATGAAACTATATCCAAAAATCATGGTTAAACTCAAAGTGGAAGTATGTTTTCCAAAATGGTCATCTAGACGTCGTTCTTTCGACTGAAATGACTACCTTTACAAAAATGACTTGTAACTTATATTTCTGACTATAAACCTATACTTTTTATGTTTAGATTCATAAAATAGAGTTCAATATGAAATCATAGCAATTTGATTCACTCAAATCGGATTTAAAACGAAGAAGTTATGGGTAAAACAAGATTGGATATTTTTTGATTGTGTAGCTACGGGAAATATTGTAACAATTCTATACAAATCATATCCTAGCTAACTTATATTATATTATACATGTATTCTAATATATTATGTAATCTTGGGATACCATAGACACGTATGCAAATGTTTTGACATATCATATCGACCCATGTATATATATTATTTGGAACAACCATAGACACTCTATATGCAGTAATGTTGGAGTTAGCTATACAGGGTTGAGGTTGATTCCAAAAATATATATACTTTGAGTTGTGATCTAGCCTGAGATGTGTATACACTGGGTCGTGGATTGATTCAAGATAATATATATCGATTTATTTCTGTACATCTAACTGTGGACAACTAGTTGTAGGTTACTAATGAGGACAGCTGACTTAATAAATTTAAAACAGTAAAACGTATTAAAAATGTTGTAAATATATTTTGAACATACTTTGATATATATGTACATATTTTTTATAGGTTCGTGAATCGACCAGTGGCCAAGTCTTACTTCCCGACGAAGTAAAAATCTGTGAAAGTGAGTTATAGTCCCACTTTTAAAATCTAATATTTTGGGATGAGAATACATGCAGTTTTATAAATGTTTTACGAAATAGACACAAGTAATTGAAACTACATTATATGGGTGAATGATCGAAGCCGAATATGCCCCTTTTGCTTGGTAACCTAAGAATTAGTAAACCGATCTACTAATCGACGCGAATCCTAAAGATAGATCTATTGGGCCTAACGAACCCCATCCAAAGTACCAGATGCTTTAGTATTTCGAATTCGTTTATATCATGTCTGAAGGATTTCCCGGAATGATAGGGGATATTCGTATATGCATCTTGTTAATGTCGGTTACCAGGTGTTCACCATATGAATGAATTTTATCTCTATGTATAGGATGTATATTGAAATATGAAATCTTGTGGTCTATTATTATGATTTGATAATATATAGGTTAAACCTATAACTCACCAACATTTTTGTTGACGTTTTAAGCATGTTTATTCTCAGGTGATTATTAAGAGCTTCCGCTGTTGCATACTAAAATAAGGACAAGATTTGGAGTCCATGCTTGTATGATATTATGTAAAAACTGCATTCCATAAACTTATTTTTGATGTAATATATTCTTATTGTAAACCATTACGTAATGGTCTTGTGTAAACGGTATATTTTAGATTATCATTATTTGATAATCTACGTAATGCTTTTTAAACCTTTATCGATAAAATAAAGGTTATGGTTGTTTTAAAAATGAATGCAGTCTTTGAAAAACGTCTCATATAGAGGTCAAAACATCGCGACGAAATCAATTAATATGGAACGTTTATAATCAATATGAACGGGACATTTCATTAACCTCGCTTAAAAGACTAGTGGTGTGTTCTTTCTTCCATTTTCTAGACTTTTCCTCTCAACACACCGTACCTTCATTTTCATCTAATCAAAACCCTAATTCTTAATCTTTGATCTAGAGCTCAAATTATTCATATCTTCTTGTTCTCTGTGATTTTGTGATCATTTTAAGGTAAGCATCTCTTTGATTCACGTCTTGATTCTTGCTTAAATTGGGTTTTTGCGTTCTTTAGTAAAAGTGTGATTTTCCTGCTTAATTCTTGATCTTAAGTGTTTATTGTGCTTAATTGATGCTAGAAATATGTCTTATATAGTTTATATGATGTTTTGGGAGTGGTTTTGGTGTTAGATCTTGCAAAAATCGAGTTTTTGGGCCAAAATGGCAAAAATCAGCGAGCTGGAATGTTCTAACAGCTCCCACACTTCTGACAGGTCACCCGTACATGTGACCACGCGTTTGAGGCTCAACCACGCGGTTGAGGACTCACTCGCACGAGTGAGGCCTCGTCCGCGCGAGTAAGCACTGGTCAGTTTTTGGTAAACTTGAAAAGGCTGTAACTTTCTAACCGTAACTCCGTTTTCGATGAATAAACTATCGTTGGACTCGTCTTGAAATTTACTATCCAATTATAAGGTTTTAATAAACTAAATCAAACTTTATTTTGGTCATAAAAAGGGATTTTATTGTGTATGTCTTGTTTGTACTCGTTTGGTGTCGTTATTGACTGAGTTTATGTTGTAGACTTATAATATGATGAATATATGATAATATGACCTAGTTTATAGTATTTATCAATTATATTATTGATTAGAACACTATACTGACTTTGTTTCTGATGTTTCCAGGTGATCAGGAGAAGTGAAGACTCAGAAATATAAGACCTCTGAGTACTTCTTGTGCTGGTTTTCGGTGAGTAGGTTAATCTAGCCGTTAAGGCATATAGTGACATGACCTAGACCGTTGACCTAGTTACTATGCTTCGAACCTTTGTTGTTGTGTGATGTGGACTATGACCTCGCGCGTTTATTGGACCGACCTTGCTTCTGATCAGGTCGAGAGAGATCAACCTTGCTTCTAATCAGGTTAGGCTCATTGATGTTGTATGATTAATATAAGTTGGAATCACACGTCCGTAAAGTGTGGAAGACTTATACTAGTGATACAGAGTTATGAGTTTTCGGTAAACTCTAGACTGATCAACTGGGGTCGTTGGCCCGGCCAGGCCGCCGAGTCTCTCAATGGGTTGCTTCAGATTACCCAGATGGTTACTTCTGATTGACCATTGCTTGTAGTCATCACGGTTGCTTTGGATTGACCGTTGCTGTAGATGATTTTGATGGACTTTGGATTTAATTGATTATAGGTTATTGTATGATATTGTATTTATATTGCTATGTTTCTGCATGATTCTGGTGGATATGTGATTAACTGTCTGATTAACTTGATGATGCATGTTCTAGTGATTGTACCTATGTGTTTTAGCTGTTAGATTAGTCCATTCACTTAGCTTCGTGCTAACCCCTCCACCTTCCCCCTTGTAGGTTATAGGTCTTTTGCTTTTGTGGACATGGGAGAAGAGGGGCGTGTTGGGTTGTGTTCGACAAGTCTAGAACTCTGATGTTGTTTATATGAAATCGGATATTAACGTAACACCGGCTTTTGATAAAAATATATTTATGTATGAAGTGTAATAATTATGTTTATGTTTGTACGTAAGGGCACGTTTTGTAAACAAGACTTCCGCTGTGTTATTTATAAAAAAAAAATACTGTGTTACAGTTAAGAGGATGAATAGTTTAGTTACGATAGGGAGTGGCCTTAGAGTTATAAGTCCCCAACTAATCCCTTAGTTGATATGGGATCGTTGCAATACCCAACCCTTAAATAGATAGCATCCTCATTGAGTAAGGTTGACACCTTTCTTTTGTTAGGTTAATCGATTCAGTAGTCATCTCATGTATCTGTTAGAGTGCAGCAAATACAAGAGGTCAAATTACCTTAAATGGTAATTTGACTTTGGGATCAGAAAAGTGTATTTCATCCTTTCCCATTATGGATAAGTCATAAGATCAAAATAACATCCAAGAATAACGGATCCAAAGCCAGCAATCCAGTCAGCTTTCCTAAAGTGTAAAAGGGGGTTTCAAAAGTTTATTCGAGCCATCCCTTATTAAGGAAAGAGTTGTTATGGTTTTTTAGTATATAACACACAGCCTTGTGACAGTTTCATATAACAATTCAATTGTAACAATTCTAGCTTATAATCAATAAACTGATCATTACAATCTTTCAATTGTTACAAGATAACATGGTATCAGAACTTACGGTGTAGATCCAAGATCAATACACTCGTTTTAAGCTTCAATCATCTACCAAAAATTAAGCTTCCATGTCAATTTGACAGTAGCTTAAATGCCAAAACAGAAAAACAAATCATTGAACCAAGCTTCCATGTCAAAAATTGACGGCAGCTGATAGTGCTCCAAATGAACATATATTTAGTAGCAATATCGTTCCAATATGTAAAGTTTTTAAATGTAATTTCCTTATTTTTAGTTGTAATAGTTAAATAAATAAGTGCGAAGACGAAAGACGCAAATCGCTCGAAAATGAAGATTTAAAGACAAAAACGAAGATTTGAAAGACCAAAACATCCAAAAAGCTCAAATGTACAAGATACAATTCAAAAGGTTCAATTTATTGATGAGAAACGTCTAAAAATGACAAGAGTACAAGTTACAAAACGCAAAGTACAAGATATTAAATTATACGAAAGGACGTTCGAAAATCCGAAACCAGGACATGAACCAACTCTCAACGCTCGACGCAACGGTGTAAAAATTACAAGTCAACTATGCACAAGAATAAAATATAATATTTAAATAATTCATAATAAGAATAATATTAAATAATAAAAAGTTGTTAATTGAGCATAGTTCAGGGGTCGTAAATGAAAATTTGAATTCTAATTTACCTATAAAAGGAACGATACGTTCGATGAATGAGGGGAGATATTTTTTCGATCTTTTTTTCTTTCTATCTTTTTTTCTTATTTTTCTATATCAAATATCAATATCTATATTTATAATTCTCTATCATAATGTTAATGTAATCAGATATAACAATAATCTTAATTTTAATTTTAAATTATGATAATAATAAGATTTATGATAGAGATCGTTTGAGTGTGTAAGTCGAAATTCTGTCCGTGTAACGCTACGCTATTTTTAATCACTGTAAGTTATGTTCAACCTTTTTAATTTAATGTCTCGTAGCTAAGTTATTATTATGCTTATTTGAGCCGAAGTAATCGTGATGTTGGGCTAAAATATTAAGACGGGGTTATTGAACGTTGTACCATAATTGGGGTTTGGGCAAAAGACCGACACTTGTGGAAATTGGACTATTGACTATTAATAGATGGGGGGTATTGTCTAATTGAGTGACAACTCATTGGAGTCTGTCGAACCTATCTTCAAATTAATTATCCTAATAATTAATAATGATTATGGTTGTCCTATTTAGTGACGTTCATATGGAATCTATTATAATCATTTAATTAATCAATTGGGTTGGGTAATTGATTATTCATTCTGATCAAGTGGATGAATTAATATTCATAAACTAATTAAAACAGGGGTAGATTACATACAGTGATAACTGGTGTAATTGTTGACAGAAGTGATAACTGCGTCACAGTTTAAATCCTTAATCAGTTGGAATATTTGACTTCGGGTATAAGGGTAATTTGACGAGGATACTCGCACTTTATATTTATGACCGATGGACTATTATGGACAAAAACCAGATAGACGTATCAAATAAACCAGGACAAAGGACAATTAACCCATGGTAATAAATTAAAATCAACACGTCAAACATCATGATTACGGAAGTTTAAATAAGCATAATTCTTTTATTATATTTCTCATCGTATCTTTATTTACTGTCACTTTATTACTCGCAATTTTATTTACTGTCATTTTATTTATTGTCATTATTTTACGCACTTTAATTATCGTCATTTATCTTTACGCTTAAAATATAGAATCGACAAACCGGTCATTAAACGGTAAAACCCCCCTTTTATAATAATACTACTACTTATATAATTATATATATTTTGTATAAATATAGTTAAAAATATAGTAAGTATCACCAGCTCCCTGTGGAACGAACCGGACTTACTAAAAACTACACTACTCTACGATTAGGTACACTGCCTATAGTGTTGTAGCAAGGTTTAGGTATATCCCATCCGTAAATTAATAAAACTTGTGTCATATTTTGTAGTATTTCCTAGTAAAAATAATACTATTTCGTACCCTCACGCTACATCATCAAGTTTTTGGCGCCGCTGCCGGGGATATAAAATAGTTATTATTTTATTAGAAAAATACTATTAAATACGATACAATTTTACACAAGATATTTATTTATTTATAGAATGGATATACTTAAACCTTGCTACAACACTTATAGGCAGTGTACCTAATCGTACAGTAGTGTAGTTTTTAGTAAGTCCGGTTCGTTCCACAGGGAGATCTTTAAGCAAAGCTCAACGCTATATTAGTTTACCTTTATAAAAATACAAATATATATATAAGTGATATTATTATTATAAAGGGGGGTTTTTACCGTTTAATGACCGGTTTGTCGATTTTAAAACTTTAGTCGCAGTTAAAACCTAATGTAAAATATAAAATAAATACAAGACTTTAAATTAAAGCGTAAAGTAAATAACGATAATGAAATTGCGAATAATAAAAATGCGATAAAATTAAATTGCGATAATTAAAAAGTACGATAATTAAAAGTGCGATAAAATGAAATAACAATAAATAAAAGTGCGATAATTAGAAGTGCAATTAAATATACAATAAAGGAAATAAAATATGATATAAAAGAATTATGCTTATTTAAACTTCCGTAATCATGATGTTTGACGTGTTGATTTTAGTTTTATGCCCTTGGGTTAATTGTCCTTTGTCCTGGATTATTCAATATGTCCGTCTGGTTTTTGTCCATAACAGTCCATCAGTCATAAATATAAATTGCAAGTGTCCTTGTCAAATTATTATTATACCCGAAGATAAATATTCCAACTAATTGGGGATTCGAATTGTAACAAGGTTTTAATACTTTGTTTAATGAATACACCAGGTTATCGACTGCGTGTAAACCAAGGTTTTACTACTTTGTTAACAATTACACCAATTACCCTTGAATGTAATTTCACCCCTGTTTTGATTATTCTAGTGGCTATTAATCCATTCCCGTGTCCGGTTAAATGAACGATTATTCGTACATATAAATACCCCGCCCATCGTGTCCGATCGAGTGTATATGGTAATTTATAGGGACGCCCAATTGTAAATCTTTATATTAACATTAACAAACTTTCATTTAGTTAAACAAATATAAAGCCCATTAATAGCCCATAGTCTAGTTTCCACAAGTGTCGTTCTTTTGTCCAAACCCCAATTATGGTACAAAGCCCAATTACCCAATTTTAGTAATTAGCCCAACATCATAATTACTTCGTTTTAAATAAGCATAATAATAACTTAGCTACGAGACATTAATGTAAAAAGGATGAACATAACTTACAATGATTAAAAATAGCGTAGCGTTACACGGACAGAATTTCGACTTACACCCTTACAACATTCGCTAACATACCCTTATTATTAGAATTATAATTAAAATTAAAATATAAATTATAAATATATATATATATTACTTCGTATGAATGAGAAGAAAAATGATGATGATTTTGATCAGAATTCGGGTTGATTTATAGCCAGGAATGATTTTTGGGGCTCCGCGACTCGCGGCCAAATAGCCTTAAAACTCCGCGAGTCGCGGAGAGGTATTTTCAGTTTTCACCCTTGGAGTTTCCTGCTGCCGACGGTTTTAAATATATATATATATAATATATATATAATTAATATAATTAATTATATATTATATTATATTTATATATATTTAAAACCGTCGGCAGCAGGAAACTCCAAGGGTGAAAACTGAAAATACCTCTCCGCGACTCGCGGAGTTTTAAGGCTATTTGGCCGCGAGTCGCGGAGCCCCAAAAATCATTCCTGGCTATAAATCAACCCGAATTCTGATCAAAATCATCATCATTTTTCTTCTCATTCATACGAAGTAATATATATATATATTTATAATTTATATTTTAATTTTAATTATAATTCTAATAATAAGGGTATGTTAGCGAATGTTGTAAGGGTGTAAGTCGAAATTCTGTCCGTGTAACGCTACGCTATTTTTAATCATTGTAAGTTATGTTCATCCTTTTTACATTAATGTCTCGTAGCTAAGTTATTATTATGCTTATTTAAAACGAAGTAATTATGATGTTGGGCTAATTACTAAAATTGGGTAATTGGGCTTTGTACCATAATTGGGGTTTGGACAAAAGAACGACACTTGTGGAAACTAGACTATGGGCTATTAATGGGCTTTATATTTGTTTAACTAAATGAAAGTTTGTTAATGTTAATATAAAGATTTACAATTGGGCGTCCCTATAAATTACCATATACACTCGATCGGACACGATGGGCGGGGTATTTATATGTACGAATAATCGTTCATTTAACCGGACACGGGAATGGATTAATAGCCACTAGAATAATCAAAACAGGGGTGAAATTACATTCAAGGGTAATTGGTGTAATTGTTAACAAAGTAGTAAAACCTTGGTTTACACGCAGTCGATAACCTGGTGTATTCATTAAACAAAGTATTAAAACCTTGTTACAATTCGAATCCCCAATTAGTTGGAATATTTATCTTCGGGTATAATAATAATTTGACAAGGACACTTGCAATTTATATTTATGACTGATGGACTGTTATGGACAAAAACCAGACGGACATATTGAATAATCCAGGACAAAGGACAATTAACCCAAGGGCATAAAACTAAAATCAACACGTCAAACATCATGATTACGGAAGTTTAAATAAGCATAATTCTTTTATATCATATTTTATTTCCTTTATTGTATATTTAATTGCACTTCTAATTATCGCACTTTTATTTATTGTTATTTCATTTTATCGCACTTTTAATTATCGTACTTTTTAATTATCGCAATTTAATTTTATCGCATTTTTATTATTCGCAATTTCATTATCGTTATTTACTTTACGCTTTAATTTAAAGTCTTGTATTTATTTTATATTTTACATTAGGTTTTAACTGCGACTAAAGTTTTAAAATCGACAAACCGGTCATTAAACGGTAAAAACCCCCCTTTATAATAATAATATCACTTATATATATATTTGTATTTTTATAAAGGTAAACTAATATAGCGTTGAGCTTTGCTTAAAGATCTCCCTGTGGAACGAACCGGACTTACTAAAAACTACACTACTGTACGATTAGGTACACTGCCTATAAGTGTTGTAGCAAGGTTTAAGTATATCCATTCTATAAATAAATAAATATCTTGTGTAAAATTGTATCGTATTTAATAGTATTTTTCTAATAAAATAATAACTATTTTATATACACCTCGTTCGACATCAAGTATTTTTGGCGCCGCTGCCGGGGACAACATCTTAAAAGCCGGAAGCGCAACGCTAATAAAAAAAAAAAAAAAGATTTTTATTTACTTTTATTAAAAGTCGTTTTTGTAAAAATTACGTTTTAATCATTCAAAAATATAAAAAAGAAAAACAAAAATATATGTATATTTAATCATTGTAAGTTATGTTCATCCTTTTTACATTAATGTCTCGTAGCTAAGTCTTTATTATGCTTATTTAAAATGAAGTACTCATGATGTTGGGCTAATTACTAAAATTGGGTTATTGAACTTTGGACCATAATTAAGGTTTGGGCAAAAGACCGACACTTGTGGAAATTGGATTATTGACTATTAATAGATGGGGGGTATTGTCTAATTGAGTGACAACTCATTGGAGTCTGTCGAACCTATCTTCAAATTAATTAACCTAATAATTAATAATGATTATGGTTGTCCTATTTAGTGACGTTCATATGGAATCTGTTATAATCATTTAATTAATCAATTGGGTTGGGTAATTGATTATTCATTCTGATCAAGTAGATGAATTAATATTCATAAACTAATTAAAACAGGGGTGGATTACATACAGTGATAACTGGTGTAATTGTTGACAGAAGTGATAACTGCGTCACAGTTTAAATCCTTAATCAGTTGGAATATTTGACTTCGGGTATAAGGGTAATTTGACAAGGATATCAAAAATACTTGATGTCGAACGAGGTGTATATAAAATAGTTATTATTTTATTAGAAAAATACTATTAAATACGATACAATTTTACACAAGATATTTATTTATTTATAGAATGGATATACTTAAACCTTGCTACAACACTTATAGGCAGTGTACCTAATCGTACAGTAGTGTAGTTTTTAGTAAGTCCGGTTCGTTCCACAGGGAGATCTTTAAGCAAAGCTCAACGCTATATTAGTTTACCTTTATAAAAATACAAATATATATATAAGTGATATTATTATTATAAAGGGGGGTTTTTACCGTTTAATGACCGGTTTGTCGATTTTAAAACTTTAGTCGCAGTTAAAACCTAATGTAAAATATAAAATAAATACAAGACTTTAAATTAAAGCGTAAAGTAAATAACGATAATGAAATTGCGAATAATAAAAATGCGATAAAATTAAATTGCGATAATTAAAAAGTACGATAATTAAAAGTGCGATAAAATGAAATAACAATAAATAAAAGTGCGATAATTAGAAGTGCAATTAAATATACAATAAAGGAAATAAAATATGATATAAAAGAATTATGCTTATTTAAACTTCCGTAATCATGATGTTTGACGTGTTGATTTTAGTTTTATGCCCTTGGGTTAATTGTCCTTTGTCCTGGATTATTCAATATGTCCGTCTGGTTTTTGTCCATAACAGTCCATCAGTCATAAATATAAATTGCAAGTGTCCTTGTCAAATTATTATTATACCCGAAGATAAATATTCCAACTAATTGGGGATTCGAATTGTAACAAGGTTTTAATACTTTGTTTAATGAATACACCAGGTTATCGACTGCGTGTAAACCAAGGTTTTACTACTTTGTTAACAATTACACCAATTACCCTTGAATGTAATTTCACCCCTGTTTTGATTATTCTAGTGGCTATTAATCCATTCCCGTGTCCGGTTAAATGAACGATTATTCGTACATATAAATACCCCGCCCATCGTGTCCGATCGAGTGTATATGGTAATTTATAGGGACGCCCAATTGTAAATCTTTATATTAACATTAACAAACTTTCATTTAGTTAAACAAATATAAAGCCCATTAATAGCCCATAGTCTAGTTTCCACAAGTGTCGTTCTTTTGTCCAAACCCCAATTATGGTACAAAGCCCAATTACCCAATTTTAGTAATTAGCCCAACATCATAATTACTTCGTTTTAAATAAGCATAATAATAACTTAGCTACGAGACATTAATGTAAAAAGGATGAACATAACTTACAATGATTAAAAATAGCGTAGCGTTACACGGACAGAATTTCGACTTACACCCTTACAACATTCGCTAACATACCCTTATTATTAGAATTATAATTAAAATTAAAATATAAATTATAAATATATATATATATTACTTCGTATGAATGAGAAGAAAAATGATGATGATTTTGATCAGAATTCGGGTTGATTTATAGCCAGGAATGATTTTTGGGGCTCCGCGACTCGCGGCCAAATAGCCTTAAAACTCCGCGAGTCGCGGAGAGGTATTTTCAGTTTTCACCCTTGGAGTTTCCTGCTGCCGACGGTTTTAAATATATATATATATATAATATATATATAATTAATATAATTAATTATATATTATATTATATTTATATACATAGTTAACTTGTAATTTTTAGTCCGTTGCGTCGAGCGTTAAGAGTTGACTCTAGTCCCGGTTCCGGATTTTCGAACGTCCTCGCGTACAATTTAATATCTTGTACTTTGCGTTTTGAATCTTGTACTCTTGTGATTTCGAGACGTTTCTTATCAATAATTGGAACCTTTTTGATTGTCTTTTGTTCTTTTGAGCTTTTTGGTCGTTTGCGTCTTCAAATCGTCGAATCTGTCTTTTGTCTTCACCTTTTATTATTTAAACGAATATCTCTTGTAAATAGAACAATTGCAACTAAAAGCTTGTCTTTCTTGAGGAATAATGCTATGAAATATATGTTCGTTTTTAGCATTATCAAATATTCCCACACTTGAGCGTTGCTTGTCCTCAAGCAATATCGTCTTGAAATACTAGAATCACTTTTTTATTCTTCACACTTTGTACATCAGTGATTTTGATATAGCGGTATAAACAATGACAGTAATGATGGTTAAAGGTGGGTGTGTCATCCACAGTTGCCTCGGGTTTAGGTCAACGACACTTGCAATCAAATAGCCGATTTACTTTCGGTTTCCAAAGCAAAGTGCACATTTGAAAGGCGGTTTACAGTCCCACATGACTATAAAAATTTAGATCCTT